>NC_092794.1:48831813-49151434 GCF_918797505.1 Bemisia tabaci
AAAGCGCGTATAAATAAGGAGTTGACGCACACATTGTTGCCAGATAGTGCTAAGCCAATCACCATATCCCCCATTCGAACTCGTGCGAAGTATCCTCATTTTATCGAGCAACTTTCAACTTCGGTGCGCGGCGATCAACCGCAGTGGTGACTCTTGCAGGTTGGTCACACTGTTTTTCCTCCATTTGAATCCATTCAAAGCAATCGATTTCAAGCGTGGTTGCCTGTTTCGATTTTACACTCTTCTAAGCGGACGAACTCTAGTGTTGCCAACTGGACCATATCTTGCAATGCTGAGGGAACTATTACAAATCCAGAAAAGCTAGAAAGTTGTGAGAGTCGTCGTCGATTTCTCTGCAAGCTAACTATTGAAATTTATAGACAAAAGAGACGAAGGGAAGATGGAATGATTCTACTGGTGGAAGTGGATGGCTACAATAGACAAAAGGGATAAGTATTAGACCAATAACAGGATTCCACGAGGTAACCGAGAGTTAGTCTATCATTTTCTCCCTTAATTTATAACAACCACCCGTTTCAACCAACAGGATCGTTCCATTTTCCATTTGTCTTCTTTGTAGATTGCTTCTTCTACCATATTCATTTAGTTAAGCTAATTTATGTTAGGTCCGACCATTTTTTTTCAGGGTGTCTTAGTGTTCAACGGTCATGCTACATTAAGAGCGTGTTTTATGGGTAAAAATGAGACTTTTTTCTACTTTTGAGTTTTTCGAGAAGTGTCTCATGTAGGAGCTATAACACCCATCCCCCTTCACTCCCCTATTCTTTGGGAAAATCTTAGTTTTTTCTGAACAAACTGTTGCTAAAATTAGGAAAAACGATAATTTTTTCAAAGAGTCAGGGGGCGATAGTCCCTCCAGGAACACTTTTAGAAAAAATGTATGGAAAAAATGTCGTATTCAACACATTTAGTACTTTCCTGCAGTACGGCTGGGACACTCTGTATACCAGATGAAAATTAATGAAAGAAAAATTACTTATTTTTACCCATAAAGCACGCTCCTACAGTGTGACCATTTTACGCTGGGACACCCTGTTTACTTTTTGATGTCTGGACCTCGATAAAATGGGTTTCATTTGAATTCGTGGCGCGACTCTGTAAATTGTAAAATTTTCGAAACGCAGTTTGACAACTCTTCGGTCCTGGGTGCGTTGTTGCTGCGGCCATAATTGACGATGTCCTGCCTTCCTTGAGCCTTTCCCCTCTCAACATGAGCCATCCACCATTGGTCCACCCCTCCGCCCCGCGTCATCCCTCTCGCCCACCACTCCCGCCGTAACCCAGTCCGGAAGTGATAGGAAAACTTTTATTGCCCTCGCCTCCATGAGCTTTTATTCATTTCCCTGAATGTTAATCACGCATAGGATTTCCTCGTGAACCCGGGATGTTTGAAAGAAAGGCCGATCCGAAAGCCATTTTCCAAATAGCCCTTTCCCGTCTCTGTATTTACTCCTCCCTAATTCACCTTGTCGAATATTTTACTCTCAAACATAAAAGTTTCGCCCTTTATAACCCTTTCCCACTCCCTGCGTCCTCATTGGTTATCCATTGGAGACTTTTCGACGCCTCTGCCCGTTAGAGGAGCTTACTCTATCATACTTAATGTAGATTCATTCTTCACTCAAAAAACGGAAACAAATAGCCACTAACAGCATTTTTTTTACTTAAAACTCCATAAATTAAATGGAAATCTTCAGAGAATCTATCAGACTGTATCTCCATGATTTGATCTGCACTTTACTTGAACTTGCAAAGGGCACATATGAACTCCTAGATTTTTAATAGTGAAAGAGGCACGCCACGCTCATTACTGTGCACGTGAGAAGAACCGAAGCGCCTTCAATTTTTAGGTTATGCAGCTTTAACGTCCTCGGAGGACGAATTGTTGTATCCAGGCGTGGAGATCCGCACCGGGTTGTGTTGGAACAGACAACGATGTTTATGTAGATAATGACGCTTCCAATGCAATGCAATGCAATGAGCCTGATGTATAAATACGGTGATGGTTTATTTTTTCCCCTTCAAGTTGATTAAAGTTTCATGCGTTCCAGTTTAGTTCGCTATATTTTTTAATCGAATTATTGGTGTATAGGATTCGCTTGATGGCAAGATTGAGTTAAATGAAATCACTCTGAAAAACAAAACAATCGTGCAAAATATCGATGTTTTATTTAGATGCTATTCATTTTTTCATTAGTCCCTCGAAAATAAGAATAGGAAATACTTGCCTCTGTCGTTTTTCTCTTTTTTTTCATGATTAATTCAAAATCAAATGAAAATAGCACAAAAATATTTTCATTGCCCATTTAGTAGACAGAACTAGAAACACATTTATCCGCGTCAAGATAAGATGTTTCGAATATTTAATCTCTTCGCATATGGACCCGTAATTTCTGTAAAGTATGGACAGAAGTTTGATGGTAGAAAAAAAGTAAATGAAAAAAGCAAGCAACTGTTAGTACTATATCTATCAAAACGAGCAAGTGTAACCGAGCGATCGTACTGCCGTAAAATTAGATTTTTTATTTTTTTCTCGAGTTTCAGTTTAAGTATATAACTTTTACTATTGATACGGATTTAATCTACAGAATTAATTATTAATTAGAATCAGTCTTGTACAGAGCGACTATATTTATCAAAACAGCACGACTGAAATGCATCATATCATCTTCCATTAGTCGCAAGAAAATAAAGAGTCATCATAAACCGCGGGAGTGGGAGGGGGAACACAACGTCCGAACCCTCTGTTTATGACATTTTCAACTTAGGCACAAGAGCTATAGAGATTAAATAGAGAAGTTCTCTTGTGCACTCCGCGGACGGCGCAACGATGTGACGTGCCCACAAAGTGAAGAAGGTGGTCGAAGAACATCCTCACAAAGCTGTTTACCGGCGGATGTATTGCCGGGATGCCTAACCAGTCAATTTGCAGGCGCAGTGAGCATCGAAGAGAGTGCTCAGGCTCACGCTGGGAGCAAGCAACCGGAGAATACTCTCTCGTTGCCACATCGCCGTAGGTAAATCTATAAAGACAGTATATTTCAGGGACCCCGCACATTTCGTCACCCCTCTGACGTTAGAAGGTACCTCAGTCTCCACGTGAACCCTCTTTTACATATAAATCCATGATTTCCGAGGCTCATGTGGAAATCGAGATACGCCTTTACACCGGAGGAGCAACGAGTTAACGCTCAAATTTTCGAAACCGAGTTTCCCTCAAGATTAGTTCAATCTATTTGAGATCAACTCGTTGATTCAGCTAAAACAGTAAAATTTGTCTTATTTGTATTAAAATTAGACCTATATGAGGTAGCCGCAAATGCGCAAAAATTAACGTTGTTTCGGACAAAACAGCCGTCAGGGATATTATTCCACTAGAGAGCTGCGCGTATTAGGTAAAATGATGCCATTTTCTATCAATTTCTGACTTTAAAATTTTTTTGCATGTGTGCCCTAAAAGCAATGTAGTAGATAGCACCTACGGCTACCTTGCCTAACATGAAAATTAACGAAGATCCAAGAGTTGAGCAGCTGGTTTGGTAATCCTTACCTAATTTGCAATAATTCATCAAGCAAATGGCTCATCTCAATATTAAGCAGTTATCATTTGGTGTAATTAGAAGAATTGGGCTGCATTTTGCAATTTGGAACTACAATATTGAGCTCAGTTTAGAAATAACGTAGGTACCATTACTTTCCCTATGCACGTGAGTGTCTACGGATGGGCTAGAAATTGTACAAATAGTTTCTAAATGCAAAATGTAGTCAAATTTATGTTTAAGGAGTTGTTCATCATTCATCATTTGTGGACAGTAGCGTTGACTTCCGAATTTAACTTTTTCGTTACTCGATTACACTGACGATATTACACATATAAACTAGGAACTACAATTTCTGGCTCAGTTTAGAGACAACGTATGCACGTAATAGTTTCTCCATACAGATAAGTGTTATTATGGATGAGTCAGAAATTGTAGCTCCCAACTGTTAAATGAAGTCCAGTTAGACTTTTGGTGGGGGGTTCTCAAAATACATTCTCCTTTGTAGATCACTCCTCAAAAGAAAACCATCGCGATGAAGCACCGTTGGAATACACAAATTCTCCGGACATGGGCGTCTCGTTCATCAGCGGGAGAAGGAACGAAAATACCGTTGAAATTTATGAATGCTCCAGGATATATCGCCGTGTTTTGAAAGAGGAGTTTTCATCCCCTGAACAATTTTTTGGAGGAGTAATAATGTCAAGTGAGGGTGAAAAACTGTTCCGTTAAGCGTCGCCAGAAAAAATGGGTCTGTTGTCCTCGAGTGTGCAAATTGTAAGACCTCTAAATCATTTTCGGGCGAGTTATAAGCTCAGGCCTCATAAAAATGATTTCTTGCCGTCGCTCTTTCATCGAACCGCGACCAAGTTCAAGTTCGTTTTTTAAGTCGGAAATCTCAGACCATCTACAAAATGCTCCTATCGGAAGCTGACTGTTCAGGGAATTTTCGCTTCAATTTTTTTACGTCGGAGATTATATTTTACTTTGGTATCGTTCGTACATTACGTAACGCTTCAAGGGTGAAGGGCGTTATGAGGAGGAGGTTATGCCCTTAGACCCTTTAAGGTCAAGACACTCAATTCTTTCACCTTACTAACTTCTCAAGGGAAAATTTTTTCTGATTTTGGCCTTATGATCATGATAAAAACTGCCATTTTCAGGCCTTGGATTCCCATTTAACAAGCTGAAGAGTCGCACAGTCCTAACAATTATCGATAACGCTTATCAGATTTTCACTATTCCAGTGGCACCCATTTTTCTAATTCCGTTTCCAAAGCACGGAGTAAAATAAGCTTCCAGGAAATTTTTTAAATTGCCAAAGAAATTCAGTGTTTGAAAATATCGAAAATGGGACCTGTTAGAGACGATATTTTTTAAAACAAAATTATGGCTCCAGGAGCCGTATTTACGAGCTGTATAGCACTTTCGTGCGTTGCGGGTGAGGGAACCGTAAGTCCCGCATTCAGGAGCCGAAGCATCGGTCCCTGAGCCCTTAGCTCTTTTAGCTAAGGGTTTAGAGGCCGTTGTTCCGGCTCCTGGATACAGGACTTACGGTTTCCTCACCCGAAACGCACGGTAGTGCTATATTGCCCGTAATTACGGCCTCTGGAGCCGGAGCTCTTTGGTGAGTGGGTATATACCGCTTTTTTTGAGTGGGTATAGCTTTTCTTGAGCGAGTATAGATTTTTTTGAGTGGTTATAGCTTCGTATTCCTTCAGAACATTTTTTGTTTTTTGTTTTTCCACGAAATTTTACGCTTTGAAAAGCCCTCAATTTCTGTTTATCGTGCCCCCAGCTCCGATTTGACAACTGGGCGTAGAATGCTCAATCGTGCATAATGCGTTTCGCGTCTGGTCATTCTTCTCCTTTCGCCCTCTCCTTCACCCTCTCCCCCCTCCCACGACCCCCAGCGTTTTCCCTCTCCATCGGGCGTCGGGCACCCCCCTCCCGCGCTCAACTTTTCTTTGCCGGTATCTTTCAGCTCCTTATTTCCTTCTACGGACCGGAAAGGGAGTTGGCGCGGTTTCCGTCCTGGCATCCTTCACCTCGAGCCTCCGCCGCTCGGCCGTTTATTCATGAGTCACCGACAACGCAAGTCAATGACCGCGAATTCCACCCAATTCCAAGTTCCGTTGCACACTTCACGCTGCTCTGCTAAGGTAAAACGCCGCATGTGACCTTCAATGTTGCCACATCACCAAAAAATGAATGCTGACTCAACATTCTGGATGTAAAAAAGTGTGTGACAACGCACGAGACAATAAGTTAACAATCACAGCAGTCACTATAGCAATGTCAAGCTGTAAAGCTAACTGCTGTGGCGGTTAGTTTAGTGTACATTCTGAATGTAAAAAAGTGTGTGCAAACTCACAAAACGCTGAGTCAACCGCCTCAGCAGTTAGCTTTATATCTTGACATCGCTATAGTGACTGCTGTGATTGTTAACTTAGTGTCTTGTGCGTTGACACACACTTTTTTACATCCAGAATGTTAAATCAGCATCTTTTTTTTCGGTGATGATCAGAGGCGCTTGAAATTTGGCATCACTGTTTTTCTTCGACTTAAATGTATATAAAACAATCGATTTTTTGCGAGGCAGCTCGTTTTACCTTACTTCGACTTTTTTAGTGGATTTAAGTGGAGGGAAAACAGTGTTGCCGACTTGCATCACCGCGCACCGCAATCAATATTTTCCCGGAGGGTATATAGGCGCATTCGGCATGAATCGATCGAAAAATAAAAATGTGATAACCGATCGATAACGATTTGATCTACCGTTGCTTTAAAAAACGATTTCGAATTGATTGACATTTATCAATCGATAGACGAAAAAATGAACCGATCGACAAATTCGTGAATCGATTAAAACATTGGAGAACCGGTCAAACCCGTGAATCAGTGAGATAACTTTTTTTATTTTTTGATCCATTCATGTCGATCGAATGATACCGTTCTATCTCAGCTAGAAATACCAAAGATTTTCCTGGTAAAAATGCAATTTGCGAGGGGAAATTTGACAACATGGAATTACAGATACGTTCTTTCGTGAGGGAAACGACAAATTCTCCCCAAAAAATAAATATTTAATCGAGGAAAATTCGGCAATGCATATCAATAAACTTACGCTGTTTTTTTCCTTTAGCTTTTATTTTCCATCCATCTCTCCTATCGTCAAATAACGATTGGGAAAATAAAAATATCAATTATTTGTTATCAAATAACAGACAGTTTAAGGCACGAAATATATTGGATCGTGACTACGAAACCAATGCTCGGATACGATTCATAGCTTTCAAAATTCCAACTTAGACGAGTGCAATATCCGAGCAATACATTTACCGGAATTGAGCTTCATTTTTATTTCGGGAGGACTTGGGATTCGACCGATGGGATGACATCGGAATATTTCGCTCCTGTGATAGCTCATAAAATATCTAATCATGATTTTACCCCGGCATTCCTCTCGCGTTTTGACGTTAGAACAAATGAAACCCAATGAGGGCAGGGGATGAGAACTTTGGCCAGCCTCCAAATTGATCGGCGGTGGCTATGCTTCGGCAGTCTGAACATTGAACAATCCCGAAATCAATCGTGTAAGCATTCTCGCTCCCTGGCCAGGCAGATGTGGGAAATTTAAAGCGCTTACACGCAACATGATCCATAGATGCGGTGAAGAAAATTATTCTACATTTTTAAAATTATTACACAAAGAATACAAAGAGAACATGGAGGGTTCCTATTGGTGGAAGCGGGGTGCTGTAATTAACAAAGTAGGTTTAGGTAATATACTAACTAACGGCGCTACCCACGAGAGACCCTATAGTTAGTCCATCAGTTTCTCTCTTATTCTGTAACAGCCGCACGCCTGAACCACTAGGATCGCTCCAAATTCTCATCGTATTCTTTGTCTATAAATTTTAATTATCAGTCCAAGTATATTTGGATAAATTCAATTAAAATTACTTCAATTACATCAGACGAAACTAGTCTACTTATGATTTGAAATTTGTATAGAAAATTCTGCTGATTGAAAAGACAAAATAAGGATGTTCGCAAGAATTTAAAAGTGTGCCAGGAAGTTTGCAACGTCACAAACGGACATACGTGGTTACATCGCACTTCTGCTATCGATTCCCTCATATGCAACACAAAATTTCCTATAGGGTTCAGGGCCGGATCAAGGGGATGGCCACATGGGCCGCGGCCCATGGCGACAAATCTAGGGGGCGGTAAATTTTGCAATTTCTTTAAATGTAGGTATAAAAAAAATCGAATTTAGAAAAAAAATTACAAACGAGAAAAGGCAATCAAATCTCTCATTTCCTGAGAGTATAGTAATTTCTAATTTTGTCGTCTTTCAGTAATACAAGAGACAGCACCTTTAATTATTCGAGTAAAAGAGAGAAAGCAAACACGCAATTTGGCCTGGAATGGCGCGACTTAGAGAGAAATGATGACGAGGACTTGCGATGAAAAGGAGAAGCCCTCGGCGCGGCGGTTGGCATGTAACACATATTAGCGCCTACAAGACTGTACGAATACTTCACGCATTGCATCAAACACAGTGCGGTCACAGCAAGTCAGCGTGAAACGGATAGCGCCTACGAGAATGCATGAATACCTCACGCATTGCACCGAAGACAGTGCGGTCAGCGTGAAACGCTTAGCGCCTACAAGACTGTCGAAATACTTCACGCATTGCGTCAAACTTAGTGCAGTCTGCGCGGCGGCGTGGCGGCGGAAGTTAAAATCATTTAACTACATTTATGTTTGTTCTTTCATAATTTTTTCGCTCATTTCATATGAATGGAAGGCCTTGTCCCCACAGAGATAGGTTTACGGAACTTAACTTTCGCGCAAAGATCCGTGAACTTTTGCTAGGAGTGTTGACAGGGCTTTCCCAAAAAAATGCGTCAAACACAAGTAAACGCGACTTCTTCGTCCTTCCCCCGCTGGCACGTTCACTTGATGGTTTTTATTGATGTTTCAAAACGAATGGGAAGGAGGCGGCAAAATACAGGCGGCCCACGGGCGGCAAGTAGGTAAATCCTGCCCGGATAGAGTTGTCCTGTGTTGCCTGATTTCCTCTCATGTTTTACTTATCTAACAACAAAGTGAACAACATATTGACAGGAAATTTTGTAAATACATTCTTCATAGTTCAGGGTAAATTCCAGAAAGGCTCGAGGCAAATATGTTCCTTAATAATCCCGTAAAAACATGGTCTATCGCTTTTTCTATAAATTTTAATAATAATTCCCGCTGTACTCTACCGGGCACCGATCCGATCAATCGAAACAAAAGTCGCAGCAAATAAACCAATTCATTAAATTCAAAGCTCAATCCTCGGATAGAAATTTTAGCTTAATTCCAACGGTGATGGGGAGTAAACCATCGAATATCGATATCTCTCCAATTGATGTTATGGTGAAGAATCGATGATTAATCTTTTCTATTTAATTGATCTTTTCCATTGGTTTATACGGCTGGTCAATCGATGTATCGCAAAGCACGACACTCCACTGCACTCCAAGTATGGACAGAGATCCGCAAAAAAGGTAGCGTTGCTCGCTGAAGTCTTTACTGATTATTCAGTCACTTACCCACACGCCGTGAGAATGGCCCTTTTTCCAACTCCACTCTTAGAAAAAAACCGACAACTGCCGCAAGGATGGGAAAGGGGAGGGGGAGGGAAAAGAGCAAGGCCCAGCGGTGGGGATCTACCTCTTGAGTTCTCGGTAAAACTGTTTGGCTTCGGTGCAAGTAAGTTCATTTCCGTTTTCCGGCTCATTACCCCGACTTTGTTCGGGCGGACTCAGATTTAGAATATTCGCGCATTAGAGCTATGCCGCGCTGAGCAAAAACGCCGTATGTTCATTGAATGTTGAAAAATTTTTCTCGATAAAATTCATATTTTATAGCAGATAGGGACCATTTTCACCAGTTTTACGTAATGCTACATAGACATAGGGGAACGGGTTCTGAGCCTCCTTACGCCGCCATGCTAAGGAAAAGCGCCGTATGAGCCTTCAGACGTTGCCAAGTTTCCTCCGATAAAACCTGGATTTACTGCGAAAATTGTGAATAATAGTTTCTAAAATCTTCGTACAATTTTGTACGAAATTTAATCTAAAGTATCTGAAAATTGCAAGGAAAAGTATGTATGAATGTTGTCAAAAATACATGTTTTATCAAGGGAAATTTGGCAAATCTCGAATGTTCATACGCCGTTCTTCCTTAGCACGGCAGTACGCGGTGTTACAAAAAGAAAAGAGAGGAGAGGTCCTAGTCGCAAATACCACCGTGTTGAGAATGAATACCGTATGAGCAATCGTGCGTTAGCAAATTTTCCCTGATGAAACATTAATTTTTTAGAAAAGCCGTTAATATTTCTCATGATTAAACAACAATTTTTGAGAAAAACCGGGAATATTTCTATCCTCTATATACTTACTGATTCTTTAGACTAAATTGTAATCACAATTCTCCGAAAAATTGAGGAAGAAATCATGCTCAAGTTTTACAGAAACATCTGGATTTGGCAACGTTTGTCGGTCCATACGGCGTTTTTCCGTAGCAAGGCAGTAAAAGCCTACCTTTCTAAAAGTAATAAAATATTTTTTCCAATAAAAATATTTTTTTCAGCTATTTCTTAGACCTCCTCCGTTCAATGATGCAAAATTGTGGGGGGGAGGGTGTAGTGTCAGGACAATCTTACGTCATCCAATGAGCAGTGAGATGCTGTCATGAGGGTGTGTCTTGCGGGGTCAATAAATTGGCTAAAACGTCTCACGTGATACTTGAATCTCGACGGCGAAACTACATAACTACAAGAGGAGATATGTCAGTTTGTAACGTTGCAAACGTTCTGGCATACTCTTATTATTGAATGGAAACAAACCGAACGTCAGTTTTTAAAAACTACCTCGGTCATCCATCTCTGTGCGAAGATGAATCTACAAAAATGTCGATGTTATAGCGTTGATTCGTTTTCCGTTGATAAAATCAAATTGAAGCGGAGATTTTGAAACAGCGCAAACGAGATAGGAGATACGCGACCCTCTAGTTACATTGTCGATATGTAAATCGTCGCTTCTCCAACGTAAGGGTGTATCTCTATTTTCAAATGAGCCCCAGGGAGTATGGTGCCGCACGGAGGACAGGGCTCATGTTGAAATTGAGAGACGCCCCCGCGTCGGTAACGCGACGAAACACGGCTCCTTCCATACGAACTTTGTCTCTCGAAACTTTTACGTAAACTTGAAAAACTTGCGGAGTAAATCTCCCGCTAATTTTAAAAAGAAACGTTCACGATTTTTCCGGAAAACTCATGTATATTCTCGCCGAAAATTTTGCAGCAGTCGATGTCAAAGTCGATGCGGAGTTTTTTCTCATGCAGCATGGCAGGTCAAAGCGGAGTCGCAATTTTGCATGAAAAATATAGTATTGAAACCTCGTGTGAAATATCGAGAAGGGCCGTTTTTGGGCCCACCTCAGCTGAATTCTCAACTCTGCGATTTTTTGCTCATTGATCAAAATGCATCAAGATTTATTCATTTCTGATCTCCGACAGGTCTAATACTGGCGTAGATATGGGCCTGAGATCTGGTTTTAGCGGAAAATGTGGACTTTCTGGTATTCGGGACCCGCATAACCCTCATTGTTTGCCAAAATCAGCCCTCAGACTCATGTATGACTAGAATTAGACCCAAAATGAGACCTAAAATGACAAAATCAAGTTAGTTTTCGCAAAATATAGACCTGCACTGAGCCAAAAATCGTAAAGTTGAGGAAATTCAGTCACGATGCCCCTCCTTCACACTGAAAAATACGATGAGAGTGTAGATTTTCGACTCCAAAAAACTTTTCTACTTGTTATATTTTTATATGAACCTTTAAGCAGAACGGAGCTAACACATCAGCTATTTTCAAAGTGAACTGGACAATTCAATTTTTTACGAAAGGAAGTTTGTGCAGATTCCTGTGAAAATTTTCAGGAATTTGCTTTGTACTATGCAGAAAATTTGCTGGAAAATCCGCACGACGATTTTCATGTAAAAATTACATTGTCTAATTATAAACTTGGCAGTAGCTGATATAGCTTAGTTCTCTCCTGCCTAATTATTACGTCGACTACATTATTACAGTTAAACGCATAACCACGTAACGTCCGAGTACTGAGAAAGCTCGGTCACGGAATTCGCAAAACACCAGGGAACATTTTACGGTTAAGGTTTTGCATGTTGTCCGTGTCGGAAAACAAAGAGACCCGGTGAAAACCTTTATCACTCGACTCAACAAAGCTTCAATTGATAGGATGGAGATGTTAGTCTCCTCCCTACATTCATCAAATTCAAATCACGCTAAAACAACAAAAGTAATTTCATAATCATCGGTGTCGTTCAAAGGGAATTCCTCCATTATTCATCCCTCCACGCGCGGAATTCCAAAGGAAGAGAAGGGACGGCGCACAGTGGAGCGAGTCAAATAGAGAGGGCGAACATGAAATTTTTGACTAAAATTGCAAATTTTGATTTTGATTTTGTCATATTTTATCTTTACGGGATGCTCGTAGATGAATATTTTACAAAGAAACCAATGAAACCACTCGCAGAATTTCAAAGTTTTGTATAAACGGAGTTCCAAGCGTTTAAAGTTTCCAAATTCTGCCCGACCTCTCCTGATAATTCGGTCTAGTGTGCGGCGGTGTACAGTGGGATGAGCCTTTTGGAGTGATTGGATAGGGTGTTGAAACTTAAAAGCTGATATCTTCGTTAATACAAAACAAAGAAGTTTAAAAAATTGCAACTGATTTTCTATAAAATGATTTAGAAAATCCCTTAAAATTAAAAATTAGATGAAAGATACATCAAAACGAACCGAGTTTATCAGAAAGGAACCGCAACTCACATTTTCGGAAATTATGATGTTAACTTAATTATATCGCATATATGTGCAATAAGACAGCCCAATGACTAACTACACATTTGAAACACTGCTACTCGAAGCATAGGTGCATCTATCGAGTTAGATACGTATGTAGTGCGCCTTCAGATTTTGAATACGCAACACGCTCATCCTTCGAGTTTGAATAGTTGCTCGTTCCACTTACACAGGTTCCTGATTCAGTCCACCGAGCGGCGTCGCCTTTCAAAGCGAAGGCGTGTTTCCCGCGGGCGAGGCAAGCTGTGCGAGAGAAGCGCGGGAAAGTATAGCGAAACGGAAGAAACGTAAAAAAATGTTGAATGAGAGGCGTCGCGCAAATAGATGGGTCAGGACTGAATCTAATTATAGAGCCAATCGGAAACTCGCGCGAATAGATTAAGGCATCATTTCTAGATTTTATTGGGAAATTTCTACGGTCGCCGCTACCGGCCGGGCCGCTTTCATCTATTCTCCCTCGCTGAGGAATAACGCCGCATGAGTGTCCGCATGTTGCCAAATCTTGACCAAATTTAAAGCAGAAACATACCAAGTCACGTCGAGTTTGAGCCGAGAAAGAGAGGTTTGAAATTTGAAATTCGAAGTTTGAAGTTGAGGTTTAAAGTTTTATTCCTCCATAAGACTAAGGGTCATGTTCATAGTCATTCGTCGTTAAATCACTCCTTTCCTTAAGAGGCCCCATGCGTTGGCCAAAATGCGAGGTCTTATTTCCGCTCCCATTTTATTTTATCGAAAAGAGAGAAGTCAATATTGAAACTTGAAATCTGTACAGAATATTCTGCTTACAGAGAAAAATAATCAAGAAAGTTTTCGATAAATTAGGTTGACTAGTGTTCTGATGAAACATTTTGACAGGGAGTCTGTAACATCGCAAACGGAAATACGTGTGGTTTCGCACTTTGGCCATCGATATGGTTAACATGGCTAGTCAGGAAGGTTAATGGCGATCCTCGACAGAGCACCGTGAAAAATGCAATTTTAACAAAAACTCAACTCTTTGTAAAGACTTTTTGACCTCAATCCACCTTGTAAGACGCTTGCAACACAAATTTCAGTGAATTTTATTCACGCACTTTGATAACTCATTTGAAAAGTTCGAAGTTTACGCACGGTCCAAAAAAAAAAAAATATTCCGTCGAAGGAAATTCGGCAATATTCCAATGCTCACACGGCGTTGTTCTTCAGCACAGCAGTGTTCTCATCCTATCGCTATGTTTACAGACGCACAAGTCACGGTGAACGCTTAATTGCTCCTGCCGCGCTTGAAAGGAACACGTCAGACATGCTGGAGTTGTTGAATAAACATAGGTTTTTCTCCCTTCTTACCGCGCCTTCAAGTAAACAAACAAACGATCGAACATAAAAATTGATCGATGCAAAGGGATCCAGTTATCGAAGCCCTTGATTTTTTTTTCATTTTCACCTTGGCATTTCCGGGGTCGTCCAAGTAACACGCAAGATTTTTTAAGGGGAGGAGGTTTCAGCTTACCTTACAAGTGATCTCACGGCGAGGACTGTTGCAACTATTCGAACTGGATGGACGTGCAGGTTGCGTAACGAAAGCTGCAGGCGCACTAAGTGCACTATCAGCAGTGGCGCGATGCGTTAGTTCTGACTACATGTTAAGTCTTGAATCAGTGGGGGACTTAATTGCAAAGAGACTTATAAGAGGTGGCCGCAACACCTAAAAAACAAATATATGAGCTCTCCTAACTCTCCGAACTCGTTTTTTATTCTCCATTGTTCAAAGTAGTAATATTCTGTACTGATCATAAAGATTAGTCGATTGAAGATTATTTTCAACTGGGCATTCAGCTGATTCCCATTCTTCATGGTTTTTACATCAGCCTATAGACGAGCCAGCTTTCTCAACATTTTTAAGTAAAGACCAAGAAACGGGTCGTCTGCCACGTGTCTTATGCTACAAGTGTAATCGTTTCAATGTTGTCGCATTGCAATCAGATTTCCAATATTCCCTTATCCCCAGTTTACGGTACCAGTTTGCGCAAAAAATTCTCTGCTTCCACTACCTCAAAAGCGCGTCGGCCTCCTACGGTTTAATGGTTGTATAGCGCCAGCTCCATGATCGGGAGGTCGCGGGTTCGATTCCCGGCCAGGCGACCCGAGTTTGATGGTCTCAAACGATGGTTGCCTGAGACTGGTTGTTAGGGACGGTGGGGGCTGGGACTAAAGCGCAGGATTAGCCTTTATGGGCTATTTCGAATAGTAGAAAAAAAAATAAAGGCATTTTTCAAAATTTACAGTCCTTCAAAATGAGCTTTCCGTGTGATTTTGCTAAAAATGCACCTTGACCCCTAGCCCCCCCCCAAATTTTAGCGTACCTCAAAATCTTTTGACGTGCATAAGGAGCCCATAGATATGGTGTTCCCTGCAAATTTTGAACGAAATCGAACGGATAGATTCTGAGATATCGCTGTAGACAGATTTGGGGGACGCCGGATGGACGGACACACATTTTTTCAAGTATGGTAATTTTGACTCCTGGGACCTTAAAACGTCTAGAAATGATCAACTTCCCCCCCCCCCCCTTGGAAGATGACAATACTTTCTCTACCCTAGGATAGCGAGAAAGTAAAAATAGCGCCCTTGGGGTTTGCGCTTTTGGAATGTTGCCCTGAGGGATGGAACCGCGTAAGGGCCGAGGGGTGGAGCGCAGGTAACCACCAGCGCTAATGATAAAATGAAAAAGGAAATACGAGAAGTTTGCATCCTTGAGGAAAGCACTTATCCGGAGTCGGTGAAATCACTCGCTGGAGTCGTGAAGAAAGTTAGACGTGGCATTTGAGAAGCAATGGAAATACGAGCCATTCGCAGACCGCAGCGGGGTGCGGTTCAGGTCGCGGAAACCCCAACAAGGAAAGGGAGGAAAAGAAAAGGATAAATGTGCGAGGCTGACAGAGCAGTCGCGGTGCAGCTCTCAACGAGGTGTCTGCACGGCTTGGCGAGCGGCCAAGAGGTGTAGGGTGCCAGGAGTTGAAAAACGGTCGGCGAGCGGGCGGGGGGTCGACGCCGGGAAAAGACTAACGTGTTAATGAACATGCTGTTGACATTTTCGGTGAATATTGAATAAGTTAGGGGCGCGGGGAGAGTGGGCTAATTCAAAAACAACCAGTCCATCAACAGGTGAGTCGGGTTGGGCTCGTGTCGGGGTGGCGGAGGGCGGGGGGCTCGGAAGTTTCAGCAAGCTGCAGCTTGCATTTGTTCGGTAAATTATGACTTGCTGCTTTTTATCTGGTGCTCCTTAATTTCATTAGCTCATTCTCGGCTGGCTCTTACATGCAATTAACCGCCGGGGTATCAAGGCGCCCGGCAGGAGGAAAGCTATTAGGCTACTCCTGGCCGAGGAGCAAGGGCGGACGCGAAATCACGCTACCAATCCGGGCGTCTTTCTTATCCGCGAATGCGGTGTTAGGAGTTCTGTCGTCGAAATCCTGAGATTGCTCCGATATTCGCTTTTGAATGGAATGGAGTGTTCACGCAGGGAGAGAATGGCCAAAAACCTTGCTGGAAAATAAAAATAAAACACATTTGATCTAGAGTCCAGACTCTTGAAAACATTGACAAGAAAAATGACTCTTGATTCAATCAGATTTAAAGCTTAAATCAAAAGGAAATCCGCTCAAATCAAGAGGCTTGGTTCTTGATTTACCGTGGTTTTAACCATCAATGAACGTGCTAGCGGGGGAGGGGTGCATAAGACACGTTTACTCGTGTTGAACACATTTTTTGGGAAAGCCCTGTCAACACCACTAGCAAAAGTTCACGGAACTTTGCGTGAAACTTAAGTTCCGTAAACCTTTCTCTGGGTGGACAAGGCCTTCCATTCATAAGAAATGAACGAAAAAATTATGAAAGAACAAACATGAACGTGGATTAGTGATTTTAACTTCCGCCGCCGCACCGCGCCGCGCCGCTGCTGAACGCACTGTCTTTGATGCAATGCGTGAAGTATTCACGCAGTCCTGTAGGCGCTATGCGTTTCACGCTGATCTCACTGCGTTTGCCGCAATGCGTGAAGTGTTCATGCATTCTTGTAGGCGCTATCCGTTTCACGCTGACCGCAATGACCGCACTGTGTTTGATGCAATGCGTGAAGTATTCGTGCAGTCTTGTAGGCGCTAAATTGTGTTACATGCCGTCCGCCGCGCCGAGGACTTCTCCTTTTCATCTCAAGTCCTGGTCATTATTTCTCTCTTGTTTTAATATGTCCGCACATATTAGAGTTAGTTAGTTAGTCATTTTAATTTACGACGATCAGCAAGATTACGTATTTAGGAAGAGCTAGTAAATTATATAGTAAATGTATACAAAAACTATGTCAAATATGTTCTGTACAAACCGAACGGTCTTAACAATTCTATAAGAAATCTGGATAGTTTGAGTTTATAGGTTGGCTGTACTTTGGGGCCCCAAGAGCAGCTCCATAACTTAACTACCAAAATTACTGTCATTTTCAATCCTCTCCTCATTTATGCGATCTAACCTCAGTTAGATTTTGATTTTTTAATGAACTGGAGGTTTAAATTCATACATCAAAATACGTTAATATCTCCGTTAAGAGTTACTTCTTCGTTGTAAAAATCGTGTTCAAGCATAGTCAATTTTTGACATTTGACACGATTGGACACTTTCCCGCTTACGATATTGGCTTCGGAGGGAGATCGGTTTCTTCGAGAGTTACAGGCCTCTCATACTGCCCCCAGTGCGGCTGTTTCAGGGCTTTATTCGTATTCTAAAATTGCCCTGCTTTCCATAACTGTCAAGTAAGCTTTTCGGTGTCAGGAGTAAACGTGGTCGGATTTTCATCACCCTTACGACTTTGCTCGGTCATGCTGCATGCTCTATTTACCATACCGGGGAAAATCGCCATATGACAGTTCAAACGTTGCCGCAAGGATAGAAATTTCCTTTTGGATCAATCGAAATCATTGTTCAAAATACCGGGACAAGACTGATTTTAGTCCATCAATCCGCCCCGTATTTTATAATACCATCACCCGTTTCAACGAATAGGATCACTCCATTTTCTCTTTTTCTTCTTTGTCTCCATGAATTTCAATCATCAGCCTGCTGCGAAAGACATGCACTTAGCTTTAAAATTATATGGTTCTATTATTTTCTTTTTTTTAAATCAGTGATGCAAATAGGAACTTACATTATCAATTATACATACGATTCGTTAAATACAGTACAGCGTCGTGTTACTCGTGATTGTTAAGGACGGTATTTATTTTTACGAGGCTGAGTCTGTAGAGTTCGGATCCATTCGACATGCGGGAAGATTGCTCATTCGTTGATTGCCTAAACAAACGTTATTTTGAAAATGTACTCGTTCTTCTCATTAGGCACTGGATTTTAATTGAATTCTCGTCACCCGATGGCTTTCATTTGTGCTGTTGCCCATTGTTTGTTTGAGCCAATTAGAAATGAATCCTGTAATTTCCATTACCTTCCAACTGAAACGGTTCTGTAATAGGTACGTCCTAGAACGATTCACCGGTCTTTCTTTAAAAAAATATCCGACCTTCACTTCACGCTGACGTGTCTGTTACTATCAAGTTAGTATTCGTGTAGAAGATTGACAGAGAAATACTATGGATTAACTCTGAAAGTATGTCTCTGGTAAATATCTCGGAATAGATGTGGACTCTCAACATAACACGGCGATCCCTCTCATTATGACTTGGGTTTGAAGAGCTTTTTTTGAACTTGGGAGTTCACATTAGAAGAAAAAACCAGTGGCACTATCGTGTTCCTTGGAAAATTTCACGCATAGAAGTACTTAAATCGAAAATAATTGACGTATGTTTCGGTTTCAAAACCCCCTTTCCCTACCAAAGACAAGGAGTGATCCTCAACTGCTATCTCGATTATGGTGGAAGCTTATTTACTCATTTTCGTTGCTCCAACTTTCAATTGTTAACTCATCTACCAGGTGGATGTTGGACAGCGTGTTGAGAATTTCGTTTCATAATCAAACCAAAGTTTAGAGGCATCCATAGACGATCAGATTCCGAACCTTATTTGATCAAAATAGACCATTTGGACCACATTTTGTCATCAGGAACTACAATTTTTTGCCCGTAAAACACCCAATGCCCTTTCTGCACCCAGCGCCTCAATTTCTGGCTCATTTTACAAAGAGCATTTGTGCCATTAGTTTCCCTATGCAAATAGATGCTCTCTTATTGCAAAATTCAGTTCAATGGGGATGTTTCATGTGTGAGGAATTTGCGATCTTATGCAAAGGTTGGCGAGAAACACGATGGTGTCACTGGTTTTCTCTGAAATTGACTCCCAAGCTCAAAAAAAGCTCTCAACCTGAGGTCAAAATGGAGGGGATATCCCACGCTATGCTGAGAGTCCACCTCTACATCAAAACAAAATCTCCATGCAAAGATAGGGAGCAAGTACATTAGCAGGGTTGCTGTGTTTTCAGTTTTGGAGTCCCCAAATGAAGTGGCAGCCCTGTCAATGTATTTGCTCCCTATCTTTGCATGGAGAGATTGTCTTAATGTAGAGGTGGACTCTCAAGATACCGTGGAATATCCCCTCCATTTTGGCCTCAATTTGAGAGCTTTTTTTGAGCTTGGGAGTTGATTTCAGAGAAAACCAGTGGCACTATCGTGTTTCTCGCGAACTTTTACAAAAAATTCAACGGTCAAATCGCAAATTCCTCTCACATGCAACATCTCCATCGTCCACAAGGAAATTTTGAATCCCCGAAAGTGAAAGTTTCCACCTGTCGCCAAAAGACTAGTGGTGGGTCTTTCTTCGTCTCTGGTTCGAACCCATTAGTATCACCCCACTTTCCATGTATTTTCCTTGTCTATCGCTTAGTCTATCGATTCCCGGGCGACGCGGCGTTAGGGAGCGTGGAAACGGATTGCGTTGCGGGCGGCACATGACTAGCAGCGGGCGAACGAGGGAGTCTTGTGGCTCAGTGTGTCATTCAGGATTCAGCTAGGTCTCGGCAGCGGGGGGGGGGGGGGGGGGGGGGGGCGAGAGCAGGGGCCAGGGTCTACCGGGGGTGGGACGCGAGCGGGAGGGATGCGTTGCGTTGCCGGCACGGTGCTCTGCGCGTGCATGCGCGATGAACCCGTGCGCGCGGGCCTCCTCCGGCACGCCAATGTTTTGCCGCGTTGGCTACCGCTGTGGCGCTCGTGCTCGTCAGTAAGGAGCAAACATGTTTTTCGGGAGGGCTCTCGTTCTCGTGCACCTGCCTACCCGTGGCCTCCGTTTCCCTCGACGGGTCGCAGCCCCCAGTGCGTTGGCCGTGATGAGCCTCGGATTTTGAGATGTCCCCGCGTTTCCAGTCGATATCCGGTCCCCGCGCCAGCATGCTCGTCCGAATCGCCCTCGCCCGCTGCCCATCCCGTTGCGATGAGCTTTCCTTCCAGTCCCCCATGCAATGACAAGCTGCAGGATTGTCACTTTCGTCAAGGTATTTCTGCACTTCTAACTCCTCCCCAGCCTCTCTTCGCTCGACCCCCCACCTCGTAGTTTCCCAGACGAGGGAACGTAACCAAACTCTACGTTAGATTTCTTTACGCAACGGGCCACTAGATAAGTTATGTATTGGAGCACCACGCACCATGGTTCCTGTTCACAATTTCATTAGGAAAAGGAATCACCTAACGGAAAGTATAGAGATCAACTCCTAAACAAGATATGCGTGTTGATAATTAATATTATTGTTGCAAAACTACCAATGACGTCATTTTTACGATCCTTTTTCCATTTAATCTGTGTCAAAAATACTTGTCAAAAATATCTTTTTTAGGAGTTGATTTTTCGAACTATCAGTTGTGAGTATGGTTTTCAACCTAAGATTTTGAAGAGAAAGAATGTGGCACTTGCTTCTAGTTTAGACCTTGTCCAGTCGCCCATTTGTATTTTCTTCGGAAATTATTGGAAGTTTTCATTGAAAGATTCACAGATTTATCCATGGTGTCAAAAATCAGCGAAATTTTGGACAGAAATTACGGTGTCATCTTTGCGTGAAAGATAAAAATTGCGTAAGCAGATTTTGCAACCATTATTGGAAGTACGTTCTTTCGTCCGGGAAACAACGACCTGTCCGTCCACTTTTCACTTCTTTTAGTTTCGTAATCATTTTCTTTTGGATTTTACATTTTCTGTAGCGGTGAATCGTCGCAAGAATTCTTCGGCTCCTCAAAATTGTCTTTTTATAGATGCCACCCGAGTAGCACAAAGCAGTGAAAATATTGAAATTAAATTGCAATTTGATTTCAATAAAAATGTAATTTTTTTTACCATTATAGTGCAACATTTTTACATAATTTAGTCGATTTATGCCGATTTTAAACAATAAAAAAAAAATAAGTTCTATGCGTCAGGAAAATAGGCAATATGCAATGAAATGAAAAATGTTGAAAAGTTAAAAGTTTGAAAGTTTCAATAAATGGGGCCCCTTCAAATAGGAAGTAGGCAACATACACAGCACTCGGTGGAATCGCAATATTTTTACAATGTAATTGCTACTTATTGCAATCTGTGCTAATTGAGTATGTTTGTGGCGGCCTCCATTATGTAAACTATAACGGGCCTACTTAAGGAAATGAACTTTTTAAGGAACGACTAAGGGTTGTATTCATATATAGTCGTTCCTTCAGCAGCTCCTTTTTTTCACTGCGATATTCGGTTTACATTGTGATTACGGGAGGTTTCAGCAACCTTTTAAAGTAGCCACCCTAATTTCATAGTATAACTTTTGAAACAGGTCCTTGAAGGGATTTTAATAATTTTTTACGGCAAAAAATACGTAACTAGAAAGGAAATATCTAGTTTTGTAAATTGTAAGGTTGGCTCGCACCTACCTCAATGTTCGTAAAAATCAGTAAAGTTTTCTTTTTATTTTGTGGAAAAACGTTTCGTATTCAGTAGCAAATCATCGGTATCCCTTAGAAGGATCCATTCTCGAGTTATACTGATGTATTCTTCTAATTGAAAGCGGCAAAAATTGTCATTTTCATGATGCTATTCTGGGAGCATCCTCAAAACTCCATTAACCTCGGTGTAAACCAAAAAGGTCCTTTTAAGGACAGGAGCTACTTAAGGAACGACTATGTTCGACCCTTAGTCGTTCTTTAAGCAGCGAATTTTCTGGAGCAAACCTTTTATGTTTTTCATGATGATGAAGGATGCCTTTAACATTGCATCAATGAAAGGCTCATTTGCAAAGACGAGCTTTGAATAAAATCCCTCCGAATAACTTAGGCAACTACTCCATACGATGATTTGCCGTTATAGAAAATGTAAAATCCAAATTAAAAAATATTAGAAATTTAAAAATTTTAAGATGATACTTTTAAGTATGTAAACATCAAATAATTTTTTATGATAATTTTTTTATTTTGCGTACAGTTTAAGTATCGTAGTTCATCGGAAGGATCTATTTCAAATATTATTCTATTGCATTTTATCTTGGGTTCGTAAACTTTGTCCAATCACCGATGCCGTTTTAACAGCCTTTACAATTCAAGCTGTATAAAGCCCTCCTGAGGAGAGAAGCAATTTGAGTAGCAACTATGAATACAGCCTTTAATTGCCGCAGTTGAAAAAAAGTTCCAAAGTTGGCGAAATGGAAAATCATATTTATGACCCTGTTGTTATGATACTGCTCATATTTCGTCCAGGAGACGACTCGTGGAAGTTAAAAAATAATATCGTTCCGAGGGAATAAAATTTTATTGAATTTGGTGCGAAACGACGCGACGTGAATGATAGAAAATATAATATTAGTTCTACATGCTCTCTCGTCTTTGAATCTGAAGCCTTTTACCATGGTAGCTGTGCTATCTGAGAAATTTTGAAGAGAAATCTTCGAAAACGATCAGCCGTAGTTATGTACTTACCCGAAGTTTCAAGTTTCGTGTTCGTTTTGTGTTTTGTGTGTTCTCATCTTATTTTATCAGTCAATATTTATCATATACCGATCAGCAAATGTGACGTTACGCCTCTGCATTCCGCAGACAACTCTCACTCTGCCAAGCTAAGGAAAAACTAGTTATGAACATCCGAGTGTTGCCAAATTGTCCTCTATTCGTAAAGAAATTGGTTGATATTTTTCTTTGGAATCCTCAGATACTTCCGATTAAATTGTAAACGGAATATCCTCTGAGGAATGCAATAAAAGCATTCACAAGTTTTTTTGACAATTATTAATTTATCGAAGAAATTGTAGCAACTCCTGCGGGATTATACTTTTTTTCCTCAGCAGGGCATCACTGCAGAAAGAAAACTCTGAGTATGAATACAATTAGACGTATTAAAATCAGAAGGAACTCCCTCCACTCAGACATGGGTCGAATTCAGCGGCCAAAAATACATAAATATGTGTGTATTGTATGCATAGAAATTTTTCTAACGTGTTTTTAATAAAATGTGCGCTTAAAAGAACCCGAGTGTTATAAAATCTTACTTGGTGAGAAAGAGGTGCACTGGCTTCTTAAGGATGCAGGTGAATCTGAGTACACAATTTTAATGTTCCTCTAGAAACCCTCTTTTTTGTGAGTTTCGGTACAAAATATTTATAAAAAAGTTAGTTAATATCAGTTATTAGTTTAAAAGTTTTTTTAATCAACGAATACGTCCAGTGGCATTAATAATCTTAGAGGATGCAAATTTACTTCGTTACTCATTGTGACAAGACGACAAACTTTAGATCGAAATCTAGGACAATATTTACGACATTCAGTGACTTTTTACAATCCAAGAAGCAATTATTACTCATGACCCTCCCAAGAGCTGCCCCGTTCGCATTTCGTCCAAGATTGATCTCTCCTAAGGATGAGTGAAAGTGAGATTGGATTCCCACGAAAAAATCCTGGTAGCAACGACAAGAAAAGTTGTAATTTTCAACACCAAAGACGTTCAAAGGTTCTGTAAGTCTTTAAGAAGCTATGTTTGGTAAGACGCTATGTTTTTTCCAAAATTATTTTGAGAGTGGTAGTAAGTTTTAGCACAGGGTGCATATTAGCTTCATTCTCATCTTCATTTCATCAGTTTTCATAGCTCCTTCTAATTTTTTTGAATCTTTAGAACCTACGAGTTATCCTCCATCAAGTTACGTACCCTTCGTCTCAGCTCCTTAAAGCATACATAATTAACGACCGCATTGGCTCATTTTCTTTCCTCCGCGTTCGCTAAAGAGAAAGAGAAATGACGAGAAAGAGAATATCGCACATTGAATATTAAATCCAATCAATAAAGCGCCAATTGCCAGTGGCGGTAATTTACATAATAACGAAAGTTTAAATTTCCAGCCATCAAAAATGAGACGTATTTTTCCATTGCGACCTGACCCTATAAGCAAAATTGAGCAGCACTGCCTGTGCAAGATATTAATATTTTAACAAGTTCAGCGAAACACTGAACTTGTTCTTTACCCGTAAATAATGTTCGATGAAGGAAAAATATGATATCAACGACGTTATTTTTGATGGCGTTTAACTAAAAACGCAGAGCCCTATAAATGCTCACAGAACCTCTAGACCTTTACCGTTTGATGCATACATCTCAATAGTGAAACTATCAAACCACGTATCTTGGTTTGCGACGTTGCAGACTTCCAGTCGTATTTTATTTTTTAAATAGAAAACTACTCATGTCTATTTTTAAAAAACTGCCATGATTTTCTTCTCTATTCGGAGAAAATTCTGTAAAAACTTCAAAGTATGGTGTTGATTCATTCATCTGTAAGTAAAATAAAATGGGAGCGGAAATTTTTAAACACCGCAAACGATATACGTGGATTTGAAGCTTTACCGTTGATCAATGATGTGATCTCATGCATATGTGCATAACATCCTGAAAAATACATATTTTCCCAGGAAATTTGGCAACTCACGAATTTTTATACGTTCCTTCTTAGCACGGCAATGTAGAGGGTAGATTAAATTACGTGATACCGTTTTTACTCATTCACGTGCGCAATTTTCGAGAGTGAATGAGTCCTAGAGACGCGGAGGATGGAGTTAGGTGGCAACTGGAAATGTTGCTAAAGCCCTAGATGCAATGCCTTATGATTCATTACATTACTTACGGCGACCCGCGGAGGAATTTAAAAATATATCCAGATATTACCCGCACCTTGGTTTTTATCTGTAACTTAACAAAAGGATTAATGTCTCGGAATAAGAACGCGGAGCTGACGACTACATTAATCCGTATGTTTTACAGTCAGGCCCGTCATAAAAAAGCGTCGTACTACCTTTTTTTAACTCGACTCGGCGTGATGATAATCCTCCGCGAGGTCCTACATTTTTTTACGACTCCCCGCGCATGAATACACTTATTTGACTTTCCCTGCGAGTGCAGGACAACATTCAAATTTGTTGGTCGGAGGATAATGCGTTTTAGCCTGAGTTTTATTGCTCCGAGAAAAGAATTATCGAGAGCGAGGCGCGAGGGTGATCCTTTCTCGCGACGCAAATCGTCGTTTTACGGACGAAGAAACGTATCTCCATTCCAGGGTTGCAAAGTTGTCGGAAATAATTATGTTTTTCACAAGAATAAGCAAGTTCATTTTTTGTCTGAAATTTCTCCGATTTTTGCATGAGATCAGTGTTCGAAACTTACCTTCGAGTTTTAGGAGCCATGTGGCGCATCAAGCTCGATTTTTATGCGCCATTGAAGATTTTTTAGGGGCCAAATTGACTTTTTGCCTATACATTACGGCGCATTTGGTGAAAAGTTAGACGCAAGATGTTTTTGTAACAGAACTAGTAAGTAGCTGTAACTTGGGGACGACAAAAGCACTGAGAATGAAATCGTGAGGAATCAAAAAAGCTTTCACTTATAGTGCTGACAATTCTGAGTTTTTTCAATTCAAATAGATTTGGATTTCTTTCTTTATGTGACTTCCTGTGAAAATCTAGATTTTTAGAGGCCACGTTGGCGTAGAGCCTTCATTTTTTAGGCGCCCGTGGCCGATTTTTTAGGTGCCATGGCCGATTTTTTAGGCGCATTTGGCGCGTTGGCGCCTGTGAGTTTCGAACACTGCATGAGATCAGGAGACAAATCTGTGCAATTTTCGGTCGAAAATTCCATGATTCTCCCGATAAAAATGCACTTTTCATGGGGAAATTTGGCAACACTGAAAGGTAGTTACGTTCGTTCGTGAGGAAAACGACGAAATATGAAATGTATGAGTTGAGTTTTTGCGACAATATAAACTGCTCTGAGTGAAGACCCTCAGATAACTCGGAGGGCAGCAAAAAGTGCAGCAGTTCTTTGTCGGGTAGACCTCTCGAGACCACTCAATGAAAAACACAATGGTTCCAGATTTCAGAGCTATGCTTTGAACCATCAGATAAAATACGAATTCCAGCGTTCTGATAAATGTGGCCTCAGAATTTCACGCAAAACACGATTTAAGTAACGATGATCTCTGAAATTACTTACAACCAAGACATCGATAGCTAGAGTGCAAAACTATACATCTCCATTGCTATGTTCGCTCCTATTTTACTTTTTCGAAGAGAAACAAGCCAACTTTATACCTTGAAATCTAAGCTTGAAATGTATACAGAATATCCTCCCAACACTCCAACAGAGAATAAAATCAAGAAGCAAGTACGGTGACTGGTATACATACATAAGAGTCGCTCCTACAACGCACTCTGGCGTCCTGCAACACCCAAACACCACATGCGCCCAACTTCCCAAATGTTATCGTTGACTGGTTTTCCAAGGAAAAAATGAAGTACGGTGGAAAATCTGCGACGTCGTAAATGGAGATACGTGGTTTCGCATTTTTGGCCATCTATCTTCACTATGGGTTAAAACGGCGCAAAAGCATGGCTGCGGTAAGTGTGTGGACAGGCTTCGCGCCTTCATCTTCTGTGATGTAAGATGCAACACGCGTAGTCACAAAGAACGAATAGTTGCATCTTAGGCGTTGTCATAAATGACATATCTTTACGTCGCACTATGGTCCACAGACTGGATTTAACGGAACTTTATTCGAAAATGCACTGCACCGCCATAAAAGGTGTTGGATCTTATGATTTTTGGGTCGCTGATTTCATTTTACATCTTAGTTAAACAAAATATTAACATCCTGACCGAGAAACTTAACTTCAAATGTAATTTCTGGCGCTTTTCAGATTGAAGATTTTTTCCACCCTATTTTGACTTGTATAAAAATAATAACAAAAATGTCTGTCGGTCGAGATTAGGTTATTCTTATGTATTTTTAGGCGGTAAATCCGAATATGACCTCCGTTTTTGTCCATTACCCTTCAATTTTTCGGAAAAACCGATTTTACCCGGAAAAGCTCGTTCTCCAAGGAAAATTGAATTTTCCGGGATAATGAGGGATGATAGGAAAAATCT
Organism: Bemisia tabaci; assembly: GCF_918797505.1. NCBI lineage: Eukaryota > Metazoa > Arthropoda > Insecta > Hemiptera > Aleyrodidae > Bemisia > Bemisia tabaci. The sequence goes on from NC_092794.1 coordinate 48,858,702, forward strand.
AAGGCCATATTCGGGTTTAGCAAGTCAGAATGCATAAGAATCGATGTATCGCACATCGAAATCATTTTTAAAATGTATTTTTAACACACTTAGAGTCCGGAAAAGGTTTTACCCAAAAGGCTCGGGAAAATCGGCATTATCGGAGAACTGGAGTGTGATAAAAAAAACCTAGGTCATATTCGGATTTAGCAGCTTAATATACATAACAGAATCTCTTTACCGCGGGTCCACTATAATTTATCAACATGAATTGCAATTATGGCAAAAATACGTCAAATTTGCTCATTTTCCCGGGAAAAAGTCGCTTTTTCGGAAAAGCGAGAGGTTATAAGAAAAAACCAAGGTCATTTTCGGACTCAGTAGATCAAAATATATCGAAATACTTTCATTTTGTACCGATAAAAAATTTAACAGTCGCAAAAACGCCAAAAATGCATGGAATATTCCACATTTTGATGCACGGAGGTGCACTCCGAAAAAAATTCATTTCGACCATTAGGCGACAAAAGGCGACATTTAAATTGGCCTCATTTTAAACTTGAGGATATGTAGAACAAGATTTTTCAATCCGCAAAGCATTAACTAGAATTAAAAAAAAGTTGGAGCTTCCTAAAAATTACGAATTTCACTGATTTCTATCATTTTTTGGCGTATGTTTGCAGCGTTAAAAAGCATACAAATTTCAGTTCAAAATTAATGAAACTGGGTGAAAAGGAAGTCACTTGCCACCAGGTGGAACCATGTTGCCCAAAAATTTACATAGATGATGCGTAACTCGGTAAAATAAACACCTTGTAACGCACCACCGAATGCGGCCCACAATCAGCTAATGAAGACCTGTCGCGCGCTCTGTTGTTAGGGTCCGTCACAATCTTATAAATCATTATCAGTCGATGAAAACTTAGGTGACGATCCATGGGTGTATGTATGATAAAACTGTAGTGCCAAACTTTAATTTTTCCCACCTTCAAAATTTGACTAAAGTTCCGTTAAATAGGGTCTGTGGACCATAGTGCGTCGCGCCCCTTAAGGGGCCACTAGACGAGGTGCGATTTCAAGCGTTCTCATACGTTTCCTCCACAAAATTTAACTTTAAACACGATTTGCGCAACGAAAATTACTGAAGTTAATTCCAAAGAAGGTACTAAAGTTTTTCAGCATTGGTTTACGACAGACTTGAGTTTCCCGCTAACATGAAAAACCAGAGGCTACTCGAATCAAATCGCGCACTACAACGGTACAAAAACGGAAGAGTTTACGTGGTTTGTCCATATTTCTCTCAGAAAACGGTGGCTTTTTTATTCACTTACTTGTACTGCACAAGCACAATCCTTTTAATCACATCTTACACTCGGTTCCTTCCATGCAGCTTTACGGTTTCATCAGTTTGAATTGCAAATGAGGCACATTTTTTCTCGCCCGTAAATTGAAGTATAGGCCTGCAATTTTTATATCAGCCTTTCTTTCGTTTGTAGATCCGGAATGTCGCATTCGCCAAGTTCTACTGTAAAACTTTCTCAGTCAAATAGTGATAACCTAGAGCGCCTGTTGTATGCATCGATTCAGCAGAATGTCACTTTTGAAAACCTTTTGGAGTGAGCTGAGCCACTTCATTACGAATATTTTAGCGCTCTAAAATACTCCAGGATCTATTGAAATATACTGTATCATGACATGACCAATAACCTAAAATTAATTAAAGTTTTGAATAACCTCGGGAGCTTCCTCTTGATTCACTGTATATCAAGTTCCAAAACCATGAAGCTTATTTTCTGCGTACTCAGTAGAACGCTAGGACGAACTATATGATAAAAAATAACACTTTAGGGACTTAGAAACCTTCTGTAAAAGTAATGATTTTGAATGAAATAGAAACATTCCTAATTAGGTATTCGGAGGAACGGTATTGTAAAGTAAACGGCCGAGATAGACAGTATTTAAATTCACTCCAGATCTTTTTTCTCTCTTTTCCCGCCCACTATACTATAAACACGAAATTGGGATAAAAATACTCCGACATTACTGCCGTGTTAAGGAAAAACACCGTATGAACATTCGAGAATTGCCAAATTTCCTCATATAAAATGTTATTTCCAAAGAATAGTCATGAATATTTGCTCTTGAAATTTTCAGATAATTTAAATCTGATTGAAGATAAAATTCTCTGAAAAATTGGAGGAAAATATCTACAAATTTCCAAAAATTGCATATTTTATCAAAGGAAATTAGGCAACGCCTGAGGGTTTACACGGCGTTCTTCCTTAGCACGGCAGTGTAAGGTAGAGTGAGGATTTCGAACGAGATGTGTTATTCAAATTGCATGTTACACAACTTGGGCAAATATTTCATCTTGAAACCTACGTCCGTGAAAAATGGGGATGGAGGAAAATGTTTGAGAAGTCGAAAAATGTGCGGGGCCGAGTGGAAGTAGGGAAAGGCTGTAAAACCGTTTCAACGGACGCATCAAAACATTAGCCGTCTGGGAGAATAGAACGCACAGCCTTAGCGTCGACTAAAATGTATTTTTCTTCTTCTACCAGAACTCTTATTTTTTTCTCCGATGCTACCTTTTTAAACCTGAGAATCGCATAACTGGAGGATATGGAGCAAGTAGGCAGGCAGTTGCGCAGGGCAGAGCATCTTGTTTTGATAATTTCAATTTTCCGATTAGCAAAAAGTATCCGAACTTTATGTTTTCACGTCCAATATTAACGGATGTATCGACAGACGACAAATAAATATCTCATAGTTTTATGAGCCGAGACATTGAATTTTTCTTTCCATTTGGACGCAATCGTACAAATCATACGCTGCCGTTTTAAGTCGAATTGAATTGAATTTTCGGTCATTGGTGCATTGAATAGGTAAAAAAATTCAAGTCGTCTCATTGCAAAATGTCCTTTTTTTTTTGGTTTTTTTGTTTTTTTTTTCATATAAAATGGGTTTCTTTACAACCTTTTCCCGAATTACGAATGAGGAAAACTCTCATGTACAGCACTGTTGCCCTCCTGGCGTTATGCTGTCAGCGTATTATTATCAGCGTTGTGGCAAACAGGATATAACTCCAAGAGGGAAACTATGCTGTGCTCTAAATGAGATTGCCGCTCTAGAATGAGAATATATTCAGCCTTACCGTAATGAAAAGTCATGACGTCATCTTGGCTATAACCGTATGATCACCAACTTGTGTCTGGATTTCATAAACAGAGAGGTATCTTAGAAGTTTCACTCTGATCCTAAATTAATTTATCAAAGGTGATCGAAGTGTTTTCATGGGGAAAAAATCAGACCGCGGTCAGAAATTCGTGAGCTCCGTAGAGTTTTCCGGATCCTAAAAATGCGCTACGTGGCGGCTGTAATATTTCATCCCGGAGCTTAACACGAAGTTGTACTTTCGCTGCAGAGTGGGGGCTGCTCCGCTGTGAAAAAAAGTTTGAAAGTGACGGAGCCGTGCATCCGCTGGTTCGCAGGAAATAATAGGATTTTCGTAAGCCAAATGATGTGATTTTCCTGAACAATTAGACACCGTCGAGGGAAAAAACTCAGGCGTGGATCGCCGCCGCACACTGTGATATTTGACCGTAAAAACTGACCAAAATCTTAATTTCACAAACAATGGAGATGTTGCATGTGTGAGGAATTTGCGATTTGAATACTGCCTCTTATGTAAAAGTTGACGAGAAACACGACGGTGCCACTGGTTTTCTCTATAATTAACTCCCAAGCTCAAAAAAAGCTCTCAAGTGGAGGCCAAAATGGAGATGATATCCCACGCTATCCTGAGAGTCCGCACCTCTACATCAAAACAAACTCTCCATGCTAAAATAGAGATCCGAGCAAATACATGCCAGGTTTTCAGTTTTCGAGTCCCCAAATAAAGTGGCAGCCCTGTCAATGTATTTGCTCCCTATCTTTGCATGGAGAGTTTGTCTTGATGTAGAAGTGGACTCTCAGGATAGCGTGGGATATCCCCTCCATTTTTGCCTCGTCTTGAGAGCTTTTTTTGAGCTTGGGAGTTTATTTCAGAGACAACTAGTGGCACCATCGTGTTTTCGCAAACTTTTGCATAACAATTAATTTATTGTCAAATCGCAAATTCCTCACACATGCAACAACTCCATTTATTCCCAAGTATTCCAATTTTCGGAATCCGAAGTATGCACTTTTTTTTAAACTAACATCATCTCGACGATTTAAATTCAGCTAGGTCTTCTGTGAACAGACCGGTGAGTTATCCGGTTTGAAACATTACCTGTTCATCTGTTTTAGTTTGGTCGCATGATCGTTTGAAAGCTCGGAGGTATGGAGCAGATTCACAAAACTAACTTTTTCAATTACGGAAATATGTATCATCACTTGCATCAATTTGCTTTTTCAAAGGTTTTCAGAGAGAGATGATGAGTGATGCAAACATGTGCTACTATAGCATTTATTTTTCCATTCGCAACTTTGCTTTACTGATCCAGTGATAGGTTTCACGTACCAGATTAAGTGATTTAAGCGTCCGAAAGTACAATGTTTCCGGAAGTCGTAAAAGCGAGGAATTTTTTCATGGGATACACGTAAATACGTAACGCTGTTTTACTACGCTAGGAAGAGCGCCGTGCAAGTGTTTGCATGTTTATTTGTTCCGTTTTTAAAGCGCCTTCAAATAGGAATGATACTCCGCAACACACCAGGGTTCGAATAGTGGTATCCCGTAAACTTGCTATTGAGATATGGAGTGCGCAAACTGAATCACGTTGACCAGAAACTGATAGCTTCATTTCTCCTTTTTTTTTTTTCAATTTCAAAATTGCTAGACAAATCGATAGACATAACGCAAGGGAATTTAATCCAGCATTTTTCCCCGTATTAAAACCACACGTTTCACCCAAAAGAATCACTTAATTTTCCAATTTTCCTCTTTGTCTATCGATTTGTCTATCAATTTTACACTGAAAAAAAAAAACTCCGGTTGTGTAAGCCGTACTTACGGGTCATTTAGACACACCGTCCGCGCTCCGGGCGCAGAGGGCAAAATTTCCGGGTGTAGGGTCCCAGGCGGTCAAAACTACGGCCCCAGCACCGCGGCTCATGTGGAGATCGAGATATTCCCTTACGTTAGAGGGGGGTTTTTCGGTCCCTGAGCCCGGAACTGGAATGTCTATACAGGGTGATCCAGGGTTTAACGGCCAGACTGCAGGAACCGAAAAAACCCCGAACCCCCTCTTTGAATGGAGATTTCAATTTTTTAGATCATTTATGAATTCAGGGAATAAGAGTACAAGAAAGTACAAATTTTCATGAGATTTGGTTCACAACCGTTGCCAAAATTCAGGGAAAACGATTTACTCTCCGAATTTTCTTTTTGTTTTTTTTTTTTTGGGGGGGGGGGTTAGCTCCGACTGCAGTCTGGCCGTGTAACGCTAGATCACCCTGTATAGCCGGTAAATTTCAACCCTTAATAATCAACCCTTCAGCTTCTCGATAATTGTGTCCAGCTTTCGAGATCAAACAGGAGAGTGTGCGGCGGTTTCCAATCAAAGTTATAAAATAATGTGCATCGAGCAGGAACAAAGTAATAATGGTGTGTCGTGGGCTATCCTTTCTAGCTCCAAAAATCGACGCGGAGATGCATTGGAAGCCCGGCGTTAATTAATGGTAATCGGCCTGCGGAAAAGTTATCGGGCTTTGGAGCTAATAGATGGCGCCGTCTGAACGTGCTTCCTATCATGTGCACGTACGTGCCGCATCCTTTTGAGTTCCGCGTGCGGTGCTCAACAACTTTTCGCCGGACGCTATAATTCCCCCGCCGGAACTTTAATTCCGACGTCAAATAAAAATTTGTTATCAAAACAAACAGAGGGGTTGTAAATTTAGTAAATACGTTCGGAAATTGATGCTCTCTCTGCCGTCGGCGATACACGCTGTTCATTTAAGGTGACCCGGTCCGTGTCGTGGGCGTGGCCCAACTGGTGTGATATATATCTTCGCTTAAATGAGAAATCTCCGCAGGTTTTGGCTTTTAACCAAATTAACGACGATAATTACCGTTGTACACAAGTTTAAAGAGTCGCTCTCGAGAGAGAAAAATTGCAAACTTTCCAGAGGAAAAAAGCATGATTTACCTACGGGTTTTCTCTGAAGGAAGCTTTGATTCATCCTATGGGCAGCGTTTGATTTGTTTATTGGCTACCCGAGAAGGTTATGCAAAGCTGCATTGTTGCACCACCAGACGCGAAAAATTTGAAAAAGTGTGTTCCACACTACAAAGATTGCCCACTGAAGAGTGAATTACCGAATTTTTTGGTGTGATCATCGTGATTTTCGTGTTATTTCACCCCCTTTCGCTAAACTAATTGCGGTAAACGCACGAGTCGTATGGGCAGCAGGTTAGAAATACAATCAACGTGAGTTAAAATCTAGAAAAATGGAAATCTCAGTACAGAGGGGATTATTGTGTTCGAATGAGCGTTTTCCCTCTGTATTGAGATTTCCAGTTTTCTGAATTTTAGCACACGTTGGCTACATTTCCAACATACTGTCTTGTAGGTCTATTTACGTGGCTGTATCTCTTCCGTGCAACCGTGTCCATAGAGAAAAAAACTTCGTGCGTGGGACCCGAAGTTTAGGTCATATGGATCTCTGAAGTTTTCGGATTGAGCATCTGAACACTTAAGGTTTAGCTGCCGAAGTTCAGGTCCGATATCTGAAACTTTAGCTCTTACATCTGAAGTACTTCAGTTCTTACATCTGAAGTACTGCAGATGTGAGAACCGAAGTTTTTTGGATTTGAAAACCGAAGTACTTCCGATGTAAGAACTGAAGTTTCAGATGTAAGACCTGAACTTCGGCAGCTAGACCTTAAGTGTTCGAATGCTCAATCCGAAAACCTCAGAGATCCATATGACCTAAACTTCGGGCCCCACTCACGAGGTTATTTTCTCCGTGTCCTACGTTGTCAAGAGGCCCATCAGGCTGGTGGAATTTTGAAAAAAAAAACTCGATTTGGACAGTTTTGTTGTAGTTGCTCTCCTCTGTAACTCGGCAGTGTAAGGGACAAGGCAGTAATACCCACCTACGAATGCCGGCAGAGCTCCAATCGGCCAACACGGGTCATAACGTCGTGTTCCTTCTGTCTCCTCACCGCGGCGCTCCCATTCCGGGCTCCTTAAGAATGATTCAGCGCGCGGCGAGGTGGCGACTCATCGCGTGCCAGTTTTAAAACGAGATACGAGGGACGTGTCCAGAACGCTGAGCGTCTTTTAAGAGAGCGCTATTTTCTTTCCGTAGCTTTGTCTCCGCCGAACCCGCAAAAGCCCGCGCGACTCCCGCTTTCACCGCCCGCGCCGCGCGCCGTGACCGCATCTGGCGCCTCCGACTCGCGGTCCGCCGCGCCGTGCCCGTGACGGCTCACCTCTTGACCTATTGTGCCCTCGGATTTACTGCCCCCGCCCCCGGTAACTTCATTTCGGATTTCGCTCAGCTCGCTCAGCGTCTCCGGAGTGAGGCTGGAAATCCTGCCTCGCCCAGGGATGGAAGTGCCTTTCTTTTTTGGCACCGAAAATCGCTTGACTGAAATGTTTACTTGCGTGGAGTATGGTCTCATTTGTGCGTTGTTAAAAATCGAGGAGTGAAATTCGGTGCGGCACACAGTGATTCGAGTCAATTAGAGAGGTCGGACATGAAATTTTTTAATAAAACTGCAAATTTTGATGTTGAATTCGTCACATTTTACACGGAGAAAAAAACCTCGTGCGTGGGCCCCAAAGTTTAGGTCATGAGGATCTCTGAAGTTTTCGGATTGAGCATCTGAACCCTTTAGGTCTAGCTGTCGAGGTTCGAATCACACATCTAAAACTTCAGTTCTTCCATCTGAAGTACTTCAGATGTGAGAACCGAAGTTTTTCGGATGTGAGAACCGAAGTCTTTCGGATGTGAAAACCGAAGTACTTCAGAGGTAAGAACTGAAGTTTCAGATGTGTGATCCGAACCTCGACAGCTAGACCTATAGTGTTCAGACGCTCAATCTGAAACCTTCAGAGATACATATGACTTAAACTTCGGTCCCACGCACGAGGTTTTTTTCTCCATGGAGGAGTAAAATTCGGTGCGGCACACAGTGGATCGAGTCAATTAGAGAGGTGGGACCTGAAATTTTTTAATAAAACTGCCAATTTTGATGTTGAATTTGTCACATTTTATATTTGAAACGGTGTTTCTAGAAGAAAATCTCACGAGGAAACCAATGGAGCTACTTTTAGAACCTCAAAGTTTTTGTATAAATGGAATTATAAGCGTTTCAAGTTTCCAAGATTTGTCCGACCTCCCCCATTGACTCGATCCACTAAGCGGCAGTTAAACAGCGCCCAAAACTCCCGAGTGATATGAATGCGAAGTGAAATTAGCACTATAAAAAGCGTATGGCACTCCGCAAATAGAGTGGAGTTCACTATACGTAATAGCGTAACTCACTTCGTATATGAGAAAGATAGATTCCGCTCCGCACTGATATTACTCCCGGTTTTTGGGCGCAATACAGACTTCGGCGCAGAATGTCCATCCAAAATTTTTAATCGTGCAATTACGGTGACATTTAGTGACACGAGGCCTGAGTATGTAATTGAATGCGCAAAAGACTGCACTGTGCTAATTGTGGGACCTACTATGCAAAAATTCTTAAATAAATAAGCATTCTGCTTGTAGCAATTCCTTACAATCAATAAACTAGGAGAAACAGGTTAATATTCCTGTTCTAATCTAACCAAGGAATTGAATGAGAATAGTAGTTATTTACATACTGATTTATTTACATATCGGGAAGCTTTTCGGCCAAATAAATCTTTATGTAAGTAACTACTATTCTCATTCGATTCCTTGGTTAGATTAGAACAGGAATATTAACCTGTTTCTCCTAGTTTATTGATATGCAAAAATTGCCTACACCGTACAAATCCCCCCCCCCCTCAGATTTAAGCCACCCTAGTCGCTTCAGCGACTATGGTGGGGAAGATGAAAATTTTCAAACTGTTTCCAAGGCACTCAAATCTAAAATATTACAAGCACTTTAACATCTGTTTCAAACTGTCGAATCTTTACATCAGCTCTTTCAGTATGAAAAACTCAGAATGATGTGAGAAATTGAGAAAAATAGAGCAAGGAAAACCGTGCTGTTTTAACCTTCAATACACTGATTGCTCCCCGAACCCCGACCATCATAATTTTTTAGCACTCCTCCTCGGAGACAAGGACGAGAGCGCAGAATGAATTGATAAATTGCATAGCCGGCGGAACGAAGGCACCGGTATTGATTAATTATCTTGAGGACGGTCCCTTGTCACGCTTGAAAGCTACTCTTTCAACGGGCGATGACGAAAAAACTTAAAAGGGAGAAAATTTAATGAACTAATTAAAAAGTGCCCTAGGCACGTAAACACTTAGCTGACGAAGGAGAGTGCGGTCTCGTAAGGTCAGGTCACAAATTGCGAAGAGGTCACAGCATGGTAGCTGAGCCGAGTGTTAGTACGTGGAATTTACGGAAGATAATTTGGGCTCATGGTCGGCCCAAAATCTTGGTGTTTCACATGCACCTGCAACGACGTTGTTATAATGGGCACACAAGTTCCAGTTTTGGGACAATTCGCCACTGAAATCTAATCATGGTAAAGATTTTCCGGAAGCTGGCATATCTTTATCTCATTTTAAATGCTATTTATCCACCCCTTAGTTAAAATTAAAATGGATAAGTAAATGAAAGGCGAATGTTTATGCTTTTTAGTGCAACCCAGTGAGTGTTGAATACCCAGCTAATGAAAATATGTATCGTATCAATGTCTAAAGTGCGATACCACGTGTCTCGATTCTGTGGTGTCTCAAATTCTCTGCTCCTTTTTTTATTTTTCGGAGAGAGACAAGTGAACTATAAAGCTTGAAATTACGGCCAATTCCGCTAATGTTGAAAAAAAGCAAGGAGGTTTTCAAAGAAATAAGTTGACTGGTTTTCTAAAGAAAACAAAAAAATGTCTGAACGGAAGTCTGCAACGTTGCAAACGGAAATACGTGATTTTGCTCTTCACTTCCGTGCTAAGGAAGGACGCCGCGCCGTGTGAGCCATTAGGCGTTGTGGAATTTCCTTCGACAAATCACGAATTTTTAAGAGTATTTGCGGATATTTCTCTTTAACACGCCAGTTTACCCATCAATATTTTTCACAGCCTGGGGAAATTTCATGAGATTTTTTACGGAAATTCCCAATTGTTCATATCGATGGTCATAGTGCGAAACTACGCATCTCCGGTTGCGACGTTGCAGACATTCTGCCATACTTTATTTTTGCATTGGGAACCTAGTCAACTTGGAAAGCTTCCTTGATTTTTCTTCTCTGCAGAAAATTCCGTAGAAATTTCAAGCTATATAGTTGACGTTTTTCTTTCCGAAAAGATAAAATCGTCACCTTCCGACCAAAATATCACAAGTGCCGCATGCGAGATTTAAAAATTTCTACCACCATTTTATTTTTTTACAGAGAAATGGTTCAATGTAATTTTCAAACAGATTCAACCAACAATTTCTCTGTAAAAAAGTAAAATGGCTACGGAAATTTTAAAACGTCGCATGGCGCTTGGATACTTTGGTCGGAAGGTGACGAAATAGGAGCAGAGATTTTGAAATCCACTATGTAAACACGTAGTTTCGCACTTTACTGCCGTGCTAAGGAAAAACGCCGTATGAACATTCTAGAGTTGTCAAAGTCCCCTCGATAAAATGTTTATTTTTGAAGAAAGTTAAGAATATTTTCCCTTTAAATGTTCAGAATCTTTAGGTGAAATTGCGAACAAAATTATCGGAAAAATTGGGAGGAAAACATTCATAAGTTTACCAGAAAATTCGCGTTTTATCAAAGGAAACTTGGCAACGCCTGAAAGTTCATACGGCGTTTTTCCTTAGCACGGCAGTTTAGCCCTCGATATTTTTCATTTCTCTCGAGCAACGCCGACACTCGCGTCTACTCGTCTCTTTGATCGTCAAAATCCGGACCCAAAATTTTCCGAGCGAGTTCCGGATGTGCTCGCCTATTTTCCTATGAGCAATTCTACCGAGCTGAGGAAAAATGCCGCATGAGCATTTCAATGTTGCCAAATTTCCTCTCGGAAAATGTTTATTTTTGAAGAAAGTTACAAATATTTTCCTTGAAATTTTCAGGAACTATAGATTAAATTGTGAATGAAATCCTGAAAAAAAATTGGGAGAAAAATATCCATAAGTTTTCCAGGAATTTCGTATTTCATCGAAGGAAATTTGGCAATGTCTGAGGGTTCATATGGCGTTTTCCCTTAGCACGGCAGAATTCCCGGGCACCCGGGCGGCAGGAGGGACCAACTTTGATTTTACGCCTCTCGAGTGAAACAAAAAGTTGGCTCAGCAGGATTGCGGGAGGGCGGCAGCGGCTCGGCTTGGCGGTCTGGCTTCTGCCTAGATTAAAAGAACTGCTTTTTGTCGCGGGACGGGGGCTTTTTGTCGTGAGGGGGGGGGGGGGTGCTAGACCGGGGCTTGGGCCGGGGCTGACAAGCGCAGAGCCGAAGCCCGGCCTTTGTGTATAATTTTCGCTCGGAGCTTCCTTACGAGAGGCTCACCTCGGGGCAGGCGAGCGAGAAGATAACAGTCGAAGGCTATTGAGTCAACCGTGGAGGGGGAGGGGTTACATGTTAGCACAATGAAAACAAAAAAAATAGTAAACAGAGTGCCGCTGTTGCATAGTCGGCCGTTTCTAGCCGCCGCGGAAGGGTTTTGCTCTATGAGATTGTCGCCAGGTAGTGCTAAAAAAAATCAGCGGTTTTCTACCATGCTCAGGAAAAACACCGTATGAGCCTTTAGGCGTTGCCAGATTTCCTTTTTTAAAATACCGGGATAGTCGAAGGAAAAGCTCGATACGCTATAACTTGATGTGCCTCAAGTGGGGGCGATGTTCATATTTTACTTGGGGGGGGGGGCTATCCTTTCTGGCTCCCCTGTGGGGTCTGAGGGGTCATAGGGGTGACCTAAAAAAATTTTCTACCCCCGAAGAAGATTATGACAATTGTTCAAATCGGGATGTCCTAACTCGATATTTGAAAAAGTTATGGCATATCGAGCATTTCTTTTGCCTAACCCGATATGAATTCATTCAAAAGGTTCTAAATATTTTTTTCCGACGTTTCAATTTCGAACACAATTTAATCTAAAATACCTGAAAATTTCAAAAATTAATATGCGTACTTTTCTTCCCGACCGAATTTTTTATCAGGGGAAGTTTTGTAATGTTTTGTGTAATTGTTCTTACGACTTTTTTCCTCAGCAAGATAGTTATCCCATTTAACCCCACATAAAACGTATGACTTGACAACCTAGGCCTGTGCTGCTTGCGCCTCCGCTGGGGTGGCATAATAATCGTGGACCGTGGGTAACGGACTTAATTTATCCGTTCGGATTGCCAGCTCGTTCCCAGAGGAAAAAAAGTTTGATAGTTCATTTACAAAAAAATACAAATAAAAAAATAAAGAAATAAAGTGAATAAAATTAAAAAAATCAAATGAAATGTTCGTTTTATATGTTGCTGTTGTAAATTTACATACATCTCAAAATTGGTTTCAATGATTGTACAAGCAAGGCAAAAAGGCTTGAGGCTCCGTGACTTTTACATAGCTTTGGTTTATTTATTTTTGTAAGAACAGAGAAACGGTTCCGCATCAGGGATAGCGGTTTTTAAGATGGAATCAATTTCAGAGAATCGATCTGCTTCTTCGCATTAATTGATAGATTTGATAATTCAGGTCGGCACCGAAAAACGAAAAACTCTTATAATGTGATAGATAATTCCTGCGTCATTTTGCGTTGATTCCGAAATTCATCTTGGTTTTTCCTCCCACCAATTTCCCACCCGTTTTCCAGAAAATCGAAAACATTTCCGGATATTGTGTGTTTTTGGAGAATTTTATTTGCCGGAAATTGGTGCGTGATGAGGAAAACGTGAGGTCATTTTTGGCTGTATCGGCGAAAATTAATAAAGCACTACTAGGCACCCGGGTAAAATTAATTTCATGTCGTTTCCGAATAACAGGCGAAAAACTAAAAAAGCAAGCAGAAACAAACGGATCTATTCTAAAAGCCCTCTTTTATAAACCCGGTATTTTTGGGTTGCATAAAATACCATCTATTCTATTCCACAAGCCCAGGTTCTTGTTTTAAAAGCTCAATTTTCAACAAAAGGCGAAGGGGAAAAATGTGGAAATTTCCGGACTCAATGCGCAGAATGCCCCCCCTCCCCCCCCAAAAAAAAAAAAAAAATTACCACGGGTACCCCTAGCGTTTTGAGATTGTTTCCTTCTTTGCAGACCTGCGTTATCGGTGACAAATTTTCGTGTCAGTTTGCCCTCTCAAAGTGTATTCACTTATCTGCATCCCATGTGTGCAACAGACCCGTTTCCAAGTTAAATACCATCATTACTCATCAGCTTTAATGCTTTGTTGCTTGAGATTACGCCTGTAAGGCTCTTGTAATGTTCAAAGTTTCACATTACAGTACTTTTCTCCTTCGGGGTGAGTTACGACATTTGCAAGAAATGAAGGAGAACACACGGTCTGTTCATCTTAGGCACGGGTGGAGGTAATGGGAATTCGTTTGATGTCGTAACTGCAACCAGACTAAGGTATCTTCACCATTTGCTGATAATTGTTGGAAATATGGCTGAATTTGACGTAAAACCTGCACTAATTCACTCGCGCCTATTATTCATGAAATATTTATCTGTTAGAAAATATGATTTTGTCATGTCAGTGGAACTTAACAGCTACGGGATGTCATGCGAGTGAACACTAAACGCACACAAATCGCCTTCAATACTGTGGTTATACCGCCAGGCAGCGTAGGAGTTAAAATAGTTGCCTACCTCGAGTTGAGGTGAGGATTCATGTCCTTGGTATTAGATCCCTCCCCTTGAAACTTGTAGTATTGTGGACGATAAACCATATTTAATGAAGCGATAGAAGTGCATAGATCAATATTGCCGTATAATTGATGGAGAAATTAATAACTTTAATGAATCCCGAAGACGAAATTTATTGGTATTACTTTGATGGGCACTGTGCCCATGCGCTCGCTTAAAATCCTATTTCATGCGAGCCTCAAATTGAACGTTTCACATTATTATATAGATAATACAAGTCAATGCAAAATAACAGTTTTTAGTGATATTAGATTTTTTTCTTGAATATCGATACGTACCTTTCCAAAACTACATCGAAACATTGAGTTTTAGTCTAAACTGTTTGAATCTTCGGAGTGTTGAATACGAATAATCTAGAGTGACCTTTTTTAAAGAAAACATCCACTCTAACAGTAATCGTAGATTGAAAGTTGTACTTGTACGAATAACGGGATTCTAAGCAATGTCGACTAAAATTCATTTTCCATCAGCACTCTTGAAGACTATCTGGGAGAAGTTCTATTTATTTTTCTTTTGTGTTTTTTCGGAATTTGCGCAAAATTTCAGATGCAACTGGCAATGTCGCCAGTTCCCATTATTTAAAGAAATAATACGAATGAGCGAGAAGAACTCCCTCTAATGAATCTCAGCTTCTTCCACCATTGCTTCCCTCCCCACCTCCATCTTACGCTCAAGAGAAACGATAAAAAGTTTTGTCTTTTTAATATAAAAAGAAAAAAATGCAGGGGCTTTTGTTCCTTTATTCATTAAAATGAAAAATAAAAATAAAAACTCGCGAGGAAGAGTTTTAAGTATAAGTTGCACTACAGCGCAGTTGATATCGCCAGCAATTGAGCGCGGTAATAGGTATTTTTGTTACGTATATAGATGCAGTGAAATAAAATGAAAGATCCCACTTTTCCTTGATAAATTCTAACGATAGCCTATGAATAGTAGTGCAACCAGATTTTTTTCAAGGAAATTAACTTATACATTAAATAATCAGTTAATATAAACCGCGGGGCAAAATTTGTAAATAAATTCAGTCGGAGTCTTGGTTTCAATGTACGCCCGAGAATACGCTATCTCCTTAAATCTCCCTTATTAATCAAAATGTAAAACCAGCTGGGGTTTCGTAAGGGCAGGAGCTGTTAAAAAAAGAACGATGAAGACGACCCTCAGCCTATAAGGCCACTTAAAGTCCTCTGATGTTAGCATGAAAATGGGATTAACCACTCAAAATTTATGACTTAAGATCCGTTTAATCTTTTTCTGTCGAAAATCTAATTTCCAGTATTTCCCACCTCAGAAAAATAAATATTCTGAAAAGTTGGTCTCTGCGTAATAGTGGCAAACCATTGTAATCCTTTGCGAGGATCCATTTCCAAAATTACATTGCTTAATTTTACTTGAGGTTTGATAAAACGGTCATTTTTATCATTGGCGTGGCGTGACTTGCAATGTGTGGATTGAAACCTCGTTCAAACCTATGGAAAAAGATCGATTATCAGGGCGTTCGCAACGAAGGCCATATTAACCGATTTTTTACCATAGCTTTAAATGGGAAAATATCGATAATCGATTATCACGCCTCGCAACTGCTTTCTATGCTGCCGCGCTAAGGAATAAAACACTGTATGAACATTCGAGAGTTTCAAAATTTACAACAATAAAACATGTCTTTTTAAGGAGTGTTACGCGTTTTTTTACTCGACATTTTCAGATATTTTAGATTAAATTGCGAAAAAATTGTCTGAAAATTTTGAAAAACATGCAATTTTTTCCCAGAAAAATGAGGTTTCATTAGTGGAAAATTTGGCAACGTCTGAAAGCTCATACGCCGTTTTTTCTCAACGCGGCAGTATGGTGATATTTGAAGGATTTCCTGAAACCTCTCTGAATCACAATGCCAAACAAACGGGGCCGTCTAAGGATAGGAGCTGTTAAAGGCGGAACAAATGGAGGTATTTATGCCAAAAGGAACTATGTGCATAGAGTTTGTGAGAGACATAGTTCCTTTTAGCATGAATACGTCCAAATATGAATACTACCCTTAAAAACGTTGAATTTGAGCTACGCATTTTCCGACTTCAGGCATCGATATTTTACCAGCGGTTTGAATGGCCACGCAGCTCCTCGGGTGAAGAATAGCGAAGCACTGGCCCGGAGAATAAATAAATAAACTGTAAACAGGAATGCGGAGAGGAACTTAGGATAAGTCTGGAAAGATGGAGGACGGAAGAGGCAGAATGTTGAACGGGACGAAACTATAAATATTTCAAGGGGAGCTCACCGCCGCCCCGGCCGGGACGCGGCGACCGACGACGAATCATTATTCGCGAGGCGCCGAAAGTCGGCCTTTTCAATCCTAACATGCTCGTTGGGCTGGATGTAGAATTTTGACAAGTCTCTGCCCGAGATACGAGTTCTTGTTCGAGGAGATGTTGTATTGACCGCCTTCAGTACAACGTCTCCTATTCTTCCAGTCGACGGTTGCCAGCTTCCCGCATAATACGAATACTTTTCTCGAAATCCCTCGCTTGTTTTCCCGGAGTGCTTTTGTGAGAAAAAAAAGGTCGCAGAAAATGCGTTACACTCCCAGGAGGGAGGGCTGAAGGGGGTTAAAGGAGAGCATTCTATCATTTTTTTATAACGTTCGTGAAAGAATAGGGACCTACACTAAAAAAAAGTATACAGAAAAAAAATTCGATCATGTGAACCGAACGCTTGGTGTTCTATATCATCCCAAATATTCGGTTTCTCAATCTGAACTTTCGGCTCGTGTAACCAAACGTTCGGCATATATGACCAAACTTTATTCGTTAGTTCCTTTCACCGCATAAGTTCGGTTAGACGAATCGAAAATTCAGTTTGACAAACCAAATTAGTTGGGATGATATGGAACACCGAACTTTGGTACATAAGATCAAACTTTTTTTTACAGTGATATGGCAGACTTTATCAGGAGTGTGGTAAACTCTATCAATCTACTAGAATTTACCATACTTTCGGTGTCAAAAAGAATTACGTAACGCTTTAAACGTCCCCCTTGCCCCACTCCGATTAATTTTTTGGATGACTTTTGGATGAGAAATTGGTATCTCGTATTGATTTTTTCTCCTTAAGTTTCGAAAAATCAGCTCTAAGGCCGCTTTGTGCCTATCCTAGCGTTTCATATAAAAAAAGGACATACGCTATTAACAGAATTTTGCCTTTTTTCTTGGTTCCCCTCTATTAATCCTGGTCTACAAAAGCAGTTTTGGAACATAACCCTATGTGCAAACGCAATGGGCCACGCGGTGGTTTCAACAACCCTTTGGTAGATAAACCCGTTTCGTTCCCAATTAATCTGAGATTATATTGTTTTATTAGTTTAGTATTTGTTTTATTGTTTTATTAGTTTATTAGTTTCTGCCTCGCAGCGCAGAAGTCTCCGCGCATAGTTTCGAGTTTTGTCGATCTTTGAACGTTGAATTGTCAGTTGTATATGGCAATATTGCTATGACTAAACGATGCATTCAAGTAGATTAGCTTCAGTAAGTAAGAAATATATCAGCTCGGGACAAGAGCAGGGAGATTTCTGCCCCTCTCGGTTGCCACGGCAACGATGTTCACCTCGCGGCAAACGAGAAGATTCGCGAACGATTTCCACTACTCAGGTTCGTCGAACTAAAGCCGGGCAAAGTCTTCTCGTTTTTAAAAGGTTCCAGCGATAAAATCCAGCCATCGGTTCTGCAAAAACGCTGTGAGGGAACAGAAAATGAGCGAAAACTGACCTGATGTAAAATGTTCACATCGTCTTGCGAGCGATCAGACCATACTGTTGTCTTAGTGTAGATTGACTTTTACCCTTAGTGGTTGGCCACGAAAAAGGGATCATGGTCCACAGAGATAACATTTCCGGGAGAACCATTATGGTAGAGTCGGATTGGATAATCGGATTAAGAAAATTCGATGGAAAACTCTCTTTAGTGTCTTGAGGAAGATAATACACTTGAGGAATACGTAATGAGTGACTCAGCTCATTTTTGTGCCAGGAAAAGGCGTAACTAATCAAGCTATTTTGTACCCTGAATAGAGCATTGTCGGAGTTTGAAACAATTTTCTCCCTTCAAAATTCCGTTTCCTAAACTGCGAACTTCAAACCAACATGACACCGATTTGGCTGAATATTTGTGGGCATTTTATGCCCCGACATGCTTCTAAAAACATCGTTACCACTAGCTCTCTGGCCCCCTCAAGTTTCATTGTCTTTCACAGTTTGTTCCACTGTTCTACCGGGCCGATTTCCATGATTTTTGCGGCCATCAACGAGAGTCAGTCTCTTGATTAGCTTGCTCTATTCGGATTTTTGAAATATGACCCAGATTTTTATACCTTGCGGGATAAGGTTGTGAATTCTCCTATTTAAACAATGCGAAACTTTAATTTCCCTGGTAAAAATTGGCAGTGGAATATGCGTTCCAAAATACTATAGACCTAAAGCCGCCTGTAAGATTTCCAATAGCCTCTGTAGCCGGCTATACAATTTCTTATAGCCTTTCATAGCCGATGGCGATTAAGCAACAACCAGACAATAAAGTTTATGCTAAACGTTACTAAATACGGATACTAGGACTTGGTTAGTTTTTGGATTACCGCTCTCTTTTTGTGCCGTAGTATCTTGATTTATTTTGCGAGGAAAGCTCCGTACTTTTGAGGGATCCCTGTCATTCTTAATATGTTGGAGCGCCTTCAATTTCTTATGATACTGTGCAATACCTCTGGTGTGAAATAGTTGCCTCAGACGCCGCGCCGTGGCACGCTGCGGCGCAGCGGGCGGGCAGAGAGCGCGAAACGCGCATTGGCGCATACAAACCTAACATGGATACTTCACGCATTGCGCAATGCGTGAAGTATCCCTGTTAGGTTTGTAGGCGTCAATGCGCGTTCGCGCAATGCGTGAAGTATCCCTGTTAGGTTTGTAGGCGTCAATGCGCGTTTGCGCAATGCGTGAAGTATCCCTGTTAGGTTTGTAGGCGCCAGTGCGTCGCCGCTCCGTTTGTGTTAGGCTCTAATATTTAATCTCGGGGAGTCAGCGTTTTTCAACTCATGATTTTGAAATGTTTGCACACTCTGTATGGATTATTCTCATTTTAATTGATGAAAAAAAATATGTTTAAAAGGAAAATATAATGTGTGTTTTGTAAATATTAGGGTAGTTCCGTATCAAACTTAATGATTCCCAAAGCACACGAATTTCTACACAATTTCCTTTAGCCTTTTATAGCCAATGACGATAAAGTGTAAAGCCCGCGATAGGAACTATAGCCCGACTGTATACTTTTTTATAGCTTCGTATAGCCCGGCTATATGATTTGCTCCGCTTTCCACAGCCAGCTATATGATTTTCAATAGCCTTCTTTAGTCGGCTATAAGAACTCCTATGGTATTTTGAAACGCAGCTCCTATCGCCAATTTTTACCAAGGTTTGGTCACAGTTTGTTCTAAAGGCCTACCGGACCGATTTTCATGATTTTACCGGAAATCGACAAGAGAGGAGATAATAATACTGCTAGATAAACTCTATTTGGATTAAATCACAGGGGTCCGCAAAGTGGGCTCTAAATTGCGCTAAGCATCCTCGGATGGGTTGGGTCACGCAGCAATCAGGTCAGAGGGCGTGGCCTCTAGTCTTAGTCTATGCACTAACCTCATTAAAGCAATTTTGAGTTCCCATAAACGGATACCATTTTCCACGTCACAAAATACACCAAAATCTCCGTTTCAAAAGTTGAAACCCACCCACGCAAGTAAGCAGGAGATACCACATCTCACTGTCTTGCCTCAACTTAAAAACAATAGTTTCTCAATTTAATTATTAATTGGAGCTATTCGTTGCAATTTAATTTTCAATTCATCTTTACGAATCTTGTGGATGAATATTGAGTGTTTTACAGGAAAAAAAGTTAGGATTTCTGTTCAAAATGCTCCGTCGGAACAAGGACCAAGCGCATTTTTTTAACGTTCATTCCCGCCTCCACTGCTCTCTTTCGGGGGTGCGCACAGTAGAACGAACTAATAAAAGACGTCTGACATGAAATAATCAGCTTAAATTTCAAAGAGGTTGTTCCAAAAACGCCGATTTTGGCCCCCCCTGGATTTGGCCCAAACTTTGCTCAGATGTTGTACTAAGTGTCCCCGATGCTTGGGCAAAATTTCAGCCCCCTCGGATAATTAGGGGGAGGGGGCAGGGGGGCAAAGTTGCAATTTTTTAAAACTTTAAAAATCGATATCTCGCGAACGGTTTGAGTGTAAGTGTTGCGGTTTGCGCTAAAAAACGTCAAAAAATATTCTCTACAAGAATATTAATTCTGTTTGCAAGGTTGCGTAATTTATCGCGGTCATAAATCGATTTTTTCGATTTTGAAGGTTCGACCTCTTTTTCGTTTTTCGTCTCTCCTCTCTTTGGAATCGTTGCTACGTAAATAAAACCTGTTGAGGTGATTCTCCATGAAATTCTGCATCTACCACACTTTGTTTGATCTTGGGGAAACGATTCGTTCGTGAGTTATAGCGCTTTTTCTGCGCGTTATCGGGTACGCGCGGGCGGCTTATCAGCGGCGCTCCATCCCGCGCGGGCAAGGCAGAGGTTGTTTCACCGCTAGGGCCTTATATTCATGCTGTAGGCTGTAATTATCGATATTTTCTCCTCCCCCCACCCTTCCCCTGCAATAAATATTTGTTTAATACTTCGTTATACAGGGTATCCCAGACCACCAGTAACAGGTCTTTTTCTCGGTTGGTTTAGGTAGTACGAAGTGGGGGAAGCGGGATTGAATAGGGAACTGATCCCAAAGAATCCGAATTTCATGGTCCCGATGCCCCCCTAGCCACCCTCGGGGGGTAAAAGGGGGAGGCACAATGTCTCCCGACTTTGGGGATCGTGACCCCCTCTTTACCTCACAAGGGGGGCATGTGGGGCATTTCGGGACCGTGAAATTCGGATTCCTTGGGGTCAGTTCCCTATTCAATCCCGCTTCCCCCACTTCGTACTACCTAAACCAACCGAGAAAAAGACCTGTTTCTGGTGGTCTGGGATACCCTGTATAACGAAGTATTAAACAAATATTTATTGCAGGGAAGGGTGGGGGGGAGGAGAAAATATCGAAATTAATAATCGATAATTAATCGATAAACAGAATTAATATTCTTGTAGAGAATATTTTTCGACGTTTTTTTAGGCGCAAACCGCAACACTTACACTCAAACCGTTCGCGAGATATCGATTTTTAAAGTTTTAAAAAAATTGCAACTTTGCCCCCCTGCCCCCTCCCCCCTAATTATCCGAGGGGGCTGAAATTTTGCCCAAGCATCGGGGACACTTAGTACAACATCTGAGCAAAGTTTGGGCCAAATCCGGGGGGGCCAAATCGGCGTTTTTGGAACAACCTCTTTTTATGTTTATATCGTCATAAATTTAATTTCAAACGATGTCCACGAGAGGAAATTTCACAATAAAAAAACCAATGAAACAACCCTCAAACTCTTTTGTTTCATATTTTTGAAATACAAGCTTTCAATGTTTAAAGATTTTGTCCCACTCCTACTATTGATTCGGTCCAGCGTGGTGCGTGAAAATAGAATCCAGAAGAAGCTCGGATGGGGTCGAGATCGAGGGCGGGCGACGAGGTGGAGGAACAGGGGCATTGGAAAGGAGGAACAGGAAACGGGGAACACGGAAACGCGAACCGCACGGTAATAAAAGGCCAACGTGTGTAAAAGTGGAGGGCGGGGTTGTGACTGTAAAACGTGGCGCGTGCGGGGTAAAAAAGAAAATCTCGGTGAGGGGGTCGGAAGGCGGAATCGGGTTGAGGATGACCCTCTCCAATGTTGGCCCCCTAATTGCATTCCCGTTTTATTCCTCCACTATCGTTGGCTCATCTAATTAAGCCCGCGCTGCCCATGCCCTACGCCCTCCGCGACGGTGGCCGCCGCGTTCTTTCTGGCGGGTAATAGCTGTCGCGGAACAAGCGCATCGCTGCCAAATGAATGCCTTATTTCGAGAAGGGCGTAACCGCCAAAAGTCAGGATTTGAGTAGAGCACCCATATGGAGAGAGCACGGACGTGTCTAAATATGGAGCTTCTTAGGCCCAAAAGGGCAGCAACCTTTCAACATAAAGAAAAGTCACTGCAATCTTCAGATTCCAATATCAAACCAAGATAGCCAAGAATCCTCATAGATGAGCGCTCCTCCGCAAAATGAGTAATGTATGCAAAAACTAAGTCAAATGCATACTTGGAAACGATAGACCGTGACAACAACACAATTATATGGATTGCATTTTGCAAAAAGGAACCAGGAGCATTGCAATGTTGCTAAAATTGTGCAACTTCTTTAGTCTTGGAAGAAAAACCTGATTATCTATTCACAGTTTCTATTTTACTCGCTAAAAACTGTAAATTTAAGACAAAAATTATCATGTAAATTTCATATTTTTCCATGGTTTCAGTAATTTTATTGCAAAGGCTGAAGTTGCACAATCTTAGCACCATTGCATTGCTTCTGGTTCCTTTTTGCAAAATGCAATCCATATAACAATCTATTGACAATTATATTTATTAACAATTATATTACATAACTTTTGTAATAATGAATCACTCTGGATAATTTGGATACCTCAAACTCAGTGCTTTGGCTCACGATCAGCTGTTGCGCGTTTCTAACCTTTTGAACGACCCAGGGAGGGGATGGAATACTGACCAATTAGGAAGCCTGCCAAGATCGTTGTAAAGGTTGATTTGATTCAAGTAGACTATTGTTTCTCTAGTGAGCGGGGATTTGAAATTCCCTTAACCAATGTAAACTAAAAACGTTGATAACTTAGTTACGGGTTGATTATATTAATTTCCGTTGCGCACATCGTATTCTGCGTGCAATTTTAATTATGAAACATGTATTGGAATGCTTAAGTTTGCATTTCATCTACTGTGCCGTTCTTCATACATCTGTAGTTTGCAAAAAAATGACCAATGTTCTATATACCACCTATAATGAGACCACGGTCACTGAAGTTCGGAGAAATCGGGCGAAAAATACATTTTTGTGGTTACGTCATTCTACCGCAAAACCGCTCGGTGCTACCATCTCTAGCAGTATTATGACAGTCAAGTAGCAAGTGTGCTCAATGACAATATTAATCATCATAGTTTTGTGCCCTCACTTATCATCATGAGAAAGCACCTTGCGCTGGAGCGGATGACTCGGAGATTACGGTGAATTGTAGTTTCTTATTGCAAAACGTATTCCATTTATACTGGCAACCTTTCTTGCTGTTTAGAGAGCAATCGTTGAGTTGGGTCTTTACGATCTCTTCATTGGACGTGCCCCGGGCCTCGTGTTTTTCGGGAGCAATCAACGAGGACGGATTTTAGGCCCTTCACTCGTTTGTTCCCACGAGAATAAAATCTTTATGACACGAGCAAGATTTTTAGAAACACCTCGGATGTTCTGTCAATAGCTAGTTTTCTTAAATTAAACGAAACTGCTTCTGAACCGCACTCAGCAACAAGCTGCTCGGGTGAAGCTTGTTCGGAGATATGTGGTTATTTTCCCGGTCGGTGGATAACATTAATTGGACTGCATTTTGCACTGAAGGACTACTGATTCTTATGGTTATTTAATATGGTTATTTACAGCTACGTTCTTTAGGAAGCTCCTTATGGTTTACACTGTGATTAAGGGAGGTCTAAGAGGAAAAAGGTACCAGGGGTCTAAGTATATCCTTAACGTAGCGTCATAAAAAGAACGATTTTGACGAAATGCTTTTAGGAATAGAACCTTCCTAGGATCTACAATTATTTTCAGGATAAAATAGAAAAAATTTGCCATTTTTTTAAATTTTTAGGTAAGTCCGCAGCTATTCTTAAACGTTTGTGTACATACGAAAGGGCAAATACGGTTCCGTTCTCCAATGTTAGTTTTACTCCCACAGATGATCACAAACCTCTGAGTAAAAACTCCTTATTCGACTTCTATTTTGCTCATTATCTAAAAAGAAAAAGAAAACAGTCCGAAAGAACAGTGTCAAAAAGCACGCTGTATGAATACTCATTTTTGTGAAAAATTATTTTTGCAGTAAGTGATTTGTATCATAGCCGCCAAACTCAGACTTTTTTCTCCAGTCAATGTTTCTTTCTGCTTTGAAAAATTGGCACACTCATTGTAGGTCCCCCTTTTTCGGACCCTAGCACGTTTCTTTAAGAATATGGGACCTTCAAAATAAAACAACCTTCTAAATAATTCAAAATGAAATAATTGGAAACTTTTACCGAAGAACTATTTATCATGTTGGAGACGTGCGTTGTATTCACTTACAAGATATGAGTGCAAGTTGAATGAGGTTTCCCAGTATGCGAATCGTCCGGATATCGGTCAGAAAGCAAGAAGCACGGTGTGCAATGAATCGATAAAAAGGATTTCTTCTGCCCTGCATTCTTTGACCGTGCTAATAATTTATTCACAACCGGCGGAACTATCTTTAGACTTCTTTACCTTGAGTCGCTCGCTTTGATTTATAGACGTAGGCCGCATTTTAACCGCACAGCATTAAGCAAACCTGTCATATCTAGAATGGGTCTTTTTAAAAAGGGTCTAGCTGTTCAGCGGAAGAATTTGAGTTTGATTCAGTCCTGCTGGATGATTATTGAAAGTGATAGACAAAGCCGTAGAGGCAGAGAACATCGATCGATTCTAGGTGACCCAGGTTCTCTTAAAATCGATGGTTTCACATGCATTTACATGTAAGAAAAACAATGCTGCCAACTTACAAGAATTAATACTGCCGACTGATTATTGATATTCATAGTTAAAGCGATGGAAAAAGAAGATACAAAGAAAATGGAGCTATTTCATTGGTTGAAACGGGTGGTTGTGTTGTATGCGACAGAGAAAAATGATGAATTTACGACAAGGTCTATTACTTAGTATATTGCTTACTATTCCTTTGTCTAATGCAATCACCCGTTTCCTTTAAAAGAATCGCGTTATTTTCTGTTTGATTTCTTTGTCTATCATTTTGTCTATCAATTCCAATGATCAGCCCGCAGGCCCTTTGTCTTCCAAACCACTTATGTATACTTTCTGGTTAACGTAATTCAATTGACACATTTCGTGCTAGAGATCTCACATGCAAGTTTCCGTGATACGACTATTCGAACTCCGGTGTGTTGCGGAGTATCGTCGCCATTTGAAGGCGTTTTGAAACACGGATGAAAGAAACATGCGAAGTCTTATGCGGCGTTCCTCTTCGATACAGCAGAGTTACGCGATTGTGTTACGGCTGCGTTAAGTATAAGACACGTCGATCTTGAACTGGAATCTTTCTAATCTAATGTAGGCCTAAAATTGTTGAATGTTACCGGAAAATGCGTATTTTCGGCACCTGTCGAAAACCCTCAAAACTCACATTTTTTGCCAAAATCGGCCATTCGACGCATGTTTACACCAATATTACACATTTTTTATCCGTGCACCATATTATCTCTAGATTACCCAAACTGCAGAGTACGGACTTGTCGAATTTTGGAGGGTTTAGCGCCCAAAAGGGCCGCCAACCTTTTAACGCAAAAAATGTCACTGCCGATTTCCAGATTCAAATGTAAAATCAAGATGCGCAAGGATGTCCACGAACGCTCATATAGAGGAACGCTCATATAATGAGCGTCTCTCCACAAAAATGAGTGAATTTATGCAAAAACTAACGATATGTGGCTGCCCTTTCGGACTCTAAAAGATCCATGACCTAACCTCAAAATTACCGACATGCCCGTATTCTCCTCATATGGGTTCTCTACCTATAAAGGGATGAGAGTGTGGACATGTCGGTAATTTTTAAGTTAGGTCATGGAGCTTTTAGAGTCCGAAAGGGTAGCCACTTAATTTTTAGCATTTTATTGCGAGGGAACGCTCATATATGAACATCCTTCGCCCTATTGGTTTGAAATTTGAATTTGAAGATTGGCAATGACATTTTTTGTGATGGAAGGTTGGCGGCCGTTTTAGGCGCCGAGCCCTCCAAAGTGTGACAAGTCCGTACTCTCCCATTTGGGTACTCGAGTGATAACATGGTGCACGGATAAAAACATCTTGCCAGGGAACATCAAATCCAGAAAGAACCGAAAAGGAGGGGTATTGATAAGAGGCGTTAATAGGCGTTATATAGGTTCTATATTGTATAGAGACTCTAGTTATCAGTTTCATGAAAATACGAAGCGATTTCTAGACGTGGTCGCGAAGCGGAGAGTCCGAGAGGAGCGAGGAGGCCCGACCCGCAAGTCGGGAGGACGGCACGACGACGGTGGGTTGAAGATTGCGGGCGCGGCCGTTGCGGGCGGGCGGGCGGCGGCGGTGCGTTTCCGCGCTCGGCGCGAGCATCCCGTGCGTTGCCGTGGAAACAAGAAGCGACTTGGTCTAAAGGTCACGGGGTCACCAGTCTCTCGATTCTCATTATCAGTTAATTTTGATTCCGCGGCAAATAGACGGGACGGCGGGAGACGCGGACGGCGGATAGGACACGACCCCCCCCCCCCCCCCGCGGCCACCCGAGGCCACCCCCGCTAATTTTTATCACCCGCCGCCCCGGCCGCGAAGCGCAGTCGGATTAGATGGCTTTCATTTAAACAGAGGTATTTGTTCTGATTCACGCTTCGCGGATCTGATGTGTTTCGACACTTGTTCTCGAGTCTCGCGGTAAAGCCCACCCCCCTCACCCCCCTCTCCCATCCCCCTTCCGTGACTCTACAAGACCGTTGAAGCTTCCGGGGATGAGTGGATACTCGGACGTGGGCCATTTGCACCCCTATCCCCCTTCCTAAGGAATAGACCATTAGACAGGGTGCAACTTTAAGCTTCAGGATATTTGGATTACATTTTACAATTAGGAACCACTATCTCTGGCGCTTCCGCAAAAGCACCTTTCCGCAGAGGGAAACCAATGGCATGTATGTTGTTTCTAAAATGAGCCAGAAATAGTGGTTCCTTCTTGCAAAATGTGGTCCATTTCGAAGTGTCTATCGGCCGTCACTAAAAGCCCGCAGAGATATCAGAAATATAGTACTTTCGGGAAAAAGCGGGAGAATATCACAGAAATCGGTCATGGATCAGGTTATTACGAGTGGGTCAAGCATTTATCAACTACATGCAGTTTAGCAGATACCAAAGTCAGAACTTTGATAAATTCCTTAAATATGTTGGTTTTTCACATAAAGCGAGTGACAATTTACTCTCGCACACAATCAGGAAATTCCATTTGAGACACTGAGGAAAGATTAGGAAATTCCAAAATGAAATTTTACTAGACACCGTGTTTTCTTTTTCTGAATTTCACGTAGAGAACGATCTTTCAGCTAAAATTCCCAGGAGTAAATCTGAACGAGGAAATTAGCATTTTTCCATGCATCAATTTGAACTTCCAGCATCAATCTTTATCATCATCATCTTTAATATAATACTTGAAGTATATATATTGTACATTAAGTATTTATGTATTAACAGTGAAACTACCGGACCACGTGTCTCAGTTTGCGACGTAGCAGACTTCCTGCCATACCTTATATTTTAAACGGAAAATTTCAGTTCTTGAAAACTTCCGTGGTGTTCCCACACTGTCCGAAAAAAACTCTCTGAGAACTTCAAGGAATGATATTGATTTGTTCTCCTTCCAAAAAAATAAAATGGAAGCAGAGATTTTTAAACACGGCAAACGAGATACGTGGTTTGGTAGTTCCACTGTGAATTGATCAGCTCACAGAAGCAGTGATTTGATTTGAGTTCCTACTTCTGGAGAGGGTGGAAGGAGGGAAGTCAAAGATTTGCGGTGAATGCGGGATGCGATTCGCTTATCGTTTAACCGCAAACAAAACTTCCAGCATTGTGGTTGTAAGCAACAATGAATTTGTGAATTGCTTCAAATACCCGCAGAATTTGCGAGAAGGGATGTCAATGGTGCGGATTAAATCTATATTCAACTCGTAAGACTGGTTGAAGGAACTTAGTTTGGTCCATCTCGGATTTTTAAAGACATATCCAATATTACATCGAAGACTTTGCAGTTTTTAAAGACATATCCAATATTACATCGAGGATTTTACAATTTTTACGCTCTCACCTGAAACGAAGGTCATTTCAGAGTAAGAGTTATCGACTTCTGGAGGTTGCAGTATATTTTTTGGGTTGCTAATAAATTATTTTGATCACGATTAGTTCCATCCTTCATGGCATTTCGATCTAACCAGTTTATCAAGGCAGAAGTTTCGCAAACTTACCGTTTAGGCTCGTGCTTTTGGTTCATTCACAAAGAGACAAAACTTATTTCGATTTGTGAGTCGTCGTTATCTCCAAAGTTTAGAATATTAGAATGGTGCCTCCAGTTGTTCCTATTTTCGTTTAGTCCCTTTCGACGTTGGTTTCTGAAATTTACTCGATGTAAACTTTTATGACTTCAAAGCAAAAGTAACCCTATAATTTTTTAGAGTTTGTGGGAATGTTAAAATGATTATTGAGGCTCATCGTGTATTTTGTCGCACACGCACAGGGCAGGTATGTCTTCTTTTCTGACTTAAGAACTTGACTCTTCCTTTCTTTTCTTTGAAATGCAAACCCCAAACTACTATAGCTACCGTTTGTTCCGGCGACGTCTATTGACATTTTCGTCTCAAAATGTTTTCAAGAAACTCTTCTCCGCTATAAACAATAGATTTTTGGCGGAAATGATGACAGAAATATTATTGTCGACCTTGGAGGACAGAATTCGGACTCTGAGAATTGCAGTATGCACGAATTCATCTGCCGAAGACGACGCAGCCCCCAATCCCCCCGACAAAAAATAACTCTGCAGGCGTAATACTTTCGTTTTTTGCAGAAAATGTCCAATGAAAGCAGTGGTTTAAAAATGATCTTTTTAGATTTTTTGATGCTTTTTTATACTCAATACAATGGCGGGCCGTCCCAAAATAATAACTCTAAATTTGCGGTTTTTTGACACCTCCGGCCTCACCCCCCTATAACGCTCCGTATTGTGAGCTAAAACCCCCTGAAAAACGCTAAGCTGGGATTTCGAAGAAAGTATGAAATCCAACCTGGTATTGTCTCATTCCCGCCTGGAAACGACGAACAACAATATAAGCAGGCCAGATCGAAACATAACAGCCCCTGTACCTACTCGAAGCGGCCCGTAGTCGTGAGTGGGGTCTCAGGTGAATACGGGTCGCCACTCTCCAGACTTCAAGTGCCAACTGTAGGAGGCCTCCCTCACTCCCCATACCCACACACATACACCCTCTCGCACACTTATACACAAACATACTCCAACACCTCTTCCTCAACAGGATTCTGCTGCATCTGCTTCAGACAAGAGATTTAATTATCGCAAGTATTTTCCCGTGCTAAACGGAAACGTCGTATGAACATTCGTTCGTTGCCAACTTTCCGTTCGTAGAACTCTAATTTTCGTTGTAGTTGTTATCAAGAAGCTCTCTGATCCCCTAAATGTTTATTTTTTGTAATACTTTGTTTTACCGTTCTACTTGGTCGAGTCCTTTGATTTTTGCGGTCATATTCGGATTTTTAAAATATGATCCAGGCTATTTAAATTACTGGATAAAGTCGTGAATTCTCCTATTTCAGCAATGTGAACGTTCGTTTTTTGTCACAGTTCGTTGTAATCATCTCTAGAGTCGAGTCTTATGATTTTTACGGCTACTAACAGGAGATATTCCCGAGATTTTGCCGCTCTATTTAGATGAATTAGATCGCGTTAAGCAGGAAGGAACCAAACTATATCAGCTATTGCTTTATTTAAGTGGGCGCAATTTAATTTTTCACATGGAAACAGTTGTGCGGGTTTTTTTTTTTTGTGGAAATGTCAGTAAATCTGAATTTGCTGTATAGTACGAAGCAAATTCCTAAAAATTAAAAAAAAAAACAATCCGCACAAACTTTTCCTGTAAGATATTGAACTGCTCGGTTAATTTTAGCAATATCTGATGTGACTTAGTTCTGGTAAACGCGGTCTAGTTCACGAGAGCTCGCACCAAGCGACCTTATAGATTGGCCTGCGTATTGGCCAGGAGTGTCCCCTAATTTATTTGTATTTTTCTCAGAATTTTTGACCGAGATTTACTCACCTTGAATCTAGCGTATCCGTAAAGTTGGACGGAAAATATCCGTATTTTTCCGCAAAAATAAATATTTTATCGGAAAAAATACGACAACTCCCCAATGTTCATACCGTGTTTTTCCTCAGCACAGCAGCTTTTCAGGAGACATAGCTCTCCTCTGGTTTATCCTCCTACACTTCTCATTAGTACCACAATTTATTCTCTCCATCTCAGATCAACTCCGAAATCCATTCAATTTGTATTTCCTTCTTGAGAAAAATAAGCGAGCTTTCAGTAAGATCCTAAGCAGAACGTAAGGGAGTCTATGCTCATTCACGTAATTCAGAAATATTTTCTCCTCGTACCCTGTGTCAAGGTAGACCCGCAGCTTTCGCGCAATGCATGCTGGGCACGATCTATTTTTCAAATTCTTATCATTACTTAGATTACGTTAGAGAAATAAGAATTTCAATTTCTGGTTGAGTCATTAAACAGAAACAGAGGCTTTTGAATACTTTGAGAGTTTCGCCGTAAATATGGGGCCTCTCAAAGGAAATGATTTGCTAAAAAATCAACCATAATGATTGGTGAACGAAGTTCACATTATTATAATGTATTATTGTGTTAGTATTAAATGAAGATGCAACATTATTGTTACATCTTCACAACTATGCCGTGGTTCAAACAACTGAACATCGAACAGAAATCGCCCTGAAACGAGGGTTTACACTTGAGGAGGATTTTACAGGAGATGGTGGATGTTAGAGAGGCCGTGGGGGAAAAGGAGCAATAGAACTTAG
The DNA here is from genome assembly GCF_918797505.1 of Bemisia tabaci. Classification (NCBI taxonomy): domain Eukaryota; kingdom Metazoa; phylum Arthropoda; class Insecta; order Hemiptera; family Aleyrodidae; genus Bemisia; species Bemisia tabaci. Next base: position 48,889,583 of record NC_092794.1, read on the forward strand.
GTGAAGATAGAGAGATAATCGTCGTAATTTAAAGGCGAAAAGGAATGGAGAGCCAACTCGGGCAGAAGATGCGAGGTCAATTCGACAAGAGTCGTATAGGAAGAAGTGCAGTGATTTATGTTATGAGGCTGCCTCTGCCGCAAGAGATTTTCCTCGCATTAATGTTGCCAGTTTTACACATTTCCTCTTTTCTCTTTTCTTTTACAAAGATATACGGACCTGAAAGGAGGAATCTTTTTTTTCACACTGAATCGGAACGGAAAGGGTCTTTCGAACATTTTCGCCCCATTTCCTTCAAAAAGCATTTCTTCATCTAAATATTTATGGCAGTAGTTTCCACCTGCCTAGCTAGTACATTTTTAGGGTAAATTTATTCAAAAGAGGGCTGTGAACATTAGAAATTTCGGAATAGGGACTCAGGGTTGCATTCACAGACGTTCCTGAAACAGCTTCTTTTCTTAGATAGAAGACCCCATTATACCCCAGTACACATTTTAAGGGAGGTTTCATGACGTCCTCAAAATAGCATCATTAAAGGAACAATTTTTGCCAATTTCGAGTAAAATTCAGAAGTGTATCTTCGGAAATGAATTCTCGCAAGGAATACAAAAAGTATAAAATACGGAAGAAATAATTCCATGCGTCTGACAAACTTTAAGACAGATGCAAACCTACTTTAACATTTACAAAACTCGAAATATATTTTTTTTTGACTCTCATTAGTCCATGGAGCTTTTGCAGCCATATAAGTAAGCAAATGTTTATTGGTCAATAGGCAAAAATATAGCCTACCCTCTTACAGGAAAATACTGCAGATGTACGCCCATTCTAGTGTTACATAACGCAGTCCTGAACGCCCTCTTCCCCCAGTAACGATTCCGTTATGCAGGCTCAAGCTACCGTACAATACGGTACAACCGCTACAATAAGGCGTAAAGTTGCGTTATAAAGCTGAAACTTCGCAGCTTTCAGATGGCAGATTAAAATTTTAAGCAGTTTTTACTCACAAAAACGTTCTTCAGTTTTAACGGTTCGGCATGACAACTTGACAGAGTATCGGAGCGACGCGCTCTCAATATCTTTATCCTGCCCCAGAGTATGTAATAATACGGCTGGGATGCATACCTATGTTTCTGTCGCGTGGATCGTCGCGTCGCGCCGCGTCGCCCGCGTCGCCGCCGTGCCGCCGTCACCACCGCCACGTCACGGATCCATGAATAATGGAATTCCTCCACAGGATGAAATTCATTCCCACGCTGTTGCCAAGTTTCCGCTCGCTCAGCCGGCTGCTTTGTGTCCCCCCCCCCCCCATGAGCAGTGCCGCCGAATTGACGAGAATTCTATTGAACGTGTAGAATTTCAAAATTTCCGGAAGCCGGTCAGGTTTGCCTAGTGGTCAGCGCGTCTGACTCCAGGTCAATAGGTCACGGATTCGAATTCCGGTAACGGCGTCAAATTTTCACGGAGCTGATGCAAGTGGATCTGCAGTAACAGATTCTACTTGGCCTTAATCCTTGAAAATTTGAGAAGCTGGAGCGTGTGTCCTTTTTGCCCTGATGTCTACGGACAATAAGCCTAGCTTATGGATGGCTGTAGGCTCCTACACTGGAAAAATGCACATTCTGGATCTTGAGTCGAGACTCTTAAAAACATCTACAAGAAAAAGTACTCTTGATTCAATCAGAATCTAGCTTAAATCAAGAACCAAGCCTCTTAATTTAAGCGGATTTCGTTTTGACACAAGCAAAAATCCGATTGAATCAAGAGTATATTTTCTTGTCAATGTTTTCAAGAGTCTGGACTCTAGATCCAATGTGTTTTTTCCAGTGTAAAGAAACAAAAGCCAATAATCTAGCCCCCCCCCCCCCCCCCCCCCCCCAAAAAAAAAAAAAAAACCATCCTAATGCTACTTATGGGTTAACTATGAATTAGGCGTACAAAATGTCAATGGATACAGTGCGAAACCACGGAACTCGGTTGCGATGTTTCAAAATTTTGGCTCCTATTGTATTTTTTCAAGGAGGAACAAGCCCTTTTTTATAGCTCGGAATTTATAGGTGCAGAATGTTTTACTAATCGAGGAGAAAAATCAAGGCTTTTTCATGAAATTAAAGAAAAATTAAGTATGACAGGAAGTTTGCAACGTTGCAAACGGAGATACGTGGTTTCGCACTGTAGCCGTCGATGTGCTCAATCGCGCGGTCCGTGGATTGCCGGTGGACTGTTTACGCCTCAAAACACGGTGCATATTCCGGCAGGCGCAGTATAGGCAATTTGTACAGCGGACTGTGTCTGTATGTGTAACGTTTGAAGTATTTCCACGATGTTGAAGGCGCTATAACGAGTGCAAGCGCACGGGCGTGCCTTTTATTGCCCGCGTTTATTCGAGCGCGTTCGTAGTTGGACGTATTTATGCTAAAAGAAACTATGTTGCAAGCAAACTCTACACACATATTTCCTTTTGGCATAAATACGTCCAGTTCACAATCTTTAATATATTTCGTGGTTTGTTTAAAATGCGGACTTTTTCCAATTTTCGAACTACCTCCGGCCGCTTGAAAACATTTATGTGGACGATCTACGGATCTATCTACGCCGCACTGCCCAGTATCGTTTTCAGGAGGAACGTCGTATGACCAATGTATATTCGAATGTTGCCAAATCTCCCATGACAAAACGTTAATTCTTCAAAAAACGTGTGTATTTTGTTCCTTGAATTTTTTGAGGATATAACCCGTATTTCAATCTATGGTGTCCGCAAATCTCGAGGCACAATATTCACAATGCTCCTCCTAAATAAACATTATATCGGGAGAAATTTCGCAACTTCTGAATGCTCATACGATGTTTTTCCGTAGCACGGCAGCCCTGTTCCGCCTCTTAATAAGGATCCGCTAACACTTACAGAGATGTGGAACTGCTGCAATGTCACCGTTTAATCTAAAGTTGACAGTATTTCATCCTTCACTCTCCGTGTGGAGAGGGAGGCCCTCTAATCCTCCCCCACCCCCTTCACGCGACATATTCCTCTCCGTTCCCTCCCCTTCTCTTTCCTTTATTTATATGGAACTTTTCGCGTACCCTCAAAACCTTATTTCCTAATGTTTTTTTCTCCTGCAAATTTTAACACTGAAATTATTTGTATCGTTCCAAAAAAAATCGAATTTCCCTGATTAAGCGCGTGACATATCTTTGACCCCTGAAATTGTATTTTAATCAATATTTCGGCATGAATAGCTCCAAATTCCTCTGGAAAGAATTAAGTTTTTCAAGAATTACAAGAGAAGGCATCCGGAATCGCCCTGTACAGAGGGAAACCCCCTTTTTGTCTTCTTCAAATACAGTAGTGCCAACAATGTATTGACGGTGAAACGACCATGCATGCCACGTATCTCGGTTTACGACGTTTTCATTCTTCAGTTTTTAAACCGCACAACGTCAATTCCAGAAAATTTCCGTGAATTTCCTTCTCCATGTGAGAGAAACTATGAGAAACTTCAAGGGATGATATTGATTTGTCCTCCTTCAAAAAAAAAAAAAAAAAAAAAAAACCCTAATATATATCGCTAAGAATTCTTTTCCTTAGATCAAAAATGATGCTGTTTAATATAAGCTTCTATTTTGCATATCCCGAACATGTTTTGTCTCGTTCCTAGAGAAATCCAGCTTCGTTCCAAATGAAAAACTCTCGGCGGCAAATTGATTTATCATACTTGAGCCAAGCACTTTTTTTAGTGTTGTCTCTATCTGATCTACGGAGGGTTGCTCCAGGTATTGGAACCGAAATTTTTGTTCTCACTGTGCTCCTCGGCGTCCAAGATATAATTCATGGTCCGGTCTGTCTCTTCACGTCCGTCAAAAACTGCAATCCGATGAAAATATACATCCGGTGTTTATTGGTTTTTTTAAAGACTCGAGGAAGCGCGCTTACCGCGTTGCGGTGCATAGGGGCGCTGATCGTGCAATTTTCAATTCACCATAAACCGCGAGTCTCGGTGAATCGTAACCAGGAGGATGAGGCGAGGGTGGAAGGAGAGGCAGGGGGGGCGGGGGACGACCATGAGAGTGGATGAGAAATAAAGCAAGGGCCATTAAATCGCTCGTCTAATGATGATGTTGGTCGATGGGATGAAGTATGCACTATGGCTGACTGACCCTCGCGTCGTTACTATCGATTTCCACCGTTAACTCAATCGGAAAAAACCCACCGTATGCACACTCAACGAGCCTTGTTCACCCCAAGAGGAGTCTACGTTGCTCGCGTAAGCCCTCGAGCGTAAAAAAAAATCGTAAGGGAGGATTATGTCCAGAACTATACGGACGCCATGTTACTTTGTAGCAGAAGTATCGGCCTCGGAGACGATATATTTTAGACACTGCAACAATCTAAACAATGTAACTGTGCGAGGCAAAAGTTGTACTTGAAGGTTAACACTAATTTTCGCATAGTGATGATTGAATATCACGTTGGGCATAGAATTCACAGAATGGTGACTGATGGATGTCAGGGTGTCCACTTTGCAAGGCGAGTTTTAGCAATTTAGATTGGGATCATAATATTAGCCGTTTCGCAATTTTATTCAAATTTTTCGATAGTTTTATAAAGGGATACATCAGGAAACATTATGAGTGTGTGTGTATATATTTCGAGAGAGCAGAAGAGAGAGAGAATCATTTCATTTTAATAGGGCTTACCAACTGATGTGTGACGGCTCGTCTAAAAAAAAAGTGTGTCGTTATATTATGCTTCATGATGAGGCTCCCGATAGAGATGCAAATCTGAGTGAGAAGGAGAATCCATTATCCACATGCTGTCCGGAAAATTGTGCGTTTGCAAAATGATCGGACTTAAAATTTGAAAATCTTAAATCTTGAGCTTTTTGCGAAATACTGACCGATCACCACAGCATGAATGATAGAGTAATTGGAATATAAAACTAAAGAGACGTAAGAATTGGTACTAGATGTATCAAAACGGCACAAGGCAGATCATAAATGAAACTTGAATTTATTGATACTTACTTAAATATGCATAAAAAATCAGAATAAACAAGAAGCGCTACAATGCTCCATTTAATGGCCTTTTTACCACCTCTTCTACGTAGGTTGGTGTTCTTTAAAGTGTTTAAACCAAACCGTGATACTTTATAAGAACTTATGAGCCCTAAATTAATCCAACCTTTTTTAAGTGTAATCTATTTGGTCACGTAGCTTTTTAGTGGCTTGCACCTTAAAGAATTTGATAAAATTAAAATAATTTAATTACTTAATTTCGGCTCTTCCCTGCTAAAAACGACTATGGTGATAAGTAAAACAGGGTTGCATGTTGACGCCATTCTGGTACCGAATTGATGTAGTTCTCCAGCAGCGGTCAGCATGGTATCAACATGGAACTATGTTGAGACTAATTTGGTACCATTTCTGATGTTCGTATCATGTTTCCATCTACATAGTACCGTTTTGAGATCATGTTGGTGAGTGAAATATATTCATAGCAGCAAAGATTAATTTCACAGAGGTGACTAAGAATCCAAAAGTGCTGATCGTTTTATCACAACGCTCAACTTCTTACTTTTTTAAAAAAAAATTTATTGATCTGTTGCACGCAAGAGATGCACCCGTTTGCATATATTTTCTAAGGGTAAAACGACACGAAAATCACAGTCTTTGCATTAAGGAAGTACAAATAGTTTGTTCTGTAGAATCCGACAAAGCCGCACATACTCATTTTTGCCAAAATTGTCAGCTAGGGGGTACTGTTGCTTCGCCCTTGCGGAAACTCCCGGTAACTTCCGGTAACTTACAGTTAACGAAAACTGGCGATTCTAAGCATAATATTTCTCAGCATATAACCTGCAGATGGATGAATTAAACTTTAACAACTTAAGGCATGGACTACTATCTGAGAACAAGTTTCGCATGTTAACAAAACAAAAGAACATCAACAATAAGTCGGCAACTACCGAGGCCGCCCAAAGTTGCCGTTTGCTCGTCTCGAGTGACTAAAAATTGCTCTCAGATCCCGGAAATTTGAAAGAGTGTGTTCAAAACTACGCAAATTGCGCACACAGGAGTGGACCTTAGACTTTTTTAATGTGACCATCGTGATTTTTGTCTACCCCTTGATGAAAGTCTATTCATACGTCTGTATTCTCTATGGATGCAACAGGCCAATTTAATTGCATGTTGCAAGAAAGAACCAAGAGCATTCCAATATGGCTGGGATTAGGCAACATAAATTCTTTGCAATAAAATTACTGAAATAATGAAAAAAATCAAATTTACAAAGGTGATTTTCGTCTTGAATTCATAGTTTATTGGTAGTAATTAAAGATAAAACTTATGTAGATGATCAGTTTATATTTGCAAGGTAAGTAAAGTTTCAAAATCTTAGCGACATTGGAATGATCCTGTTTCCTTTATGCAAAATCAATCCAACTGTAAGAAAAATTGAAGTGTGTGCACAACATTTTATCTCAAATCTTGCAAAATGCAATCCAACCATAAGAAACATTATAGTGTGTGCACAACGTTTTTTTTAAAAAAACAATTTGTACCATTTCAAATTTTGCAAAATGCAATCCAACTGTAAGAAACATCATAATGTGCGCACAAATTTTTTTTTTTAAAAAAATGTGTACTATCTCGTAAAAAATCTATAATTATTATGCATTTGAGTTTTCTTGGGTGACTGCGGCTACCCCGGCCTCTCGTTAGTCTTAGCATGCATGAGTTCCAGCGTTGATTCAGCCCAAGTATTGATTTGTCGCTCTCACTCACTCATTTAACCCATCAATCATCGAATTTGTATGCCAAGGCCATCGAGACGCCAATTTCGTCTCGCCCGACAAAAAATAATGTGCATGTGAGCGGAAATAATGTAGTGTCACATAGAGGCGGCTGCAGTAAAACGGGAGCTCGTCAGCCGCGTCGGATTTTAGAACGGGAAGCCGGACGGCAGAAAAAGATATTCCTAGGACGAAATGCGCCTGAAATATGCGAAATAGAAAGAAATATGAACGTAACTCTGTAGTTTCGAAACTGCCGCATGGGGTCGTCTCTTAGCTATGCTGGCAAAATTACTGTACTGGAAAAATGTCACGGAGCACAGTGGATCGAGTCAATAAAAAAAGTCAGACAAAATCTGGAAAACCTAAAAGCTTATATTTTTTTAAAATATGAAACAAAAATGTTTAAAAGTGGTTTCAATGTTTTTTTCATGAAATTTTCTTTCAGAAACACCCCTTGAAATTGCGTTTGTGTACAAAATAAACATAAAAATTTAAAATTTTAGTGAACAATTTCATGACCGACCCCTCCTGTTAGTTCGTTCCACTGTGCGCAGCTGGGATCAGGAGCCGTCAAACCAGAATTTCGCTGCTGCGTCATTCGATATAGTCCCGTACTTTATATTTCTTTTCAAAAAAATAGTTCATTTCGAGAGGATTTTCCAAGCGGTAAAATTTAACGCCGTTGAATTGAATGGTTCAACCACTTAATCATCTGAAGCAATGTGATGTGAAAGCAATGAGAAGCAAAAGAAAGAAGATGAGGAGAAACCATCATTGGTTCTTTACCGGGAAAATCTATTCACGATAAAACTGCCATGACTCTAGTCCTGGAAAAAGCTCCGTGGATTAATTTTGAATTTTGCGGGAATGGTAATTAATTTGCGATTCAAAATATACATAATAATCGAATAATTTTGATTGAATTCGATTGTTTTCAGTTAATTTTGATCAGATTTGATCATTTATCGATTGATTTCTATTCAATTCGATTATTCATCGACTTAATTATTTGATTCAATTCGAAAGCTATCGATTAATTTTGATTCGATATGATTATTTATCGATTTATTTTGATCCGATCCGACTATTTATCCATATATTTTGATTCTATTCGATTATTTATCTCGATGCTGAACATTCGGCAAATCAAAACATTTGACTAATCGATTAATCATTCATTCGGGAAACTACTCCCGGGCCCGGTCACACATCTGGCGCCAGTTCCAATATACTTACTCGGCAACTAATGTGCACAAAAATAATCGATCAATTGATGAATTTTAATTAGATTCGATTTTCAATCGATCAAGAAACTAATCGAAAAACTCAACTCTCGAGGTTGGGACATCTAACGCTATTTCCAATAGACTTACCGGGTAACGAGCGGAGGCCTGAGGTTCAACGACTGTCCATCTCAATTCGGATTGAGCTACCTGCCAGAGTTGACAAATAGTACAATAAAGTGGGGATATTTCGCACGGGGTTAAACGGAAAAATTGCACTATCTGGCATCTATGCTACCAGCGAAACGACCCAAAGTCATCGGCGATTCGCGCAGGGCGGAGGGTCCGAATCGGCCGAGTTTTAATGAGTTAATCAAAAGAAGGAGGAAAACACGCCGCGAGTCATTGGCGGAGTGTTCAACATCCCTCGGTTACATCGTCGTCACGACGTCGTCCTTCTGACAAAAGGACGTATCTCTACTCGCACGTGAGCCTCAGAAAGTATAGAGTTATATGGAGAACAGGGCTCACGTGAAAACCAAGATACGCTCTTACGTCAGAGGAGCGACGCGACGACGAGAATTCGTCAATTTTACGCGAAGTTACGAGGCATTGCTCTGCGATAGATCGATTGGTCTGCTATTTAAACCTATGGAAAAGAATCGATAACCAGGGAGTTCGCAACGAACACCTTAATAATCGATTTTTAACCATAGCTTCGAATGGGGAGATATCGATAGTCCATCACTCAGGCCTCGCATCTGTTACAAGAGACTCCTCGCGAGACGAGGCAACCCGCTCCGGAGCCTGGGATAGAGATCTCGCCGCAAGACAATTATCCATCCATAACGACTTGTAAAGTGAAACTTTTGACGCCCCCGCTATGATTTTGCTTTCGTAGCGGGGTTAGCGATTCGTGCCGAAGCCGCGGTGTGTTACAGTCGACGAGAACCTAGAAATCGGGATCCGCTACCACACTGTTGAAAATATTTAATATTCTCTTCCTGCGTTGAAGATAAGTCGAGTCAATTGACTCGTAAATCGAGTCGAATGGGGTTTCAACTTAAGGGCAATTAAAGTGAGATAGAGCTGATTGGAGTCAGTCATTTCGAGTCATCGAAAGTAAATTAAAGGGTTTTTTTTTTAGTCAATCGAGCTAACTTTTGCAATGAGCCACAGTCAAATTGGGAATTCGAGCATTCTGATATGCATTGACGGTGAAACTTTCGAACCACGTATCTCATTTTCAGGTTTTAAAAATATCCGCTCCCATTTTATTTTTTTAAAGGAAACCAAATCAATATCAATCCATGAAATTTTCACAAGAGTTTTCTTCGCACAAAGAAGAAAACCCACTTAACTTATCAAGCATTGACGTTGGGTAGTTTTCCATTTAAAAAATTAAGTATGACAGAAATTCTGCAACGTCGCAAACCGAGATACGTGATCTAGTACGCTCACCATCGACATCTTTCCGAACCAAAATTTCCCGTAGAACATGAAAACAACTGTCTGCGTGCGTCAAATCGCACACTATACAACAGTTGTACCAGCTGAGCCGAAACACAAATATTGAAATTGCCATATTATTTACTGCAGAAACCACTACGGTAACGTTTCGTGTACAATTTGATTTAAATAGGTTATCAGAGGCGAATCCAGCAATTTGGCAATATCGGACTTCTGCCATATAAACCTATGTTAAATAATCGATTCCTCTCGGAGCACCTGGCCCCTCCAAGAATCGATACATTTCCATAGACTTAAGTGGAGAAAAACCATGTTGCCAATTTGCTATGTCCGCCAATGGTTTATATAGTTTTATATGAGCATGACATTTGACTTTATGCGTTGAGATACAGTGATCCTCAATAATTTGTGTCACTCAAATCTTGTTCCACACGAAATTTTGTCAAGAAAACCGTGTCTAGATTCCATCAATTTCAGAAATTTCGTGCGTATTTCCCGGCCTTCCAAAGAGCACCGAGAGAACTAATGTATCCCATTTAAATGCGGTGTTTCTAATCGAATCATGTCAGAAAAATCTGCCGGAGCTCGATTAACGAGCGTTGACTAATGTTAATATGAATTTGAATATGAATCGGCTCCGGGGTTCGATTCACATCGTTCGTGGCTCATCAATTTCCGGAACATTCGGCCGTGTCAGTAATGAGGAAAAGGCTCCGCCGCGCACCCCTAAACGCTATGACCCCCTTTTAGTCCCCTCTCAACAGCGGATTCGTACGCGCTGCTTAATTACAAATTAAAAAAGACATTAACCAGTTGATAGTACCGGGTTTACTGCTGCGTGTATACACTTGTTTCAGCGCTGTCGGACTCCTCCTCGAAACATTACGGCTTGTCTTCGGAGCTTCGTTCGAGATAAGACGGATCAGTATCTCAGAATAGAGCCAATCTTAAAGTTTCGTCAGATTTGCTCTATTTCTTCCCACCTTTTTTCCCGATATGCCCACATTTTATATCTCCCTCACTGGAAAGAAAACACATTGGATCTAGAGTCCAGACTCTTAAAAACATCGACCAAAAAAGTACTCTTGATTCAATCAGAATCTAGCTTAAATCAAGAACCAAGCCTCTTAATTTAAGTGGATTTCGTTTTGATTCAAGCAAAAATTCGATTGAATCAAGAGTATTTTTTCCTGTCAATGTTTTCAGGAGACTGGACTCTAGATCCGATGTGTTTTTTTCCAGTGCTAATAATTCGTAGTCATTATGAAATTATTCATTTTTCTGTGGAATGTTTTGAACAAACAGCTCGCTCAAGCATAGCTGCTTCAGTGTAATTCCATCATGAGAGTTATTTTTAATCGTCTCTGAAACAGGTTTTGAGTTTGACCTCAAGGAGATCTTCTATGGTTAACATCGATATTGATAAGTATGAAGAATACCTTTAACATTCATTACAAAACGAACAATTTTCACAAAACTTGAGTAAAATCCGATTATTTTACTTTGAAAATAGATCCTTAGGGATAAAAATGATTTGTAACCGCCAAAACTACAAGATGAAAAAGGAATTCGATGACCAAGGTGCAAAATTACGTACTATCTAATTTTTTCAAAGAGAAATAACTAAGCAAACATGTCAGCTTGTTAATACAAAATATTCTCCTAACGGAGAGGTCATATGAAAGGTGCTTTCACGAAATTATGTTGACTAGTTTCTCTAAAAAAAATACAATTCAATATATAAGTATGAGAGAAAAATGCAACGTCGCAAACAGAGATACGTGGTTTCTATCTTAGGCCATCGATATATTGCAGGCTTTGTGCAAGTTATAAAGTTAAGTAGTTAAGTTTTAATGGTACAGGTTTAAGGTAGGCACCCACTTAAAAGTCTCGCAATGTCATAAATTCATTTTTTTTGTACCAAATATTTCCTACGGTGACAAACCATTGTAATCCCTTGTAAGAATCTATTTTCATATTTGAACGTTTGAAATATACTCGAGTTCCGTAAAAATGTTCCTCCTAATGATATGACGTTTAAAGCGTCCTTGTACACGTATACTTCACTCAATCTCGATCAGATGTATAAGGCCTCCCTGAGGAAAGAAACTGTATAAGGAACGATCCTAAGTTAGTCGTGACAAGGAAAAGCAAAACTAACGCACTTCAAACGCTTCATCCTCGGTTACTTAATTTCGTCGGACCCCTCTCACTCCCCCGGATTGTGCCCCTTTTAGCAGGATTTTCCTCCCGAGAACCTTTCCGAAGTGGGTTGTGGATAAAAAGAGCCTTGTAATAAAAATAAAGAGCGCCTGTCCAATTACATCGCTGAAGTTTTATGGCTTTCAATTTTCTAAATGGGCTGTCGATTGCAAATCTCTCGTGAGCTCGCATGGGGAAATCGTCGTTCCTCGAATGAAGGAACGTAACTCCATTCCACGGTTCCGTAGTAGACTCGAACAGTAAAGTTTTTCGAACGGATATAATGAAAGTTATTTTTTTCTCCAAATTTTGCCGATTTCGTCATGAGATTCGAAGAAAAATTCGCGAAATTTTCAGTTAGGGATGCTCATTGGTTACCTGAACAAAATAAAATACATGAGTGGAGATTTGGCAACGTTTATGTGTGGTTACGTTCATTCGTCTGGGAAAGGACGAAATGCCCGTTTACTCCGTGGGAAACCGCAGAATTCTCAGCAGTGACTAGTCAATACTTGCGGAAAAGTTTGGTTACAGGTTGTTCAGCCTTTTATCACCGGGCTGAGGATTGAAATTGATAGACAAAGCTATAGACAAAAAAGACAATGAGATTTAGAGCGATCTTTTTGGTTGAAAAGGGTGGTTTCTATAGAAAAAGAGGTGAAATTATGGAATAACTACGGGTATAGGGTCTCTCGTGGTTTGCTGTTAGATAGTCTTGCAATCATCTGCTTCCACGAAAAGGATCGCTTAATTTTTCTTGTGACTTATTATTTGTCTATAGTTCTGTCTATCAATTTCAATAATACGGCCGTAGACCCTTTGTCCTCTAAATAACTTAGTTACTTACCAGTCAACGCAGTTCAATTAGCGCACTCTAAATCTCTTAAGCCAGTTTCCGTGATACAACTATTCGAACTCCGGCGTGTTGCGGAGTATCATCGTTATTTGAAGGCGTTTTGAAAAACGAAAAAACGAAACATTCGAATGCTTATACGGCGTTCCTTCCTCTTTACGGCAGCGTTACGGGATTGTGTCACGGTTGCGTTACGAAGGACACGATGATCTTAAGCCGGAATATAAATTAACGTAAACATTGAATGCTTCCTGTCGTAGGAACAATTGAGTTCAACTTTACGTGGCACAATATCTGGTTCAAGATGCACAAATTGAAATGCGTTGACCATTTCAACGATATTTCAGGGCTGCGTCGTTGCGTACAACGCGCAACAATTATTCGATATTTACTTAAGAGACTTCGAATTTTGACCTATATTTTTTTCCCCCTTTCAAAATCAAGAATTTACCGCTTCCATGAGTTTCACCGCATACTTAGTCCATGCCAAATCTGTGAAATTTTTTTTAAAGTTTCATTTTATGAAGTTTCGTGAAATTTCGCAGCTCTGCTTTTAAAACACACTTAAATTGATTTAGTACCTAATTTTCCTTGGGTAAATTTTTGTCTTCTTTTTTTCCTTTTGGCGAACTCAGAAAATACTATTTTCTTACCTAGGAGTTTAATATGGAAATTTCCAAAGTGTTCATTATATTCTGCATAAAATTTTGACGAGGAAACAGTTAATGGGGTGCTTAATTGCTTGCCTTGTCTAGTGGCTCATTACACACCACCGCACATATCGTAACTTTCTGGCCGAAGTATCACAAGGCCATTGTTGACAAATCAGAATAAAGAATAAGTTTTTGGCGTTCGGGACTAGTCGGGGTTTAAAAATCACAATGGATCAGTGGCACCCATTTTTTTCGATTCGTTTTTTTTTTTTTTTTTTAAAGTAGGGAGCATACTAAGCTCTAAAAAAATGTTCTAGATTTTTCTAAAACTCTAAATGTCAACGAACTCCCGTTTTGAAAATGCGAAAAATGAGATCGTTTTGAAACTATATTTTTGACGGGATCTGATGACGTAGCCAGGCGGGGAAATGGCGTTTGCTGATTGGCTAAACTCAGCTTCAGGCTTCGCCTTTCTACGTCAACTCGACTTTCGGCTTTTGACTGACCGGATTTCGGTCAGCTTTTTTTCCCCTCAATAGTGCTTTTTTTGAAATGGTTAATAAGCTTTTCGGTTTTCTTACAAATTGTTTCATGGAAAAGCTACACTACAAGCTCCTAAAAATGCATTGCCACAATCGTTGGCATGTATTGAGAAAATATTTTCTCTAAACGTTTTAATAAAACCATCTGTAAAAACTTTGCTCCTCTAAAGAGCACGAGCATAAAGAAAAGATGTCGAACCTCCCACTTTGATATCCTTTTCAGCAATTTTACTCCCCCGTGAAATTTATTAGATGCCATTATGGGTAAATTCACGATTCCGGAATAAATTTACGAGATGCAGTGCAAATATTCTCGTATTCTTGTCAACGTAAAGAGATCAAGTTGCAGCAGCGAAGGAAGAACAAAATCGTTTCGTCGTGTAATTCGTTGCTTCTCTGATGTAAGGACGTGCCTCGATCTATACGTGAGCTCTGTTATTCATATAACCCTATGCTTTCTGGGGTTCATGTAAAAATAGAGATATGCCCTTACGTCAAAGGAGCGACGGAATTGAGGAGTCTACGGAGCGCGCACTCGATAATCAGGATCTGTGTAGTAAAAATGGCGGATACATTCTGCCATGTTGTCATTATGACGAGGTAAAAATAAGCAATAGAATAAATACAAATAACAAGTAGGGATGAAGGAAGTGCACGGAAACAGAATTCCAAAATAAGAGGAATCGTTGATAAAAATATACATTTTTTTGTTCGCCCCGGAGCTGTTTTCAAAACCCGGAGTACTAAAATAGAGTATTAATGCTGTATATTTTCATAATACGCGCTCTGAAATTCACCCGTATCTTTAGGGTGACCATCTTTCATGGAGTAACGTGAACTTTCGATGAATTATTCAAAAGGCACTTGTGATGACGGTCTTTCCTGCAGTAACATCTCCTGCTTACCCTTCTTTTCCCTTTTTTTCTCCTTTTTCACGTTTTCTATGGCCCAGATTATTTCATTGGCTTCTGAGAGAACCGAAAGTTTTCCCCCTCTTCGCCCACTTTCCCAACCTCCTGGCCCCATTATCTATTTTGGAAGTTCGTGTACCGCGCCTCAACTTGGTTTTTCGCCGGTTTTTTTGACGTATTATCAATCAAATTTTTATGATAGAATAAGTAATCGATATTTGTCGACTTTTGCTGAAACATTTTTTCTCCCACCTCCTTTCTCCTCAAAACAACTTTTTGGTCTCTTTATTTCACACATTGATCACTAAAAAATATCGATGGCTAAGGAACATTACCGCCTATCTACAAACTGACAGTTTTGCAGGACACTCCATTTTCCCTCTTTCTTATTTTTAGTTCATTGCTTTGTCTATCGATTACAATAAACTTGCTGATCAGCTCCATTCAATTTGCGCACCTCATATATCCAGATCCCACGCGCACGATCAGGATTCCGTGATACCACTATTCGAACTCCGATGTGTTGCGGAGTATCATTTTCCTTTGAAGGCGCTTTGAAAAAAGCATGCAAACACGTCTCTCACACTCTACGGCGTTCCTTCTCGTTGCAGGGTCTCTTGTGGGTTGCCACCAATTAGCCTACCACTCACCTCATTTGTCCATTGCAACAATCCGCTCTCACCAATAAGTTCGCTCCATTGTCCCTTCGTTTTCTTTGCGTATCATTTTGTCAATATACTCGTATTTCAAAAATCAAACCGCGGGGCCCAAGGACACACTGGAAAAAAAGCACATTCGATCTAGAGTCCAGACTCTTGAAAACATTGACAAGAAAAAAACTCTTGATTCAATCAGATTTAAGCTTAAATCAAAAGGAAATCCGCTCAAATTAAGAGGCAAAACTTCGAGGAATTAATTCTTGATTTAAGCTTAAATCTAATTCAATCAAGAGTATTTTTTCTTGTCAATGTTTTTAAGAGTCTGGACTCCACATACAATGTGTTTTTTTCCAGTGCACATGTCAAATCTCGCCCTTTTCGTGAGCGAACTTGGCAACGCCCGAGGCGCATGCTCGCCCGGGCCTCTTGTCACGGACCCGGGAGTGCGGTAAATTACATCTGTAGAATGCTCATACAGTGCGGGAGGCGCCGCCGTGAGTTTTATCGTCCCCCCGTCCGGGAAACACCCCAACCGCCTTATCTTCCGCGCCGCGGGCACGGCGCCACGGTACGGGAACGGGGGCTCAGTTCTTAGCGATCTTACGTCCTTTTATCCCACCGAGGCAGGATCGTGATTCCGAGGGAATGCAAGAGCAATCCGGGCGGGAGGTCCCGAGGAGGTTGCACTGCATTCGCAGATGATTGGACCCGAGGGTGACATTTTATGAATGTATTTAAGAGATCAGCCGGTTATTGTCATTCCGCGAATACTCATCGATTCCTTCCACGCTCCGGCCCTCCGTGGCGGCAAAAAAAGGGCGGAAGCGGGGGTGGGGGGGTGAGATGGGGTCCCTGTCCCCGTCACGCCACGATTGAGCTGTTACCCCCCTTCCCCTTCACACCCCTCCCACTCCACCGACGCCTGTGGATCTCGCACGTTTCTACATCCGTGCACGCGTTCCGCTCACCATCCCTGCCGTGCGAAGGAGGAACGTCGTATGAACTTTCAGACGTTGCTGTATTTCTTTTCATAAAAACCGAATTCGTTGGGTAAATTGTAAATGTTTTTCACCAAATTATTTAAACAACACCGTTCACAATTCAATTTAGTGAAATATCTGGAAATTGCAAGGATACACGTACGAAACTTCTCTCGAAAATGTTTGTTTCATTCGATGAAATGTGGCTACTCTCGAAAACACGGCGGATCTCGCCCCCGCGGGCGGGGTTACCTGGAATCAAAAGCGGTCGCTTCCGTGCCTGCCTCTCGTGGGCAGACAATTGACCCATCAGAGGATTCACTCTCGGCAAATATCGTTTCTGTGTCGTGCATAGTGGTGGCGCGTGCTTTGCGATGTATCGAGTGATATGCCGTTCAAACCTATTGAAAGAGATCGATTATCAGGGCGTTCGCAACGAACGTCATAAGAATCGATTCTCTAGTTTAGCCTCAAAAGGGAAAATATTGACAGTCGATTATCACCACTGGTGCAGGGAATACAGCCCAGAACCTGCACTGGCAATTTAAGCAACGTAACCGAACGCGTTAAAAGTTAAGTTCGGGGGTCAACGCTATTTTTCGTCTATTGTTGATTGATTAGTAACTTGTTGAGCATGAAATTCGACAAATGATGGCTGTGACTATCGGTTCGAGCACTTTGCCAGGCAAGTTTTCGCAAATTAGGTTTGGTTTTGGTAAGCTCTCTGCTCACTCAGCTGAACACGATCACGCTGGTACAATGCTGAGATAAAAATTGGTTGATTTAGGCCCAACTTTGCTTGCTTTTTTGCTATGCATGTATCGTAGATTCACAGCTATGAACTCATACACATAAATAATTTTACGGGTGTCTTTTATTAAAACTCTCGCGTTTTAGAGCTTCATTAGACACCAAATCATTATAAAATATTTATAATTATACTTGTAAACCATCTTACATGAAATGAAATCACTAGAGTAACGCGTAACACATATCACGCCTGAGGCATGAACATTTGTATATACTTGGTGTAGGCTCTCTGACTAAATAAAAGGGTAAGGTGCATTTTCGTTGAGAAATTGGATTGTTTCAGCCAATTTTGTTACTTTGGTATGGAGTTACATTCCTTCGTACGAGAAATAACGATTTCTTCTATCTGAACGAGGGGCTTGGAGGACAAGGCGCATAAGTGTGTAGTTTTTGCTACGTTGAGAAACGTGTTTGAAGTTTCGAAATTACATGGATCCTAATGGCGGAAAGAAAGTTCAAACTGACATTTCGATGCTTAAAAATTGGAATTTGGGAGCGAATTTTTCACAGAATATGCATGAAGACTAGTAATACTTGAAATCATTAATACCTGAATTTTTTCAAAAACTGCGCTTATGCGCTTTTTCCTCCGAGCCTAGTGACAAGAGACCCTCCACTGGTATCTTAGCAATGGTGGAAGCTTTTACTCTCGGGACATCAGCATTCAACTGTTGAACTACCTGCTTGGTCGATGTTTAACAACGTGTTGGGAGTTTCATTTTGCAAACATACCAAAACATGCCGGAATATGGAAAACTTGTTTGGCTCATGGCGTCACCCGAAGCTCATCATCCACCAAGTCGATAGGATGACTGTTGCTCCCTTATAATTGTCCAAAAGGAAATGTTGATTTCCCGAAAGTAAAAGCTTCCACACGGAGAAAAAAACCTCGTGCGTGGGACCAGAAGTTTAGGTCATATGGATCTCTGAAGTTTTCGGATTGAGCATCTGAACACTTTCGGTCTAGCTGTCGAGGTTCGGATCACACATCTGAAACTTCAGTTCTTATATCTGAGGTAATTCAGTTGTGAGAACTGAAGTTTTTCGGATGTGAGAACCGAAGTCATTCGGATGTGAAAACCGAAGTACTTCAGACGTAAGAACTGAAGTTTCAGATGTGTGATACAAACCTCAGCAGCTGGGCCTAAAGTGTTCAGATGCTCAATCCGAAAACTTCAGAGATCCATATGACCTAAACTTCGGGTCCCACGCACGAAGTTTTTTTCTCCGTGCACCTGTCGTGAAGAGGTCGGTAGAGGGTCTCTTGCCTCTGTCCGAGTCCCTCAAATGTTCCATGATGTGTTTTTCGGTGTTGAATGTTCGAGGTTATAACGGTTCATGTTTGTTGGTTGTTTCAGCTGCGGAAGCCGGTGTCGACAGTGTCCACACATTCGATTCCGGGGGCGATGAAGGAGAAGCCCGGGCGAGGGGACAGCGGGGGCGGGGACGACGGGGCGGGGATGGCCCTGGTGGGGATCCACGCGGACTTCCCGCGCTACACGGAGGAGCGGGAGCGGGCCCAGGGACTCCCGTGCAAGGGCAACAGCGTCGGCTCCACCGGGAACCTCCACAGCGTCAAGCACAAGCCCAGCGTCGGCTACAGGCTCGGCAAGCGCAAGGCCTTATTCGAAAAGCGCAAGCGGATTAGTGATTACGCCCTCGTCATGGGCATGTTCGGCATCATCGTCATGGTCATAGAGAGCGAACTCTCTAGTGCCGGCATTTACTCCAAGGTCAGTCTCTGCACTCTTTTCTCCTTTCCTCTCTCAATGGAAAAAAAAATACATTGGATCTAGAGTCCAGACTCTTGAAAACATTGACAAGAAAAAATACTCTTGATTCAATCAGATTTAAGCTCAAATCAAAAGGAAATCCGCTCAAATTAAGAGGCTTGGTTCTTGATTTAAGCTTAAATCTGATTGAATCAAGAGTATTTTTTCTCGTCGATGTTTTTAAGAGTCTGGACTCTAGATCCAATGTGGTTTTTTTTTCCAGTGCTCTCCTTTTTTCCTCTTATGCCGGAATCACGCGCTGAATTTGGCAGCTGAATAAGGAAGTCAACAGTCATCGCTCAACGGCTGAAATTTCGCAAATTCTAATTATTTTCATCCAGATTTGTATCAAATACATTCGAAATGTCCAGGCAAGGTTTCAGGACATTCCGTCAACGATTTTTTGTCCGCGCACCTGCTTTGTCCAGTAGTTTGCGTCCACGCGGAAAATAAAAGTTGTGTTGAAAGAAACCACACAAAAATGAATAAAAATGGGAGAAAAACCAAGAAGCACGCATTCATTAGTTTTAACCCGTATGACTATGTACATCGATCTTTTAGAGTCAAATACGTCCGATTTCGAGCGTTCGGTTGCGCGGATACCGCGCTGAAGCATATTAAAAGCACAAAATATAAAAGAAAACATTAAAGTGCCTTGGAAATCATTAAATTTGACACAGACCACCGTAATATTTACGAAACAAATTTTATATATTCCTCAAATACAATTTTTTTTTCATCAATTTAAATGAGGAAAATCCATGCAGAGTGTGCAAAAATTTCAAAATCATGAACTGAAAAACACCGACTTTTAAATATTACGAGCCATAACGCAGAGCGGAGCGGCGTGCTACCGGCGCGAAACGCGCAATGGCGCCTACAAACCTAAGGGGATACTTTACGCATTGCGCAATGCTTGAAGTATCCCCTAAGGTTTGTAGGCGCCATTGTGCGTTGGGAGATGGCCCGCGGCGCGCCGCGGTGCAGCGTGCCACGGCGCCTCAAGCAACTATTTCACAATGGAGGTGTTGCACATTGTCAAACAAAATTGAAGGCGCTCCAACATTTAAAGAATGATAGGCATCCTTTAAGAGTACGAAACTTTCCTCGAAAAATAAATTAAGGTACTACGGCACGAACTCCCCTGCCGAAAAAACGCGAGGACATAAACCACCATAGAACCAGGCGTGCGGACAAAAATCGTTGTCGAAATGTCCTTCAACCTCAGGCAAATCTGACATTATCCGATGGTCGCTGAGCCTCGTTGTTGAATTTTGCGCATTCAGCGCGCCTCATTCAGCTGCCTTATTCAGCGTGTGATTCCGGCTTTAAACGCCAGATACACCTGCTTGCTAGACGCGCGTCTAGGTCGCAGGTTTATCTATGGCCATTTAACGATGCATACAAAAATATGACCGGATCTGCGAAAAGAGACCTATAAAAAGAGTAAAAAGAGAAAAAATATAGTGGAGTAAAAGTAACGGGATTAGTTTTATTAAAGTATAGAGAAAACATAAAATCTCACTCATTTAAGTTTTCCAAAGATTAAGATAAGTCAAAAATGAAATATCATATTCATTATTCTCTAGTTTCTCTCCACAGATCCGGTCACAAATATTCAAAAGTTTCCAAGAAATTCGTATTTTGTCAGAATGAATTTGGCAACGTACGAATGTCCATATGCACGTATCTCTTCAGCACTGCACTTTACCATGCCATGGACAATCACAGTCTTCGTTATATTTTAGATTTTGGGATTATTTAAAAATCAACACAATTTGAGCCAAAGATTCCGTTGGAACCTAACAAAATCGCTAATAACGTGTAGGTAAAGACGGTAGGTACGGAAAGAAACACTCGTTTTACCATGGAAGGAGAAATCATCAAGGTGTTACAATCACCTAAATTAATCATCTATTTAATGTCGTTCTTCTTGTCGTAAAGCTCGTTTTAAAGTGTCAAGGGGTATCACCGTCTAGTTGAATAATCTCATTGCCGTTATTTCCTTTCAACTATTTCCAGCGAAAGATTATCCGCCGCTTATTCCCCGAAAAGTAGATTTTCCTCGTACCGTTCTATTTCATAGCACGCACGGCAATGCAGCATTGCCAAGATGCACGGTGGGGTACTGGATGACAAAGCGATGCTAAGGGTGGATTCAACTATTCGAACTCCTTGGATGACCAGTTTGCTTCTGCAAAAATTGAAGGCGCCTTCGATATTTGTGTCTAGAGTGACTCGCAAAATGTTTCATGGCAGAACATTAAGTAGAGTCCAACTTTAAGAATCATGTTATATGGAATTTTCTCAAAATTTTGCGCAACTAGGGCTTTTTATGAAACTGTTAAGTACTATTAATGTTTCTTCCGATCTGTAAATTCATTCGCCCTTCAAGCGAAGAGTTAGATATTTACTCCAGTCCATCCGCAAACACATGCATAAAGCAAATGGTGTATTTTAAAGTCATAGAGTTTTCTAGTTGCTTCAATTTCCTTGTGCAAATGAAATTCTGATCGGCCAACGACACCTTAGTGATGTTCTTAAAATGTCTCCGAAAATAATAAAATGTTTCACCGGTGTTTCTTTAAAACGGAGAGAAAAGTATAATGTTCGAAAATAATTTTGAGACGTTTAAGAAGCGAAATTAAACATAATCACATCTATGCGTTCTTAACGTGTGTAAATTCACTGTTCTAACAATAATACTTTTAAAGTAAATACATTCTCTCGAGATGCAAATCTAGAGAGCACCTTCAATTTTTGCATAGGCAACCCGGACATCCATCAAGCTTGAATAGTTGCATCCATAGCCTTGGCATCGCATTGTCGTCCCTTGCTCCCGTGCATCCACCGTGCTCCTCGGCATAGCTGCATTGCTGTGCGTGCTGAGAAAGAGGATGGTGCGTGAGAGCTGGCTGGAGTACCTACTTTTAGGAAAAAACAACTTTTAAAATGTTCAAAAGTCCAAAAAATGTCAGTTTTTTTTTTTGTAATGCATAGTAAAAAAATAATTATTAAATAAGTTATTTAAGGCGACTTCGCTCTCAGAATAAAATTGTTGCAAATGCTTAAAAAATGAGCTGTTTTTAGTTATTTCCGGGCAAAAAAGGGTAGGAGCTTAATTTAAGACCACGAGTATACCTCCTTTATCTTACCATACAACTTCAAATCTGACCCGAGCCCAAAAACAATGACTACAGCGAGTTAAAATTTGCCACGCAAATTTTTTGAGCACTAAAAATTTGGATCACTTTTAATAACTGAAATAAGCTCATTTGAGTCCCAGTCTCTCTCCATGAAACCCGCGAATATTTCTATTAAAACCCGGATTTTTTCGGTCAGCTCCTGAATGGAAATAATACAAATGGCCTCAACTGATGTGGTTACCACAACACTCCGATGACCGTAGTATAGAGTTAGCCGCTAAAGCCGAGAGCAGCCAAAAGCTCAAGGAGTGGGGCAGGGGGGGGGGGGGTAGAAAGCCGTCTGCGGTTAGCATTGCTCTGATTTAAGAGGATTTCATAAGCCTGGGTTGCTGGGATCCTTTCATGGAACCTGGTTTCGCGAGCCCCTTGACTCTCTCCCTTTATGCAGGACGCAACAGCTAAAGACATGAATACATTTTGGATGCGATAGCTTTATCTGGAAGGCACTGGTGCGGCTAAGGTGCAACTAGGCTCTCAGATATTAATTAATGTCTAAGATTCGATTCCGATGTAGATATTAGATTGCTATGGTGACTGACCTCTGTTCAGATCCCAAATCTAGGCATTTCATTCCATAAATGTAATAGTCTCTTCCCTTTTTTGTTCCTTGGACATTTCTCTGAAAACGCTTTTTTTGCGCTGAAGTCCTTCAATGTTGCACATTTCCGCCCAAAATTGGTTTGTGACTGTTTTTCAAAACGTCAAATGTTAGGGATTATTGGATTCCGGGTGTGAATGTCAACTTAATTTTTATTTTTTGATGGTTTCAAAGGTCTTCGTGTGGGAAAAACGTTGGACGAGGTCCCTTCCTTGAAAATGTGAGTAACCTTGCAGTGATCCTGCATACCGACTTCCAATTATGGCGCGGACTTTTGCAACCACACCGAATTCAAATCACGCTAAAATCTACTTCCAAAATTCAATGTTCACTGACATTTGACGCTTTGCAAAAGCGTTGAACAATTTATAGGGGAAATAATACACCATTGGACGGTCCTCAGTGTCGGAGAAGTGCGTTTACCAGAAAAACTCACGTAAAACAGAAAAAGCTCACTTTGACTCTGAACATCGTTTCCTAAGGTTTGGCGCACTAATTTCCTGACGCCTTTTAAATCCACTTTTCTGCGACTTTTATTCTACGCAAATTCTCTAGTAAGGTTTTCAATCATAATTCTTTTGATCATAAAAGGTTAAAAAAGTCCAAACTCCCATTAAAAACTTTCAAGTTGCCATGAGTCTAATTACCAAACAAATACCTCAAGAGGTGTTTACGAAGTATTGCTCGGTGTCGGGAGTAAGAGAAAGTCAGTTGAGTTTCGGAAGCAAAACGGTTTGGCCTTTCACTCGCAAAGTTGGAGGCAGGAAGCCAAAAAGAAGTCGCAATCAAGGCTAGGAGTGGACGAGGATAGGGGAAGGCGAGATGCAGGAAGAGATAAAGGGGAGAAGAAGGGTTAACGCGGTTGCCATATAGTGTTGAAAAATCAGTCTTTCCCCCATATTAACAAATTTAAAATATACCCATTTTATCGCCAATCCTGGCAACCTTGAGGGTTAACGGCAGTTACCAATTAAAACGGATTCGACTTCTGGATGATTTCACCACATTCTCAAATAAATGCCATTTCCTTCCCGGTGAGTTTGGCTCCTTCTCCATGCAGACTGGAGCATGGTTGTCTGGTCGGGTTCCATTAATTATTTAATTTATTTTCAAAGTTCGGAGGATTCAAAACATCAGAAGACATACGAGAGCTCTCATGCTCTCATTCCGAACATTCTCCAACTCATACCTCAGAATTCAGGCCAGAAAACTTTCGAATATGACAGTTGTAAATCAAAAATAATGTTCCGCCCTGACATGATTGTTAGTAATTACTAAAGTTTTCCAAGATGGATTTGCGAGTTGGGTTTTGAGGCAGATAAAAGATCAAATCCGTGGCGAGATTTTAAAGATTGTGTATTCTTTTAATGTGCCGCTAAAAATCTAGGAGTGAGAGGAATGCATTTATAATCATGGAATATTAGGAATGAAATCAATTTATGGTAATACGTATCATTTACGGTTTAGAGTACACTTAAACGTATTTATGTTAAAAAAAAACCTAAGGTACTTGCAAACCCCATGAATATAGTTTCCTTTAGCTTAAATAAGTCCACTTCACTTCACACCTCAGTAGATGTTTTTAGGATCAATCTTACGAATGCTGCAATGTAGTCTAAGCGTTACCTTAAAAAGATCAAAAAGTAGAAAAATGTTACAGTTTTTTGAAAATTTTCTAAATGTTGGAAAAAGTTACTTAATGCCATATTTGGGCCGTCTATAAAATACGTGACGCTGAATCCCGGATTTTCCGATCTCCCCCCCCCCTCCTCGTGACGCTGTATTGACGTATGTTCCCATCGATCCTTTAACACGTAAAAATTAAGGAGCGTGATGCTCTCCTAACCTGCCTTTCCCCTCGACCTTTACGTTTCTCATGGACGACCCATTTGATCCTCTGTGCTCACGCCTGTTATATTATTCGGCTGCTGACTAAAATTAGTACGCTCAGATGTATTAGAGCAGTTGTAAAGATGAAATCGATAAATTTTCGTTAACCTCACCGAAAAAAATTGGGAGGGGGGGGGGGGCGCAGTCAATCATTCCAGTCATTTAAAAAATGTTTGACGACCTCAAATGATCGTTCTAACTGCCCCCGCTGTTCGTTTCATGTCCGTGTTTAGTCGACTGCAGGGTCAATAATTAAGGTAAACAATTTGAGATGACCGCCCATTATTTCTTTTAACAATTAGGACCTTAACTTAATATCCTAATTTTTTCGGTATTGCAACCTTGCTCATACTCAGACATGATTCAAACGGAAGTTAGAGCTTTCGGAGCAACAACCAGTCTTAAAACTTTCCGCGATTCACTCGTCAAAATGTGGCTTGAGGAGTTTCCAGCGTAGCCAAATCGTGCCGCACTATCGAAAGCTATACCTCATTGAAGTGACAAAAGCGTACCAAATTATGCGTTTGGCAACCATGCCGCCGATGGTCCCAGAGTAATTAATGTAACTTACGGCGAGAGAGCACGGAATGCTGTCCTGTAAAGGTAAAACGCCTTACGAACAAATGGACGTTGCCGAACTGCTTTCGATGAAACCAGTGGCGTAGCGTGCTTTGCGATTTATCGATTTATCTGACATTTAAACCTATGGAAAAGGACCAATACACAGGGTGCACTTTAATAATCGATTCTTTACCATAGCTTCAAATGGGGAAACATCGATAAACGATTATTCACGCCCTGACACTGGATGAAACTTCATTTCTTTTCGAAAACTTCTGAGTTTCCTCCGATGTATTTTTAGGAATGATTACATTTGGAATTCAATCTAATGTATTCAAAAAGGACAGGTAGGTATTTCTGAGGGCCGTTTTAGGGCTCTCCTGATCAGTTGAATTTCCTCAATTCTACAATTTTTGGTGCATTGATAGTCCATAATTCAAAGAATGCATCATGATTTGGCCATCTCTAGTCTCTTTTCGGGTTGACTACTGGTCTTAGCATGAGCATTAAGGATTTTGTCGTAAACTGCGGATATTCCAAAACTGGTCCAAAAATTTGCAAAATCCACATTTTCCGCCAAAATCGGCCTCCAGAACCATCTTTAAGCCAGAATCAGACCCGAAAAGAGATCGGAAATGATCGAGCATTCCGTAGAATGGAGACCTTTAATGAGCGAAAAATCGTAGAGTTGAGGTAATTAAGGGTGGACCCACAAACAGCCCTTATAGGTCCCACTTTTTTCAAGGAAAAATATTCATATCTTGTCTTGTGAACACATGTTTCACCGGGAAAAATTCGGCAACATTCAAACGCTCTTACGTCGTTTTTTACTTGATGCAGCAGAATGGGTCACTTGTCAGTCTCCGTCGCACACAAAACTCAAATAAATCATAATCGTAGGTCTGCTCTGCCGGATGCAATGATGACACCCCCGAAACACACATACATCACGCTCCACATGTGATGCGCGCGCGCGTGATCTGGCTACAGTGGCGCGCCCTCGTTAGCACGTGCATGAACTCGCAGTTGCGGCACAGTGGCACTCTCGAACTAATCTCGTAAAGTACCATCGTCAAGCGGAGAGCTTTCTATTGTTTTCCGACTACTTTTTGACATTTCGCGTGGTTATTCTAGCCGTGCTCCTCGCCCATCAAACGTCCTTGATTTTATTTTCCTTTTTTTATCTCGAGTCGCACATTTGATCCTGGGAAACCTTTAACAAACTTTCCTGCTCGCGCGGCCGGAGATGGAATGGAGGCCATTGAAATAGGCTCAGCTATTATATTCAGTCAGTTTTTCTGAAATTTTGGTCAGTTTTTTAGGTTTAATTGGTGTTACTTTGGTATAGGCTTGTTTTATGATGTATTCTGTACATTTAGCAATGCAGTAATATTGGTTTAAGATTTTGACATTCTGAACTTGGGATATCCTGGTAAAAATTGGCGATAGGAGCTGTGTTTCAAAATACCACAGGAGTTCTTATAGCCGACTGAAGAAGGCGATGGAAAATCATATAGCTGGCTGTAGAAAGTGGAAAAAATCATACGGCCGGGCTACACGCAGCGATAAAAAATTATACAGCCGGGCTATAGTTCCTATCGCCGGGCTTTACACTTAGCGCCTGGCTGTTGTTTTTTCGCCATCGGCTATAAAAGGCTATAAGAAATTGTGTAGAAATTCGTGCGCTTTGTAAATCCTTAAGTTTGTACGGAATCACCTTAATATTTACAAAATGCACATTATATTTTCCTTTACTACATATTTTTTTTCATCAATTAAAATGAGAATAATCCATATAGAGTATGCAAGCTTCCACATCTGGAATATAAGCCAGTAAAACAACAGAAGAAGAAGAAGAAGAAGAAAAAAAAAAGAGAAGAGTGTGCAAACATTTCAAAGTCATGAGTTGAAAAACGCTGACTCCGCGAGATTAAATATTAGAGCCTAACACAAAGCGGAGCGGCGGCGCACTGGCGCCTACAAACCTAACATGGATACTTCACGCATTGCGCAACGCGTGAAGTATCCCTGTTGGGTTTGTAGGCGCCAATGCGCGTTCAGCGCTGGCTGCCCGCCCGCCGCGCCGCAGCGTACCGCGGCGCTTGAAGCAACTATTTCACACCGAAGGTATTGCACAGTATCATACGAAACTAAAGGCGCTCTAACATATTAGGAATGGCAGGCATCCTTCAAAAGTACGGAGGTTTCCTCGCAAATTAAATCAAGATATACTGCGGCCCAAAAAGAGAGCGGTAGTCCAAAAACTCACTAAGTCCTAGCATCCGTAATTAGTAACGTTTAGCATAAACTTTATCGCCAGGCTGTTGCTTAGTCGCCATCGGCTATAAAAGGCTATGAGAAATGGTGTTGCTGGCTATAGAAGCTATTGGAAATCTTACAGCCGGCTGTAGGTCTATGGTATTTTGGAACACAGATTCTACTGCCAATTTTTACCAGGGATTCAAAGTTTAGACGAGATTAAAGTTGTAGATTATTGAGACCTTCTGCTTATACGTTAATATGGTTCCGCATGATTCAAATTGGGCGACCAATCAGAGAATGGAGTACGTAGCGCCAACGATTCTTAAGCAGCAAATTCATCATTAAAATAGTTAAATTGGTCGATCGCTTTTCCGAGTAAGATGCAGACTTAGACAATTAGAATGCAGGAACCCGCTTTAATAATTTTACAATCGGTTCCGCTGTATTGGGACAATGGTTAATTATGGGACAACCCATTCTTCGGGGCAATATAGTTTGAACCTAATTTCTAGATTCAACTAATGGTGAAAATTTCCAATTCCGGTTAAAAAGGACAGTTTTTACCAGCAAAACGTTGGAAATACAAATGAATATCAACGTATGCATCGAGTGGTAAAACATATATTTGCGGCGGACTGTCTGCCTGACAAAAGATTCCGTATCCTCTGAATCGACTATAATTTTACCCAAAGACATGAAAAAAGAGCGCTAAGAGCTAAAAATGAAGCTGCTGCGCCTTCGATTGGTGGAATGTTTTGCGGCAAAAATAGAACATTTTGAATGTCAAAGAAAGCGTTAGCGATCGTAAGGAACCAATCAATGTTGTATGCCTAAAATCTCAGTAACCACGATTTTTCGGATTTCTTTAAAAAAAAAATCACACCCTTAACTGATAGTTTGTTATCCGAGTAATGAAGGTTTTCGAGGTATCGAAAATCGAGCTATCCAGGTATCGAAATTCGAGTTATCGAGGTTGAACTGAAGTTAGTACCTTTCGAGCGCAAAACCGCGGGCGCTAATTTGCGACCTGTACAGGGCACTCCGTTCCTGCTTCTGACAGAGCTAAGACTGCTCCACCCGGGTCCCTCGTATTTATGCATCCCCTGTATAGAAAATGTGGCCGAACACAGGATGGGCGGGCCCTCAGGATCCTTGATCTACTAACTCGTGAAGGGTAAGCGTGCAAAAAAATCTCGGACTGACTGGCACTGACTTCGAGGTTGAGAGAGGCCCAATGGTCAACCTCGGCCTAAAAGGCAGCCGTTCTGTCCACATCCTACGGGTCATGTCGTCACCCTCCTAACGAAAGGACATAACAACCATCCGCGATTGTTCCTGTCGTCCATATAAGTCAATGTTTTCCAGGGATCATATTTTAGTGCAGTTACGCTCTTTTGTCAACCAAGGGACGATGTTCTAGCGGAACCCCACGACAGTTCACCAATTATCATTCCTCATCGGGCGTAAGGGCGTAACTCCAATTTCGTATGACCTTTTGGAAACGAACGATTCTACAGACAAAAAGGCGTACCTCTGTAAGCAGTTATGTCCTAAAGTCAGGCCTTGTCACATGCTAGTTTACGTTATTCCTGTTCCTGTTCAGGATAAACGGTCCGTCCGTGCCAGAGGCGTGTTCTGCTTCTCTTGGGTCAGAAATAATTAAAAACAGTGTGTGACTGTCCGCGGAAAAAGGGACCCAAAGACAATATACAGGGTGATTCAGAAGTCCCGCACTACTCTTTAACCCCCAGGGTTCTCGCTCCTTTTCAGGGTTGTTCCTTGAAATGTTTTGGCTTTCCCAGAATTCGTATCTTTAACAGGAGCATTCACAACATTTGAAGTCTCTATCTCAATTTGTTTAAAAGTTACAAGGGCTATGATTGGTGCTAATGGTGTGATACTTCTGGATCGACCAGTATTTTATAGACCCTACAACCAGTGACTATAGAAGCCAGTGGCACCATCATGCTTTTCAAGAGAATTGCGAGCGGAAAAAGTTCCTAAATTACAAAATCCCGTGGAATGCAGGAGCTCCATTAGTGAGATTTACTTGCTTCTTATGAGAAAAATAGTATATGAATCTCTCTTTCAGAAACGAACTTTATATTGAATCCCAGAAAGTTAAAAACTATCCTAGATATTGTGATATAAGTTTTTGATAACACGTTGTTACCCTTAAAATGCATGAATTACGGCCGCTTGTATGCAATTGAGACATGTCAACATAAAATGTTATTTATCGGTTAGATGTTCTCAAATGCAAGATAGCAGGGCCAGTCGTGATTTTTCGTTCCTCTGTTTCTTAGCTTTCGGATTGAAAATGGTCCTCGGGAACTTCAAAGCTTCTAATCAACGTTGTAAACGGAAGCATCGGTGGTTCGCTTCGAATTAGATGTTTACTTTATCTTGATCTTCGTTGTAAACCAATTTTGTGAAAGATCAGACATGTTTGTCTCTTCCAAACAACAATATACAGACTATACATTATTATAAACCGACAAGAAAGCGTATCAAAATATGGAGCGGTCGTTCAATATGCGGATCCGGGGGGAGGGGGAGAGGAGGGCTGGAGCAACTCTCCCTCTAAACTTCAATTGGACGTATTTCTACCAAACAGACCTATGTGGAGGTGAGGAATATGGGGTGTGCTCGATAGTTCTCTGGCCGTAAGAGTGAATGAGAATAATAAAGCGCCAGTGACGTCAGTGGCAATGAACGAGCACGCGAGCGGCGGGGAGATCGGGATCGTGGCTCTGTAACTCATGAGCCCTGTCCACAACGCTCTCTTGCCATGCCCGTGGCTCATGTTTCCCGCATTCAGTTGGCACATAGGTCTGTTTGATAGAATGTAAAATCCCACTTTTCCAATTCTTCAAAAGGAATCACGCCCACTTTTACATTGCTTCTTATGCAGCTTTCTAGAGCACACCCCATATTTCTCACCTCCACATAGGTCTGTTTGGTTGAGATACGTCCAATTCTGAATATAACATGGATTCTCATGGGAGTTGTCATAGTGAAAGGTTGTAAGCTGAAATTCTCATTGTGACCTCACTTAAAAGAGGATATGTATAGACAAAGATTTTCTAATATTTAGTCTGTTTTGAATTTGATGAAGGGTCCAACAGCAGGGTCCCATTAATCAAATAAAATCATCATGTCAAACATCAAATTTTACGTCGGCTTTTATGTGACTACCATTTAAAAGGATCAAGCGTATCCAAAATCCATTCGTCTTTTGGAAGAGGGCATGTCAGCCATAGGAATAGTAGTCACACGCTGAAAATCCCTTTTTTATCTCATAAACCACGAGTTGACAACGTCACGCTGGCTGTGTGAGGAATAACACATCTTATTTTGGATTCTGTGCCGTCGGTGAAACGCATTAACGATATTCAAATTTTGGAGGGTATACGTCGGGCACATTGGATAGTGTCATTTATTGAAAGCTTTAAACCCTCACCTGTATTGATCGTTTTTACGGATGAAAAATTTCACTTATGTCTCATGTGCCAAGTTATCTCCAAATATTTTCTGATTGTCTTTTTCTCCTAAAAATATGGCCTCTTCAGCGAACGTTGTAAGAGTGTACGACTGATTGTGAGAGAAACTAGACTCCTTGCACAAGTGGAAAAAAAATCCTATTGTAAGTAAAGGCACTTTTGTTCCTTTAGAGAAAAGCCTGACCTTTAAGTTTTAAAAAAAACGTTTATGCTAACATCGAAAGACCGAAAGTTTTATATTTTTGGCTAAAAGGCACTTTTTGGGAAGAAGAGACCTAGCATTTGAAAATTTTTGATTAGTCTGATCAAAAACTGAAAAATC
This sequence comes from Bemisia tabaci, assembly GCF_918797505.1. Taxonomy (NCBI): domain Eukaryota; kingdom Metazoa; phylum Arthropoda; class Insecta; order Hemiptera; family Aleyrodidae; genus Bemisia; species Bemisia tabaci. Next base: position 48,920,791 of record NC_092794.1, read on the forward strand.
TGGTGAGTAGAATACATTTTTGGGATAGATTATTCTATTTCCAAACTGAGCTTGTTTCCAAAAATATGAAACTTTCTATCCTATGATCGTTATATATGAGAAAATTTGAACAAATGGATTCGTGCCTATATTTTTAATATAAACTCTAACAAAAAAAAAATAGAAACAGAAAAATATCATAACAACATAATCAAAAGATGTGTATGACCCTAAGACAACTTTCTGCAGAAGTCAGATGGAAATTTTTAATTGACATCTGTAAAATAAAACAAAATGTTATTTTTAAACCTTGGAGTTGGGCTTTTTCCCGAAAAAAAAACAAACCCCATGTTGATTTCTCAATGTAAATTGAAAAATATTTTAAAAAAAAATAAAAAGACAATATATAAATTAAGAGTTGCGTGTGTTTTTCTGCCAAAGAGGCAGATATTATCTTTTTTTCGAGGCGGGCATTTATCAAAACAAGACAAAATTGGGGGAAAACGATTTGCTTTCTCCTTCGAGAGACGGATCTGCAACGTAGATATTGACGCGATAGAAATCCGGAGACGTCAGTGGGGATCGGAGGGTCCTGAAAATACAGAATCTGACAAGCATGACAAGGCTAGGGATGATGTTAGGTTCGAAAACGCCACGTGATGTCATGATCGTCACGAGGACGGGGCCAACGGGATCCCTGATAACAGAGTTCGTCAATATCCCCCAGCGAGGGGCGGAGGGACCGGGACGGTAAAGAGTTTTTTTGGGTGACGAGGGTCCAAATCGCTTTAAGGAACGCTCCGTTGCCAAACGTCTCTGGAGAGAAGCACGTCCATGGGGAAATCCTCATGGAGCCTGGAAAATCGTGCTATGGTATGAACGGGAAGAGAGGAGAATGGAATCGACTATTTTAATATTGTTGGCAACGAAGTAATATGGTCGGGTAAAAAAAAATACTCAATCCTGAAAAAATATCCAGAAAATGGAAAAAAATCGATTTTAGTCGAACATTTTTGGTGAATGGAAATGGACCACTAGACAAGGCACGAATTCAAGCATTCTGATACATGTTTCTTAACCAGAATTTCACGTAGAACACGATTCGCACGACGAAAGTTACTGTAATCAACTCCTAACGAGAACCTTTTTATTTCACATTGGTTACGCGGATTTTGAACTGCCCGCTCACAAGAAACTCAAAGCTCTACGTGAGTCGAATCGCGCACTACAACAGTTTCAGCAAGCCTCTCAATCAAGCACTGTTTATTTCCCACCATGTGTTTTTCGAATTCTAAGCAATTTGCTAAAGCTAAGCCAAAGCGTCAAGATTGAGGTTGCCAGATTTTTATATCGCAAGAGACTGTCATCATAACATTTAGCGCGCGATGTGAATCACGCAGAGCATTGAGTTTTCATGAGCGTGTGGTTTGAATTCACGCATCAAGAATCATTAAATATCTTCGTAAGGAGTTTATTCCGGTAATTTTCGTTGTGCGCATCGTGTTCTATGTGAAATTTTAGTTACGAAACATGTATCAGAATGCTGAAATCTGTATCTTGTCTAGTGGTCCATTTGGGCTTATGCGCATGCTAATCAGTTCCAAAAGAAAGCCCGTGGCTGGGAGTATGATGCATTTCGGTCCCTCAATAATGACATAACATTAACGTGTTTTAACCTTGGAGTTAGGCACGTCTAGAAATGAACAGAGGCCGTGCCTTTGAATGTAAAAATAAAAATAAAATGCAAATGATCGAACCTAAAAAAAACTTGGCTGCAAAAAAATGAACTTTCAAAATATGAAGTGGGTACTTCTTGAGGCAAAAAATTAAACGTGATTTTGTGAATTCGCCCGTTTAAATATTGTGATTTTTTTCTTTTGTTTTTCGTGTCACAGTTTGCTCTAAAGATCTATCGGGCTAATTTTCATTATTTTTGTGTCTATTGACGCGACGAAAAACAGTCTTCAGATGAGCCCGCTCTACTTAGATTTTTCACGCAAGCCTTGAAGGGCGCGAAACGCTCACTTGGGGCTGGGCTACGCAATAGCCAGGGAACACAACTAAATTTAAAAAAAAAATATGAATAAATTACTTTTCTTCATCTCTTCATTCAATGATATTCCAGTGTTTACATAAGAATCAGCGCTTCTATTGTTCGGAATTTAAATTGCCACCGTGCAACGTCTAAAACAATCCAGGGGTTATCCCATTTTCGCGCAGCGTGTCCCTTCCCCCGCCCGCCCTGCGAAGGGATAAGCGGTGCGCTGGATGGAATTCCGGAGCAACACGAGGGTACCCTGGTCCCGGGGCGGGTGCTCCTGGAAATATTGCCGCCCAAGGGTCAGATGTCTTGGTCACCCTCATCCTTCTTTCGACGCCCGTCCCTCGCTCGCGGACCCTGCGGTCGCTCCCCTTGATAAATTGTTCCCGGCCCTGTCGACGGAGAAGAAATTATTGAATTTAAACTTTGAAGCTAATTTATTTCACGCGTTTAAATATCTTATGCCTCTCCGGCACTTCCTTTCGGTATCTTGCCGTCTTAATCGAATCCGCTTTCTCAACTTTCGGTCATCCATCTATGAGAGAGCTGCCGTCCGCACAGAATCAAGGCCGTACCCATAGTTGTTCTTTAAAAAGCCGTTTGCCCTCTAAAAGGCCTCATATGGTTTCCTTTATGATTGAAGAGGCCTTTGAAAGTTGAACTTTTACGAGTCTCGGGTATAAATGGGTCAGTTTCGCTGGTTATAGTTCTTGTAGATTATCTAAAATTAATTGGTTTACCTAAACAGCAACTTTTTACGTTACCTTTGAAAGTTGAACTTTTACGAGTCTCGGGTATAAACGGGTCAGTTTCGCTGGTCATAGAATCGTGTTTTGATGCTTGATTCTTGTAGATTATCCAAAATTAATTGGATTTATCTAAACAGCAACTTTTCACGTTCAATATTAGCCAAAATATGGCCCTTTGAAAAGTCCGGTTTTTGACGTCGTCCACCGCGGTAGTGACACCCTTGGTATCTTTCACCATGCATTCATCCGAGTTCCACGTCGAACAGCCAGTGCGAATTTGCGTCACACCGACTGATGAAAGCAAGGTGGAAGAAACCAAGGGTGTCACTACCGCGGTGGATGACGTCAAAAACTCAACTTTACAAGGGGCGATATCTCGGTTAACATTGAACGTAGAAAGTTGCTGCTTGGACAAGTCTTATTACTTTTAGCTGATCTTAAGTTGCGTCGCTAAGTCTTGTTGGCGACCAGGATGTTTGAACTTTCTATTTGTAACTTAAAGTACTTGTAAGTTGATTTCTCGAATCGTATTTTGAGGGAAATTTTGGTCATGAAACATGCATAAAAATGTTCAATTTCGTACCTAATCTACCGTATTGTAAATAAATCAAATACAATTAAATGAAGTAACTAGTTCCTATTCTAAAAAGCAACTTGCGGGGTGAAAAATTGAACCGCGGGTTCTTTTTTTATCTTAAGCTTTCCTTCTTGACTCTGGTTACTCTCGGATGGGTGAGGGGTTTTTAATTGAGAAACACTCTTTTCCTTATGTATGTTCACCAGTATGGTGACCTCATTCTTCGATTCACTTAGCCCTCTTCCTTCCCGCATTTTCTCCAGTTTCTTCGTCGGGTTCCCACAGTTATTTCGATTCATTGATTTGCGCTTTAAAGCCTTCAATTTAAAACTATCCTTACACCTCCCTTATGACCATAGTTGCCGGATTCAACATTGAAAATTTATGATTTTACATAGGTTTAAGTGGAGAAAAGTGCTGATTTTTCAGCACTTTGTAGCAACAATGACTTATGTAACGTCAGTTAGGTTTTACAGTGTGGACTGCAACGCAGAGCAAAAATTCTGTCGTGGGAAACGCTGTATGAGGATTTGAATGTTGCTAAATTTCCCCAGTAATTTTCGTTGCGCGAATCGTGTTTTACGTGAGAATTTGGTTAAGAAACATGTATCAGTATACTTAAAGTTCTTGATCTACTGGTCAATATTGTACATGGGAGCCTGTAAGTGAGGCTATGCCACTTGTCAAGAACCCTATCGTTTTTATTTAAAAAAAAAAAAAAAGATTTAAAAAAAAAATAGATTTGAATGTTGTATACATCCTGTACTCCTTAGATAATTTTCGATGATATAACCGTCAACTGCAGCTCAATAAAGGAGAACGGAATATGACTGCGGGATTTTTTTTCAAAATCGAAAATAGCCATTTTAGAAGATTTTATCGCCAATCAATTCTCTATACATAAAGGAATTATACATTTTCATGGAAATGTGAGGTTTCGATCTAAAATTAATAGACTCCAAAAAGTATTAGAACCAGAGGAAGTACGTAGTATTAGTGAACGCTTCAAAGTACCAAAGAGCAATATCGTCCAGTTTAATGATTTTGTCAACGTTATTTTCTATTGGATACTTCAAGAGATTAATTATCTATCGATTTTCCCAAAAAGTAGATGCTTCACATACGGTTCTCTTTCTTAGCACGCGACGCAATGCTGCATCACAAAGGAGCTAGGTTCCCGGGGCTGGATGCAACTATTCGAACGTCATGGTTGTCCAGGTTGCCTATGGAAAAATTGAAGGCGCCCTCGAAATTTGTTTCCAGAGAGTATGGAGAGAAACCGGCAAATTGTTTCATGATAGATCAAAAGACTTATTCTAACTTTAAACATCATGTCCGTACGGGGCACTCCCTCTGACTGCAATTGCTTAAGACTTGTCTCTTGTTGTAAACACCGTGATAATCGATTCTTTTCCATAAATTTTCATGTGAGATCCATCGATTCATCGCTAAGCACCCCGCACCTCCGGTTGATCCTCGAATAAGTCTCAAACAAACTGCGCCTTGTTCGGATGCGGATTTTTTTTTATCAACGATTCCGAGACCGTGGCATGCCTATCTTCGGATCCTAAAACTGCCTGTGCATGCCAATGCTTATGAATAAAATTGTGAGGCTCCCGGAGGCACCAATCGGATGAGAGACCCCGACGAAAGATTGCGGAACGTGCCGAGCCTTCCTATAGCTGCCATATGGTGCTGAAAAATTACCCTTCCTCTCCATTCAACTCGCGTAAAACTTCCACATTTAATTGCTCGACTTGGGAACGTCGCGCCGCGGTGAAGCCGAGAGGGCATCAGATTGGAAACGAGGGGGCGCAGAGAGTCAACTTTTAAATAAAATCCCGCTGTTCTGACTTTATCGCGGGGGCGCACGGTGGATCGAGTCCATAGGAGAGGTTGGACAAAATTCGGAAAGTTTAAATGCGCTCATAACTCCGTTTATACACAACTTTGAGGTTGTAAAAGTGGTTCCATTGGTTTCCTCGTGAAATTATCTTCTGGAAGCACCCCTACAAATTTGAAATGTGACGAAATAAACATCAAAATTTGCAGTTTCAGTCAAAAATTTTATGTCCGACCTCTCCAATCGACGCGATCTACTGTGCGGCGCCTGCATTTATCCGACGTCAAATACATTGTACCACTTTCTGGTTGCTTGTGAAACGAGCTCGACTCGTTGAGCCTGGTGTCTCGACCTGCTCGCCGCGAAAGCGGTGGGGGGGAGGACACGATAAAAAGGAGATAATTTTTCATGGCGTTCGGGGGCCTTTTATGAATTTGCACAGCGTGCAACAGAGGGATTTTTTTCTTTATTGGTCGCTCAATTCTCAGCCGTGTCAAAGAACCTGCGAAAACTTTACAGCGCACTGAGTATTGGATCGTTGGACAAGGCGATAGACAAAGAAGACTGAGAGAAAATGGAGGGATCCTACTGGTTAACAATAGAAAAACAATTTAAAGAGCAGGGAACAAGGCTAAAAAAATTCACGAATGAAACCAAAACGTTTCGGCTGAAAACTCAGTGATAGTACATGCTGTCAGTACTATTTCAGATTTTTACCATTTTTCTTTTTATTATTTTATCCACCTGAGGAAGGCTGAGTTTTCAGCCGAAACTTTTTGGTCTTATTTGTGAAATTTTATCCTTATTACCCGCTTTTTAAATTGCTTTTTTTTTTTTTTTTTTTTTTTTTTTTTTTTTTTTTTTTTGCCTGTTGTTTAAAATAGATGGTTGCTTTAAGAATAAGGGCGAAAATGTGATAGACTAACTAGGGTTTCTCGTGGGTCGCCGTTAGTTAGATCCTACAGATGGTCCATCAATTTCCTCTCTGAACGAGTCATCAGTTTCAATCAGTACTATCGCTTTCATTCTACCCTCGCCTTATTTGTCTATCAATTTCAATCATCAGCCGTAGTTCTCTGTTACAGAGGAAAAAACTTTAAAATTAGGTACTTTACGTGCAATGGGCTACATTTTGCGACTCAGAACTATAATTTCTGGCTCATCTGTAAAATCGATTTTGTGCATAAAGGAACCAATAGAACATTGGTAGGTACATGGTTGTTTTTAAACTGATTGTGAGCCAGAAATGGTAGTCCTTAATGGGTCAGTTGCGCTGGTCACAGAATCGCGTTTTGGTGCTTGATTCCTGAAGATTAGCTAAAAATAATGAAATCTGTCCAAACAACAACTTTCTGCGTTGAATATTAACCGGGGTATCGCGCTTTAAAAAAGTCGGTTTTGACGTCATCCACCGTGGTAGTGACACCCTCGGTTTCTTCCACCTTGGTTACATCCGTGTTCTCAGTCGAGCAACCAGCGCATTAAAGTGTATCGGTGATTGATGATAGCAAGGTGGAAGTGGAAGAAACCAAGAATGTTATGGAATGGATGACGTCAAAAACTGAGTTTTCTCAAAGCACGATATCTCGGTTAATATTCAACGTAGAAAGTTGCTGTTTGGACAGATCTTAATATTTTCAGCTTATCTGCAAGAATTAAGCGTCAAAACACGAGTCTATCACTAGCGCAACCACCCCATTGCCAAAGGTATTCCAAAAGTAGTTTGGCTGATTCTGCGTCAAAATATTTCGTCCGATTGTTCGCCCTACATCGTCCACTCCTCCAAAGACCTTTTTCGTTTTGGTGCAAAATGACGCAGAATCAACTCCTCATTGTTGTAGGTACTAAAACTCAAGCCGGCTTGAGGGAAATAAAGGTTGCTTTTCGAGAACTTGCCGCAAAGCAATTTCTTCCGGGGTAAATTTGGTCAAAACCATTACCCACACACGGAGATTGCCAAGCGGTCAAAAGCCACTATTCAACGTTATTACTTTTATTTACATACCTACATGAGAGTCAGAGCAAAGGCGGAAAAAGCGAGCTAAACAAGGGGATGACGCCTGGGTGTTTAATGCTAATGAAGGGATGGATTTGGACGTATTTCTACCACACGGAACTATGTGCATTACGACGTGAGCCCTGTCCTGCATGTGGTCCTATGAGTCTCAGGGCTCATGTCTGAATGCACATAGTTCCGTTCGGCGGAAATACGTCCATTTAAAAGTAAAGATGTGTAACGAGTGAGTCGGAAAGTTGAACACTAGAAGTTAAGCAATACGAAAACAAGCTTTGAAATTTAAGCGGGAGGCTTAGCTAAGTTTTTACACCCGCCGAAGCGCGGGGCCATCTTCGTTCCCCAAGTTTCTTTGAACATTCAAAGCCGCGCCCTGTTGTCCTCTCTCCATAAATCCTCCCGTTAATTCTGCTAATGTACGTAGATTCTCCCTCCGTATATGCTCGAGCGATAAGATTAAAAAGTTCCGGGAACAAGCCTAAAAGGGTTCGCCTTTAACTGTTTCAATTCGAGGGTTTAACGTATTAAGAAGTTGGATACTTTGTTTTTATAATTCAATGAGCCTGTTTTTGGAGTTTGAATATCGCACACGATCGTGTCGCAGAACCCACATCGATGGGTAACGAACAGTACCGCCTTTCTGTAAACTGACGCATAGAGAAAAAAAAGGAGGTGTTTGCATTTCGGGCATCTTGGAATTTTTTGATGACGTAGGTCGGCACAATCATCGATTTTCTTGGAAATGGTGAAATTTATGGAAAAAAATGATTATGCAAAAAGTGCTTGAAATTATATCATGAGTTGATTTAAGCAAAAAAATTGGGACAATTAATTATGTCCGTTTTTCATACTTCGAATTCCGGATTTCGCTGGCCAGGTTGTACCGACCTGCGTCACAGGGTAAACAAACCTCAAGATGCAAACACCTCCTTTTTTCCTCTATGAAACTGACGATTTTGCAGAGCGAATAGGATAAGCTTCGCCATTTTTGTAAATTTAAGGTCAGGTTTGCAATTTTTTCATACATTTCAGCGCCATTGAAGCGCTTCCCTACAAACCTGGAAAAGAACTAAAATCATCAAGTTGCGTATCTTATATTGTAAAATGCAGCGAAGTCGCAGACTCTTCTTTACCAAGATTGTCACTTAGGCGATATTATTCGTTGGCCCTCAACTTGTATAACTTTTTGCACACATGAAGTTCAATGGATTCTTTCTCTACGAAATTATTACTTCATTTTAAAAACATTTATAGTTTTAAAACGTGACAAATATTTGTAAAACCTTTTCCAAGCGACATTAATCTCAATGAGCCGCAGTTGGGCCGACAGAAACTGCAAAAATGAATAAAAGAGGGGAAAAACCCAAAAAGCACGCATCATTATTTTTAACCCATTTGTGCATCGATCTTTTAGAGTCAAATACGTCAAATTTTGAGCGTTTGGTTGTGCGGACACCTCGCTGCAGCACAATAAAAGCACAAAATGTAAAAGAAAAAAGTAAAGTGCTTTGGAAATCATTAAACTTGACACGGGACCACCAATATTGAAAAAAAAACACATTATATTATTATTCTCCTTTGATAAATTGATACATATTTTTCCTCATCAATTTAAATGAGAATAATCAATGCAGAGTGTGCAAACATTTCAAAATTCTGAGTTAAAAAACGCTGACTATGCGAGTATAAATATTAAAGCTTAACAGAGCGGAGCGGCGTGCTGCCAGCGCCAGAAGCTCACTGGCGCCTACAAACCTAAGTGGATACTTCGCGCATTGCACAATGCTTGAAGTATCCACTTAGGTTTGTAGGCGCCAATGCGCGTGTCGCGCTGGCCACCCGCCCGCCGTGCGGCGGCGCCTGAAGAAACTATTTCACAACAGAGGTTTTGCACAGTATTATACGAAGATTGTATTAAGAATGACAGGCATCCTTTAAAAGTACAGATCTTTCCTCGCAAAATAAATCAAGATACTTATCGTACACAGGAAAAATCTAAGAGCCTTTAGCTGAGGCAAATATAGAGGTTTATCCAGTTCAGGTATAACAAGGTGGGAATTTCTTGAAAGATAATTAAGTCCTGTTACACCAAAGAGGTGTAGAGAGTTATAGTGAATTTTGTCTCGTGGAATTGACGCTCCCCCATTTTTACCAAAACTCTCAACTATATATTATTCTCCGTTTGACCAGACAGACAAAACAAAAAACCAAGCAAACCCTCATTCTTCCAAGACATTATACATTTTCATCCAAAAACGTCGTGAGCAATTGTTGTTTGCATGTATTTACATGTGGGCCAATTAACTTTGGGTCTCAACTGGCACGTGAACCAAAACTCCCGTGCCGAAAAAACGCGTGGACGTAAATTACTGGAAAAAACAGGTGCGCGGACAAAAAATCTTTGACGAAATGTCCTATAACCATTGTCAATGCAAATACAAGCTTTAGTGGATGAGTCAGAAAAAGCAGTTGCTTATTGCAAAATGTAGTCCAATTATTTAAAAACTTGTTTTCTAACGAGCAATTTTCCATTTTTAAGCTGACAATGAGCAGGACCCTTAAGAAAAAAGTTTAAATCAGTTAAATTAAACTCATCCACTTGAAATTGATTCCTTAGGATATTTTGGATTACATTTGACAATTAGATGTTACTATCTCTGGCTTTTTTCAGTAAAAACAAACTCGTCATTAGATTTTTTAAGCACACCAAGCACATAAGGGCTTTCATGGTTGCGTAAAAAAACAGTAGTTCCGCCTTGCAAAAGAACCTCATGTAAAAACGGCAAAATCCCTCGTAGCTTTGATTTTTAAAATTTTTGCGAATAGAAATCCTTTGCAACACTGCGATTGAATTGTGTTCTTTTGATTAAAGAACGACGGTTTAAACATAATTTAAGAAGCAAAGCTGAAAAAAGAAGCGAATCCGCCAAAACTAGATGCTGAAATAATGAGGAGTGTGAATTCATTTTCCAGCAGGCACGCGTGTTTGATCTGCAAACGTTATTTCGCCATTGCTCGAGAAGATTTATCGTTTTAATTTCAAACGCAACGCTCCGAACACCGCACACAAAACAAGAACCAAGAGATTAAAGTATTATTCTCAGCTTTGAAAAAACGTAACCGTCGATTGGAAAAGCATGGCTCCTAGAAATGCTATAAATCGTAATCAGCATGCGGAAATTTGAACGTTCCTTCTCCTCTCTTCCCACCGTTCCTTTTTCACCTCCACCATGCACCCTTTTCTTCCACATTTTCTTGCAATTGATTTTTGATTTTCTCATCCGTGAAGACTAAAGATCGTATTCATAGTTGTTCCTTAAACAGCTCCTTTCCTTAGGAGGTCCTATAGGCAGGGCCGGATTTTCCTACTTGCCGCCCATGAGCCGCCTGTATTTTGCCCCCCCCCCCCTTCTCTTTCGTTTTGAAACATCAATAGAAACCATCAAGTGAACGTGCCAGCGGGGGAGGGGTGCATAAGACGCGTTTAGTCATGTTAAACACATTTTTTGGGAAAGCCCTGTCAACACTACTAGCAAAAGGTCACGGAACTTTGCGCGAAAGTCAAGTTTCGTAAGCCTTTCACTAATGGACGAAGCCTTCCATTCATAAGAAATGAACGGAAAAATTATGAAAGAACAAACACAAAATTTGATTTAATGATTTTAACTTCCGCCGCCGCACCGCGGCGACCGCACCGTGTTTGGCGCAATGCGTGAAGTATTCATGCATTCTTGTAGGCGCTATCCGTTTCACGCTGACCACAATAACCGCACTGTGTTTGATGCAATGCGTGAAGTATTCGTGCAGTCTGATAGGCGCTAATATGTGTTACATACCGATCACCGCGCCGAGGGCTTCTCCTTTTCATCTCAAGTCCTCGTTATCATGCGGTATACACCACACTATAAAATAGACTATTTTTGCGAACCTCGAGTAAAAATACCAATATTAATCTGTAAATATATTCTTGAAAGGAATAGCAATGCTTTGCCGTTGCAAAAAGTTCATCACGTAGAAGAGAAAAGTTCATGATTTTGATTAGACTTAAAGATAGGTGCGAGACTACTTTAAATTTTACATGACTCGTAAAATATTTGATTTCATATTAAATGTATTGTTTGTTGGGGCAAAGCATCAATCTCTTTTTAGAAACCGTTTTAAAGTTATCGTTACGAATTTTACTCGAGATTTGCAGAAACTGTCTATTTTACAATACGATATTCAAGGCTTCCTTAATCACAGTATAAACCAAATGGGGCCTCCTAAGAAAAGGAAGTGATTGAAAAACGACTATGAATATGACTCAGTTTCATACTTTCTTTGTGATGGTCAAATATTCAGTAGTATTCAAGAAGTCGAAAAGCAATATGCTTCTTGACCAGTTAGATGTAATCTCCACCAACTCATTATAATTTTTGTCAGGTAAAGACTGAGGAATTCGTTTGCTGAGTACAAAGAACAGCACCTGCAATGAATTTGCATTTTTTTCCAAATTGGATCCTTGAAAACTAGAAATTTAGTTTAATAAATTTCCAGGATGGTTTCATTGCCGTCCTACCGGCCCCCAATTCCATCAATTAATAAAAGCATCGATTCTTGTAAGTAGTGGCACTGGGTTTCGTCGTTAATGTACGCAAAATAATCGATATTTATCGATATCACTCAGTGGCGTGGCGTGCTTTGAGATAAATCGATTGATCTGCCGTTTAAACCTGTGAAAAAGGATCGATAAACACGTTGTTCGAAATAAACACCTTAATAATTGATTCTTTACCATTGCTTCACATGGGGGAACATCGAGAATCGATAATTCACAACTCGCCACTGAGATCACTCTGGCTCGATTATTCAAAATGGATCTAAACGGCTGAAAAACGGTGCCATCAACTTGCGAGAATGCCTCGTGCTTGATATTTCTCATCTTCCCTCCGCGTCGCCATCTCTCCATAGATATATTGAAATTCTTGTAAAACTTTCTTCTTTTCATCACTACTAAAGGAATTTCATTATGAGCCGATTCGCATCGCCCACACATTCTCAAATTTTAGTGTGCGGGAGGATAAAGTGAGATGCACCCAGTGAAGGCCAGGGAAAATCTCAAGAGTAGGAATTCTTCGAAAATCGGTTTGTAAGATAGTTATGTTTATTCAAGAGCAAAAGCTCACCCGTGAAATTTGAAGACGTGGAAAAGCTCTGAGAGTACGTTAAATTCACTCGAAAATCTCGAAAAGTGTACTTAAAATAAACAAATACGCCCAAAAAATGGTCGAAAATCAAATGTGAAGGGAAGACAATGACGATAATGTCATAGGACTATTTGACTAGTTCATGGGATCTGGGAAAGCTGCATTAATTGTGCAGTTTTCATTATCAGATGATTAAAAATTTGGAAAATGAATTGAAGGTGACAGAAATGTCTTTAAAAAGTCGAAAAATGCTGCAAAAAAATGATTGATTAAATTTGTCCATTTTTTATTTGCAAGGGGAGGAGATGTTATATTTGTGACTAGATCTGTGAAAGGGAATCTTACTTTCCGGGAGGAAATTTTACTTATTGTAAGACCTGAAGCAACGTTTCTCTACAACCTGAGAAATTTCGTCCTAAAATTTTAGGACTCATATCACCTTCAACTATTGAGCTCTCAGGGTCAAACACACTCCAAAATTTCCAAATTTCCTTCCTTTACGCATTTGAAAAAAGTTAAGGAAAATATTCCCCCAGAAGATGAGGTCTCTTTTCACAGATCCAGTCACATTTACCTCAAAATACATTTTGACTGACGAACAAGCCATTGCCTGCCATGTAAATATCTGGACAAAATAGAATCAAGGTATTCGGGGGTGGTTTTTTCCACTCTCCACTTTGCTCCTCTCAAGGGACTTCGAAAAAATGTTTCTGATTCGTGGAACACAAATCAACAAAGAAAATAATTTTAAAAGCAGAGAGATGACGTTAGTTATTGTCCGTGTAGGTGGCGTTGAGAGTTTTTTTGAAGCTGTGAATACGAGACAAATTGAATTGTTCATCTTGCGGCTCGACATAATGTCGTTCCTTTAACATAAAGGCGTATCTCCCTTTTCATTTGAACCCTGTATTCCGTATAACTCTACACTTCCCAGGGCTCAAGTGGATTTGGAGGTACGCCCTTACGTCAGAGGAGCTATACGATAAGCGCACAAAGGCGCGGGCACGAACCACCATCTCTTCTGACACAAATAAATGTCCACGCGCGTTTTTATCACTTTGTACCTGTACTGTGTGCCTCTCTCCGTGGCAGGCAACAAGTTCTCCGGGCTCTTTGTGTCCTTCTTGCTCCTTTCACCTCAATATTTTTAATATGAATCCTATGGGCTGCACCAAGACGGATATACCAGGAGCAGAGATGCAAAATGAAATTTCATATTCCATGAAATTTCAGTGATTCTTTAGGGGTTGCGTATAAGGAACCAGTGGCGTAGAGTGCTTTGCGATAAATCGATGTATCTATCATTTGAACCTATGGAAAAGGATCGATTAACAAGGAACACTAGGAAAAAAACACATTGAATCTAGAGTCCAGACTCTTGAAAACATTGACAAGAGAAAATACTCTTGATTCAATCGGATTTTTGCTTGAATCAAAACGAAATCCGCTTAATTAAGAGGCTTGGTTCTTGATTTAAGCTACATTCTGATTAAATCAAGAGTACTTTTTCGTGTCGATGTTTTTAAGAGACTGGACTGTAGATCCAATGTCTTTTTTTCCAGTGAACATTTTGATATTCGATTCTATACCACAGTTTCAAATGGGGAGATATCGATAATCGATCATTAACGCCTCGCCATTGTATGCAACTCGTAACAATTATCCAAGAATTCGACAAGAAACTTCGAAAAGAGAGGCATACATTAGGACCGTTTTCGGCTCCTCCTGGAACTTCTACAGGGTGTCTCACGAAAAACGAGCCACCTTAAATATCTGCCGAACGCGTCGGAATTTCGAAAAACGGTAAAAGACGTGTTCGTTTATATCGAGGGGGACACCTTTTGGCGTATTCGACATTTTCCCAAACCGCGGGAGGGGCGCGGGGCGGGGGGTGCCCCACCCGTAAGTCGAACTTTTCAAATGGCACCCCTACTTTTTTATTTCAGAAATCAATTCTACGCAAAAAAACAAGCTACCCTGTCCAAACCGAATGTAAATCGGACAATTTTTCAGTGATTGACAGAGTTTGAAACATTTTTTTCATGCTCTTTTCAAAAATTTCCCACGCCCAATGGAATTGCTGTATCAAACCAAACTCTCCGCCAAAAAAATTCTTAAACATTGCACTTTCGATAAAAAAAAATCAAAAAAATCTGCTGCACCCGAAATCTGGAGCACGCGGAGCCCTTCTTTGCGACATTAAAATTCGTTATACCGAACATTTCCGAGGAGCGCTCATCGGGAGGGAGTAGTAAGTTTTAGCCAAGAATTATTAATCTTTTTTCTGAAGCATAAGAAACCGTGTCCATAAAGAAGCAGTTAAGTAGAAAAACAAATGGATTAGCTTTTTTTTTTGGGGGGGGGGGGGAGGGTCAATGACTTGAGCCGGACCTTGATACTTCTGAGGACGCTATTTTTCCGCGGTGCGTTGTTTTTCTACTTAACTGCTTCTTCATGGACACGGTTTCTTATGCTTCAGAAAAAAGATTAATAATTCTTGTCTAAAACTTACTACTCCCTCCCTATGAGCGCCCCTCGGAAATGTTCGGTATAACGAATTTTAATGTCGCAAAGAAGGGCTCCGCGTGCTCCAGATTTCGGGTGCAGCAGATTTTTTTGATTTTTTTTATCGAAAGTGCAATGTTTAAGAATTTTTTTGGCGGAGAGTTTGGTTTGATACAGCAATTCCATTGGGCGTGGGAAATTTTTGAAAAGAGCATGAAAAAAATGTTTCAAACTCTGTCAATCACTGAAAAATTGTCCGATTTACATTCGGTTTGGACAGGGTAGCTTGTTTTTTTGCGTAGAAATTGATTTCTGAAATAAAAAAGTAGGGGTGCCATTTGAAAAGTTCGACTTACGGGTGGGGCACCCCCCGCCCCGCGCCCCTCCCGCGGTTTGGGAAAATGTCGAATACGCCAAAAGGTGTCCCCCTCGATATAAACGAATACGTCTTTTACCGTTTTTCGAAATTCCGACGCGTTCGGCAGATATTCAAGGTGGCTCGTTTTTCGTGAGACACCCTGTATAAACTTTACGATTTTTTGCTCGCTGAAGGTCTATGTGTTACGGAATGCATCATGATTTGGTCATTTCCGGTGTCTTTCCAGGTCTAACTCTTAGGGGTGCAGAAAGTTACGTGCCTTCAGATTTTTTGAGGCAGCCTTCACATATTTCAAGGCTGCCTTCACATTTGCATTGCTGTCTGCACAAGATTTCTTACCTTTCTAATTTTTTGAGTCGGCGCGGCGTTCACACAGCTGTTCACATAATTATTATCATTTCATGATTGGACAAATTTCTAAAATGTGTTTTTTCCTGTTTGTTTCAGGTACGTCTCTACGGTGAAATTTTGTTCAGATGCTCTGTAAGTTATAACATTTTTGATAATTGGATGTGCTCATCATGATCTCCGTAGAATCCGTACCCCAAAATGAGTAAATTTACATTTACACAAAAACCAAGTCAAATACGTACTTTACAAATGCATAAAAATTGTAACAAGAAATCATTCTAGTTAATTTGAGTTAAAAGGTAGGCTGCCCTTTTGGGCCCTAAATGCTCCATTGCCAAACCTCAAAATTA
The DNA here is from genome assembly GCF_918797505.1 of Bemisia tabaci. Lineage (NCBI taxonomy): Eukaryota > Metazoa > Arthropoda > Insecta > Hemiptera > Aleyrodidae > Bemisia > Bemisia tabaci. The sequence continues at coordinate 48,936,765 of NC_092794.1, forward strand.
CCGACTTGTACGTACTCTCCCCATATAGGTACTCGATATGAGGCGCCTTTCAAGAAAGGAACCTATTTAAAGAACAACTATGAATACGACCCATAGAGATGATTTGACATGCCGCACAGTGGATTGAGTCAATAGGGGAGGTCGGACAAAATTTGGAATCTTTAAAAGTCTATAACTCCGGTTATACAAAACATTGAGGTTCTAAAAGTGGCTTCATTGGTTTCCTCGTGAAATTTTCTTCAAGAAACACCACTAAAAATTTAAAATGTGGCAAAATAAATGTCAAAATTTGCAGTTTTAGTCGAACATTTCACGTCCGACCTCTCCGATTGACTTGATCTACTGTGTGCCGCGGGGTCGGCTAGACTAATTTTGCTGAGCTATTTTATACCGCCAGAGCTAAAAAACCGAGGGGGTTGAAAGAGATACTCAAGTTAGTTCCGGAGTGAATTACCCCTGAAGAGGAGCCCACTTAGGGAAACATTGCTTACATCAAATCAGAGGATTGATTACTAGGTCGCGTGTCGCGCTCCCGACGAGGCAAACCCCCTCACCGCCGCGATAGCGAAGATAACAGTAAGTACACGCTAAGATGAGCCTCGAGACACATAAAAGCATGTGCTAACCACGGCTCATACGGAAATGCATTTACTGCACTCTTCGCTATCACGACAGCTATGCCATCGCCTTGTCTCCTGCTTCCACTCCGCGGCATTTCAGTCGACTCCTTCGGGAATTAGGCATGCGGTCGACGACGACGCACGGTGGATCGAATCGATTAGAGAGGTCGGATATGAATTTGTTTACTAAAACTGCAAATTTTGATGTTTAATTCGTCACATTTTGAATTTTAAGGAGTGTTTTTGGAAGGAAATTTCACGAAAAAACCAATGGAACCACTTTCGAAACCTCAAAATTTTGTATGAACGGAGTTATGAGTTTTTAAAGTTCCCCAATTTTGTCCGACTTTCCACATTGACTCGATCCACTGTGCGACGGTTGTATCGCTGCACGACTATCCTGCCGCGCTAAGGAAGAACGTCGCATGAACAGTCAAGGGTTGCCAAATTTCCTCCGATAAAATGTTCATTTTTGAGGAGAGTTATGAATATTTGTCCTTGAGATTCTCAGGAACGTCAGGCGAAATTGAAAACAACATTATCCGAAAAATCGGAAGAAAAATATTTATAAGTTTACCAGGAAATTCGTGGTTACGAAAAGAGATTTGGCAACGCCTGAAGGCTCATAGGGCGTTTTTCCTCAGCGCGGCAGTATCTGCATCCGTCTCCCGCGCATTCAACCGCAGAAATCTATTTCCGGCGTCGCGGTATACTAATCGTCACCGTCGCGGGATAAGGGACGGTGACGTGGCGTTCTTTGCGATATATCGATTGATCGATAATTTAAACCTATGGAAAAGTATCGATAAACAGGGTGTTCGCAGCGAACACCTCGATAATCGATTATTTACCACAGCTTCAAATGGGGAAATATCGATGGATCGCAAAGCACGCCACGCCACTGATAAGGGACTCGAGTACCGAAAAACTCATACTCCAGATATCGGTATACTCTTCCCCCCCCCCTTTCCAAAACGACGTGGGTTGTCGAAAGAACAGAACAACATTTCCACGCGTTGTGAAATTGCCGATCGTATATTGTATTTTCACCGGAATACAGTCGGGCTTTTTTAATTGGAACTTTCATTGATGTTTTCTCATTCAACTCTTAAGAGTAGCAAATTTTTGGACATACATAGCACAATCCGATCCTTGAAATAGATTGATTGTTTGAGTTAATTTTGCAACCTTTGTATGGAGTTACATTTCTTCGTTTGCGAAAAGACAGAGTTTTCCTCCATTTAGAAATGTCATGAAAAAAGCCTGAAAGTTCAGTTTGTTGGTGTTTCACGAAATTACGTAAGATTTCAATTTCTCATTTCCCATAACATTTTTCATCTCAGCTCTTCGACCAGTCTACCCCCGTAAGATGGAGAAAGTGGGGCAAATCTACGTGACGGGCACGTGATAGAGGGTGTGAAGGTCTAATTTCCCGAATTTCAGCGTGACGTAACTTATGAATGACCGTCCGCTCATGCATAACGCTAACGGCGACGGAGAGTAAACCTAATTAGCCAACAATCAGGGTCTAGTAAAATGATGACGTCACTGGAAACTGTGTGCCGTGTATACCCGCGACCACGATACTGGAGGGACTCGGTGCACAATGTATCGGGGCGATGGATCGTTAATCATAGGAACTATGCACAAGTGTCACGACGTGGTGAGTTGCGAGAGCCGGGCTTCCCGGGGATCGGGGGAGACGGGGGATGGGGTGACCGGAATGAATTATAACTTGGAAGAACTTGCTGCAAAAAGGGATGGATCTTCCGGAGGCTAGACTTGTCAGCAACATTCACGTTCGCTGTGTTAAATCCACCTAATGGATGGATCATAAAGTTTACGAAATCCAATATTCAACACCCTTCTGTGCGGCGCCCACGAGGCATGAAGGAGTAACCAACGGAACGTGTTAATATGGGAAGTAGAGCACTAGGTAACACAATACTTTTGGTTGAATGCATCATCAGTTCCTGTTGTAAAAGTCCAAATCCGTAGAAACTAGACACGAACAACCAGAATCGAATCCTGATTTTGCAGTTCACCATCTAACTCTACTAATTTGTCAACAACAACAAAAATAAAAAGAAAGAAAGAAGAGAGGATGAATTACGTCACTTCTAGATAGCGTACCACTTAAGTCATTTTTGAAATAGGACCGGACTTCCTTTGAATTTTATACGTATTAAAAATCTACATTTATGTTAGCCTCTCACATAGATTTAAACCTATGGAAAAAATCGATTCCGGAAGAGCCAGGTGTTTCAGCAACAAAAATGAAACTTGCGCCGGAATGTCCAGTTTTTCCTCCTCCGTGTATTTGCAAAAACACGAAAAGAAATTGATTGCTGATTTAACCATTAAATTGTGAAAAAATATGTTCGACACGTTTCAAATGTACATTTTACAATTGTGGAAAGCTAATTTAACCACGGAATCAGCATTTTTTATTCTAAAATTTACATTGAAACATGTACATTTTACAATTGTGGAAAGCTAATTTAACCACGGAATCAGCATTTTTTATTCTAAAATTTACATTGAAACATGTGGGACACTTTTTTAACTACACAATTGTTAAATCAGCAAAATCATTTTTTCCGTGCGAAGTTGCGGATTTTCTCCCGAAGGATAGGGTCCCTTTTCGCAGATCCTGTTGCATATAGTCTTTGAAGAAAACGGGCGTTTCCTTCGAACAACGGAGACTCACGAGCTATCGAGGTTCGAGCTATCGATACTCGAGTCATCGCAGGTCGACTTCAGGAAGAGGGCGGTGCACTTGATGGAGTAATCCTTAAAAATTACATCTTATCGCCCCGTTCGTGTAATCTCCGGAACGCGGAATACCTGAGCTGCCCCAGCAGTGGCGGAAAATTCAATCTCCCGGCGCTAACCGTTTCTGCTTGTGTATAAATCGACAATATCAGCGAGCGAACAACTCCCGCAAGTTGCGAATAACAGCTCGACCAGCGGCGACCCACGGCGGGTCTGAGCTGTAATCACCCAAATGCTCCGAACCGATAAGAGGATAATATGCTCTTAATGTTTTTGCAGCTCCCCGGTGCGCTGTAGCCGTGGAAACACAACCGCACAGCCGCCAAATATGCCGGCGAAATCACTTGGATTTCCACTCCAGTGGTTCAGCGGCTGGGACTTATCCGTGGCCTGGGTTATAATCCTTCCCCCTCCCTATTTTTTAAGGGGGGGGGGGGGTTAAGAGCTATTCAAGATATCTGTGTCCTTTGTAACGCAACCATAACAATCGCACGCTGCGGTAACGAGGAAGAACGCCGTATAAGTATTAAAATGTTTCGTTCTACGGTTTTTCAAAGCGCCTTCAAATGGCGATGATACTCCGCAACACAACGGAGTTCGAATAGTTGTATCACGGAAACTTGCTTGTGCGCATGGGATGAGGATACGTTTGTATGGAGTGCGCAAACTGAATTGCGTTGACCGTAAAGATTTTTTGGGAGACAAAGAGTCTGCGGGCTGATTACTGAAATTGATAGACAAAGCTTTAGAGATAAGAGGCAAAAAAATGGATCGATCGTATTGGTTAAAGCGGGTGGCTGCAATGGACAAACGAAGTAAGTAATAAACTACGGCAACGGCAATACTCATGAGAGACTCTATGTTTACTCCATTATTTCCCCCCTTAGTCTATAACAATGAACCTTTCAACCAATACTCCATTCTCGCTTTGCATTCTTTGTCTACAACTTTGTCCATCGATTTCAATAATTAGCTCGCTGGACCGGTTTAGCTAAGAGGAGCCCAGTCACGGTTTGGACATGAATGAGTTTGGAGTAATTTGCAGCATGACCAGAGTAATGAACTTGTCATGATACCTGTCTATCGATTTAAAACCGCTGCCCCGATTTTTCTCTCCGAGCAGGATATCCTATTCTATTGGCTCATTTAAGAGACCAGATGGATTTTTCGTCTCTCTTTTCGACAAACCCTCTTATTACCCAAAGCAATCCTTTCGGTAAGTTACGAATGATAATAGTTCATTAACGCCACGAGCATTTCACTGGAAAAAAACACATTGGATCTAGAGTCCAGACTCTTAAAAACATCGACAAGAAAAAGTAGGTACTCTTGATTCAATCAAAATCTAGCTTAAATTAAGAACCAAGCCTCTTAATTTAAGCGGATTTCGTTTTGATTCAAGCAAAATCCGATTGAATCAAGAGTATTTTTTCTTGTCAATGTTTTCAAGAGTCCGGACTCAAAATCCAATGTGTTTTTATTTCCAAAGTTTGATCTAAGTACTCAATCTTTTATAACGTTTCACGAGAAACAAAACGGTGCACCACTATTTTCCGAGCTTAAAATATGCTCATAAAATTGATTCCATAATAAACGGGATCCCGTTTGTTATGAGAGAGTCCACCCCTCCATCCGGTCAAACCATCCATGCTGAGATAGGAGGCACGGTTGCCGGGGCTGCAACCTTAGAGTCCCCACACGAAGTGGCAACCCTGCCAGGGGATTTCCTCCTTATCTGTGCATGGAGATTTTGATTAGATATAAGGATGGACTCTATCACAACATAGAGGATCCCCTCCGTTGCGGCCTCAACTTTGAGAGCTTATGTTGAGCTTATGAGTTTGTTTCGGCGAGAATTAGTGGCTTCGTTGTGTTTCTCGGAAAATAATATGAGGGAAGCTGTACCGTGGCATGCAAGAGCTACATTTTCTCCAACGTGTGGTGAGGCTTGAGCATCTCTGGTAAAGTCGATCGGCATGATAACATACAGAATCAGTGTGATGTCTCAGAGTAATGGAGATGTTGCATGCGTGAGAAATTTGCGATTTGACAATTGATTCTTATGTAAAAGTTCGCGAGAAACACGATGGTGCCACTGGTTTTCCCTAAAATCAACTCCCAAGCTCAAAATAAGCACTCAAGATGAGGGCGTAATGGAGGGGATATCCCACGCTATCCTGAGAGTCCATCTCTACATCAAGACGAACTCTCCATGCAAAGATAGGGAGCAAATACATTAGCAGGGTTGCCGTGTTTTCAGTTTTAGAGTCCCCAAATAAGGTGGCAGCCCTGTCAATGTATTTGCTCCCTATCTTTGCATGGAGAGTTTGTCTTGATGTAAAGGTGGACTCTCAGGATAGCGTGGGATATCCCCTCCATTTTGGCCTCAACTTGAGAGCTTTTTTTGAGCTTGGGAGTTGATTTCAGAGAAAACCAGCGGCACCATCGTGTTTTTCGTGAACTTTTACATACGAATCATTGGTCGAATCGCAAATTCCTCACACATGCAACATCTCCATTCTGCGGGAGCATGAAGACAGTGGCGAGTCTTGCAAGTTGGCAACACTGTTTTTCCTTTATTTAAATGCATTGAAAATATCGATTTCAGGTGAGGCAAGCTGCGTCACCAAAAGGCAAATCGCCCTCAGTTGCGTCTGCAGCAATTTTTGTTATGAATATGTTGTGCGAGCAGATTTTACCCCATTACATACTCGACTCTCTGAAGGCGTTTTATGTACGCAAGAATCGCAATCTATTGGAGAACGATCAAAGCAGGGCTTGCCCGATTCATTCAATCTCACTTCTGTTGTTCTCCAGCAAGGTGCTCTACATTCACACATAAAACGCCTTCAGAGTGGCGAGAATGTAATGAGCTATAATCAGCACGCACAACATATTCTCAACAATAATTGCTGCAGACGCAGGTGAAGGCGAATTGAAGACAGTCGCATAATACTCGTTGAAAAACATTTTAGCTCTTTAATTAATGTTGTTGCCGATTAAGGTTTGTATTATATGGTCTCTCTAAGGGGAAATCTCGAAAAACTCTCCGGAAAACTAATTTTAATTGCAAAATAAAGTATTCACCTTTCGCTGCGTGTGCAGAAATTGTTGATACAAATATGTTGTGCGTGCTGATTTCAGCTCATTACGTACTTGACCCTCTGGAGGCGTTTGCCTGCGAAAGCAAATCGCCTTCAGCTGCGTCATCTTGGATTATCCAAGATTTTGATTTTTCGCGATTTTAAGTTTACGCGCACCATAGATTCACTCACTGCAACCCGTTTTGGCGTACATTTTTGTCGCATTTTTTTTTGCCTCAAGACCACTGTGCCTAATGGCGTCCTGCTATTGAATAAAAAATAATCACAATTAAGTAAGTGCGGGGACTAGGTGAGATATTTTTTAAACCTCAGAACTCGTGTAAAATTGCAGTCAGACAGTGAAGTAAATTTACGCATATTTATGTTGTAGATCGGTGTTAAAAAAAAAAAAAAAAACACAATTCCGTTTTTTGTTTCATCTTATTGAAGTGACAATGCCGAACTAAAATTTTACACATAGTTTACCAAGACTGAGAAAATATTTCGCCAAGTCCCCGTCTTTGCTTAGATTGATTTTTTTCGTGGTTAGTAAAATTTATTAAAATTGATCTCTCCTCCAAAAATGGTTTAACACAAGAACGGAGAAGGAAGGAAAATCCACTACTTTCCGTGCCCTCTTAAAATGACGATCCTGCTTGAATCATTTCCTCGTGCAATTAAAAGAACTAATTCTACAAATGAACTGGACTAAAAAAAAAGATCGGATGCTTTTAGTAAAAAGTGGAGGGAACAATTCATAAAAGTCAGCGAGACCTTGTGTGGCGGAAGACTCATCCATCTCCGATGCCCGTGAAGTTGTGGATCTGAATATCTCTCCAACTCGGGACGATGAATCCCTCGCAAAAGCTCGAAACGGTTGTCAGGTTGTGCGATATTGAACATGGGTTTAAATGGGGTAAAATTCTGATTTTTCAGCACTACCTGGCGACAATGAAGCCCGACCAAGAAGAACCCACGTGGAGAGCGCACCGCACGCCTCTCTATGACCGTCCCTCGTCGTGAACTGCAAGGTTGTCAGATTTTGGAATCGTGAAAAAAAAACTTTACCTTTTTGCTGCATGCTTTGCTGTGGAAGAACGACGTTCAAGTCTGCCGACATTGCTAATTTCCCTCAGACAAAGTACGAATTTTGGGGGAGAAATTTGCGCGGGGAAAAAATTGTCCACGGGGAAGCCATCGAATGTCCATCCCGTTTGGCTGCTAATATCCATGCACGGGCGCATCCCCGAAATATTGACACAGTAGAATAATCACATTCCAACACGAAAAATCCCGGAAGATTCTCAATTTTTTCGACCTACCGCACAATCACCTAATACAACGAAGGAATGAGTTTTCCGTGGAAAACCGATTATGTGTTCATTTGGTTAGTATAATATATCAATAAAAGAACACCCTCAACACACGGAAAAATTAATTAATCACATTTCACCGGGAAAAATTCTCGATTCCAAGTAAAACGCGGGAATAAATGAACAAACGCCCTCAACACATGGAAAAATTAATTAATCACATTTCACTGGGAAAAATTCTCGATTCTAAGTAAAACGCGGGAATAATGTTTCCACGCGAAAGCCATTCCTGGTGCATTCGGTTTGGCTGGTGATATCTATAAAGGCACTTCTTTGAAACACGGGCAAAATTAAGTAATCACATTTCACAGCTGAGCATTCCAGGAAATTCTCAATTCTTTCGAGCCATAACACACTCACCTACTACATCGACGGAATGTTTTTCCGCGAAAAAACAATTACTCATCCATTCACTTTGACTGTGTGTATCGACTGAGATACATCCTCAAAACACTGGAATAGAGTAACAGTAGTATTATCGTGGAACCTCACGTAAAATTCTTGACCCTTGTCACGGGCCTACAATATCCATTTCAGTCATGTTTTCAATAAGTTTAAACTATGGTTTAATCTGAATTATCTGAGTATTTGAAGGAAAAATACGTCCTTTAAAATATTAGTTCATAGCGTGGAAGGTAGATCTTTACATGCATTGAAGAAAATTCCATGTATAAATTTTTATTTTTTTTTTTTTTTTTTTTTTTTTTTTTTTTTGCATTGACTGAAAAATGACATTGAAGCTTTCTGATTGCTTGTGATTTGGACAAGATATTAGAATATGACGAACTGAGAGGGACATTTAAAGAGAGGCAAGTTGGCGGGATGGGGAAGACACTTTCTTATTTAAATATTGATGAGTGAAGGAAGTGTGAATGCAAATGATAGAACAAGCTGACACCTCCGGCACACGGGTGCCGGATAAGGAAGCGATTCGATGTTCCCTCGAATATTTTATCTATTAAATTTAATCGACTTGAGGAAACTCTCTCTATTCTTACAAAATGAAATAATATGAAGCAGTTGTTGCCTACTTTTCTATTATTATCTTACGTTTGAAGAAAAAATGGAGCAGCATGTTCAAATAATCAATAATTTCCTCATTTATATGAGATTCTACAGAAACTGCTTTGCAAAAAGAAAACTTCACATTTAGATAGCCTCTTAGCCCACACGTATGTTTGCAGAAATATACTAATTAAAGTTTCGGAAAAAGTGTCATATTTTTGTATCGAAAATTTCCCTCTGTCGCAACATTGTCAAGTTTCAATCAGCCAGAATTATGGATTTGGCGGGAAAATGATGGCGGTTTTGGGCACTGCGTATGCAACCCGCAACATTTTTTGAGAATTCAATCAGAAACTTTGCAAAATTCGACTCTTCATTTAAAAAAAAAAAAAAAAAAAAAATAACAGTACAAGTATATCGTTCCAATGCGTTCAAGGGCTTAACGATTCCATTGCAGAGGTTTATTAAAAAGCATAAAATTTTATTTTATGAAGTTTCATGAAATGTTGCATCTCTGGTCGCAACGGAGCTCTCATCTTGTCTCCGCGCAGACAGGGTCACGTATAGCAAAAAAAGTCGCCGATGTCATGTGAGTGGTATTACACGATTCTGCTGCCTGGCGGAGGAATTTCGCGGGTGAAATATTAAAATGTCGACGATGGTCTGAAAGCTCCTCCAGCGAGTGCCTCCCCCCCTCTTCCTTCCCCCTCCCGCCGAGCGCTACAACTTTTTTCGTCTCTTTTTATGCGTTCTATAATTAATTGTAAAGTTTGTGACGTAAATCGTTTCGATAAGAAATATTAATGGACGGGAGGCGGGGCTTCAACTGTATGCATGCAAAAGTGCAGCTGAGACTTTTGTCTCTCCCTCTGTCACCGCCAAGTTGTCTCGTTTCACGCTAGAATTGTACTCTCTCGAGTTGCTAACTGGATGATCTCCCGCAGGCTGATTATCGAATTTAACAGACAAAGATGATGCGACGAAGGAAAAATGAAGCGATCCTGTTGGTTGATGCGGTGGTTTGATGTGGTCATGAGGTTGATGAAGGGGGAAAATGATGGAATAACCATAGGGTCTTTCGAGGGTTGACGTTAGTTCTTTTATTATTTACCTCATTTGTGCTTTGCAATGCAATGAGCCGCTTCAACCAATAGGATCACTCCATGTTCTCTTTGTCTTATTCTTTGTCTATTGCTTTGTCTATAAACTCCAATAATCAATCCGTCCTTTGTCTAGACCCTTTGTCTCCCAATAAACTTACCTACATGCTGGTCAATGCGATTCAATTTCCGAACTCCGTATCCTCATAGCAAGTTTCCGTGATACGACTATTCGAACTCCGGTGTGTTGCGGAGTATCATCGCCATTTGAAGGCGCTTTGAAAAACGAGAAGAAAGAAAACATGCAAATACTTGCATAGTCGTTCTTCCTCGATATAGGGTCTCTCATGGATCACTATTAGTTAGTTTATATGCATTAATTACCTCCTCTGTCCATTGCAATCATCCACTTCCACTGATAGGATAGCTCCATTTGTTCTTTGTCCTTTCTGTTAATTGCTTTTGTCTATCAATTCTAACAATCAGCCCGCGGTAACAGTGCTCTCCAGTCGACAACACTCGGTCTATTCATTTCATAGCGTTTAAAATATTCTGTCGATTTTTTTCAACGGCTATGTAAAAAGCTTATGTAGATAAATACAGTTTGTAGATTTTTCCCTCCTCGATTCAAACGCTTGATTGAATTGAAAACTTTCGAGGTGCACTCTCCGTGGAAACAGTGTAAATCTGGCATTCCGCTCGTTTATCATTCACATCTTAAAGCGACACATCACTGCAGAAATGAAAATATTTATTTTAAAGTAATATTCTTTTGCCCGCGCTCTTCTCGACGTATTTCAGAGCGCGCGAAAGTAAATCCTGCGAGATGTGACAATTACGAACTTTTTACCGAAACGCTCCTCCAAACTTTCTGCTATTCTTCCCAGTTATCCTACCCTCTCGCTCCTCTCATCCACACTTAGTTGCCTTAAACGTCCCCTTTTCTGCTCGAGATATTATATATTGTTCTCTCCGCTCTTGGCATCATTTCAAGGGTTCCAGTCGTGTTTTCTGATAACTTTCTTGTTTAGTGGCTCTGCTAGTAGACATACGCTTTTGCCGTCTCGGGATGACGAATAGATGTGGCTTCCACCTGGGCGCCAGAAACGTCGGAAATGTATGAATATTTGGACGTCTTTAAGTCGAAAGGAACTATATCCATTCTGTCATGAGCTCCGAGATCCATGCGAACACATGCATAGCAGGGCTCATGCCACAATGAACATAGTTCCTTTTGATTTGCGTCCACTTTACACAGGAATAAGGCCCACGTTTAACACTCTTCAACGAGTCCTTTGCGCCCTCTAAACATCTTGCGGCAACGGGCGATTTAGCCGAAGTATGAATTGAAACAGTACGCAGCATACAGTCTCTATAAAATCGGCCTCTTTAAATTTTTTTTTTTTTTATTCGGCCTCCTATGCTGTAATAATTGTATTGCTAGCTCTATGATCGGGAGGGTCCCGGGTTCGATTCCCGGCCAGGCGACCCGAGTTTGATGGTCTCAAACAATGCTTGCCTAGGACTGGTTGTTAGGGACGGAGGGGAACGGGACTGAGGCGCAGGATTAGCCCTTGTGGGCTACTTGAAGTAGTAAAAAAAAAAAAAAAAAAAAAAAAAAGTCAGTATAAAATTGAATCACGTGACGACAAGTCTGGAAAACAACTCTTAAAAACGATGTAAGTGTTTACAATTAACATTGGTGGAATGGCAAAAATAAAAATGACGTAACATGTATACTCTAACTTCCGTTTGATCTGTATTAAAAGACGTGTAAATATCTCAAATATTAGTTTATACATTCAGAGGTCTCAAAAACATTCTTATTAACTTCAATGTAATATTTGGAGCCAAAGAGATATTCTTTCAATCAGAAGTGGATCCAGCAATTTGACAACACCGGATTACCTCCCCCCTAAACCCATGTTAAATAATCGATTTTTGTCGGAGCACCTGGCCCGTCCAAGAATCGATATATTTCCATAGGTTTAAATGGAGAAAAACAATGTTGCCAGTTTGCTGGATCCGCTATGCTTTCAATTGAGCGCAATTTTGTTTCGCAACAATTTTTTTTCTGTGGTCTCTTGTCCCCATGAGCTATTACTTTTACATTTCTTCTCCTTGTATCTACAACGATGGCTCCTCCAAGATTTTGAGTTTTCTTACTTATACATTCACCATCTTCTTTTCGATTCGGACAGCTCTCGCCCCATCAACTTTGGAGGAAATTCAAAGAGCGCAAAAACTAAAACGATCAAAATCCAATTACTCACAAACAAATCAAATCGAATCTGCCAAGTCTAATCGACGGAGTGGATTTAGTCCCGAAGCTGAACGGAAATCCCTCTTCTCGGGCGATTTACTCTACCTCACCGCGACATCGGCGGAGCGCGAATCATTGGCTTACGATATATCGATATATCGAAATTTACCCATTTAAAGCTACGATAAAAATCCATTATTAAGGTATAGCCTAATAATCGATCCTCTCCCATAGGTTCGAATGGCAGATCAGTGGCGTGGCGTGCTTTGCGATATATCGATTGTTATGCCATTTAAACCTATGGAAAAGGATCCATAAACAAGGTGTTCGCAGCGAACGCCTTAATAATCGATTCTTTATCATGGTTTAAATGGCATAACAATCGATATATCGCAATTTACACCACGCCACTATGGCAGATCGATCGATTCAGCGTGAGTCATCCACTATCGATGGATTCCCCTTTAAAGCTATAATAAAAAATCGATTATTAGAGTATATCGATCCTTTTCTATTGGTTTGACTGCGAGGTGATTATTGAAATTGATAGACAAAGCAATAGCCAAAGAGACAAAAGAGATATTGAGGGATCCTATTGGTGGAAGCGGATGGTTTTAATGGACATAGGACTAGGTAATGGACTAACTAACGGCAACCCACAAGAGATCCCGATAGTTAGTTCATCATTTTCACCCTCAGTCTATAGGAACCACCCATTTCAACCAATAGGATCGCTTAATACCTCTTATGTCTTTTTAGTCTATTGCTTTGTCTATCAATTTCAATAATCGGCCCGCTGGCAGATTGATCGATTCGTCGCAAAGAACGATGCGCCATTGCACCGTAGCTTTAGGAAAGTGGACTCGGGAAAGGCGCACCGACTTCCATCGTAGCGAAAAATAAAATTGCTCCACGCGCGCAGATATCTCCAAGTGTTGTGTCCAAGAATAATGTTTGTATTAGGGAGCGTTGGACACGGGAAGAACCAATACCCGATGTAACACTCGTGGATGATTGATGGCCGATACGCCGACATCCGGAATCCATGATTAATCTTGTAGTTGTTTTTCTTCTCCATCATCCGAGTATCTCCGCAACCGTCATGGTACTCCTGCTTGCTCTGGGTTTTGCTGAAAAAGTTTTCTTTTTTCTCTTCTTTTTTCGTAAACAATTTTATTCAAATAGACCGAGGGTGTCTACCGGTCCGGATTCAGAAACTCCGGAAACAGGATTGATTTTTTGAGGGCGGTCCGGAAATACTGGAAGAGCACGGAAATTTCGCAAAATGGCCAGGATTCTTTTGCTTCCTCGATCTATCAATATTTTCCCATTTGAAGCTGTGGTGAATAATCGATTATTAAGGTGTTTGCTGCAAACTTCTTGTTTATCGATACTTTTTCATGGGTTTAAATGGCCGAGCAATCGATATATCGCGAAGTACGCCACGCCACTGTTGTGCATTGATCCTCATAGTCTTGGATAAATCTCAGGAGGGTCCATTTGACACAAAAGCCGTTGAAATGTTCGCAATATGATTTAATACTCGTACCCAGTCAAGATAGTGCGAGCGATGTTAAGTTAAAAGAATTCTGTTTTGCCTCGGTGTGACTCGAGGAGCTTATTATTTTTTTCTCTTGTTGCTAAAATAGTGCTTGAGGAAAAAATACCAAAATTGAAAATTCGTAGCGGGAAAAAGATGAATTATGTGACGGAATAAAATGAAGCATACACCCACCCTCAACACGCAGTTGACTCAGATTCTGTTCTGCGTAACCTTCTTGTGAAACTTCCCCCTAGAGAAAAGTTGCCACTTTTCAACACTCTCTCGTGTATATTCTACAAAATTTTTTTCTTAACATCACAGAGAAAAATCTATCGGCTCTTACAGTATTACCTTTGAGACAAATTTAAAGAAGAACTGCCGCAAAAAGGAATAAAAGAAGACAAATCTGCCATGTTAATATCTAATTTTCGTAGCTCCCATCTTTATTCTTCAGATATCATCAGATTTAAAAACCTCGTTTTCCAGTCAAAAAGTGCTCACACTGATCCAAATTTGGTGTTCCGATCTGATGAACAACGGACTTACCATCGTTTCCACTAAATTTCATTATTGAACTTTTCCTGTTCAACTATCTTTTCCCTAAAGAGGGGGTAAGAAAGACGGAAAAAAAGTTTTAAATATACTTGACTATTATATTTATCACATTATGTTTCTGTCCAGTTGCTCGCCTTGGCTTTTTCTCCCTTGATGTCTGAGTGGCCGTAGCTCCGATAAAATTGAATTCCGATCCGTTAAATATTTGACCGATGTGGAACTTGGACGGGAAACATGTTTGAACAATTTTGTAACCGAACGATCTGATGTAGCTCTATTCAACCTACCCTTTTGTTACTCGCAAACAGTGGCACTGCCCCATTTTAAGATGAAACTTCCTGAGCAAACATCAGTGAGCAACAACAATGGACCAGCATAAAAGGTGTTGTTGAACCGTTCAATTGTTAGTACCCTACTCGCGAATATGGCATTTTCAGTATTAGTCCATACACAATAAATAGTCGTCTCGCAAACATTTAGTCTCCGCACCTGTAAAGTGAAAGTCTCTGACGGTAAGAATTTCTCTCAAACTGGTTATAAGGAAAGCTGAGATCACGACAGCAAAACTTAATTTTAGACAAGTTTACCCCTGAAACTTACAGACTACAAAGAAACTAGCCAATTGCGTGTTTGAAAGTGTCGTCAGATGATGTTTTTGATTTTTTTGTTTGACCTCCCTCCTCTTATTTTTTTGGTCCTCATGCCACTCACCTGTCAGGCACCTCTAGAACCCTCCCCCTTTCAAAAAATGAAGTAAGGTTGTGAGTAATTTCTTTCTCATTCTCCCTCTTTCTATTAAGGAAAAACCGAAAAAACCCCTAGGAAACCTAGGGAAGGAGATCAGTATAGAATGTCCATTGTACATACAGCTTTAAACTATGAAAAATGTCTTCTATTGAATATCGGACCAATTATGTAAGTAAATTTTTAAAAATGACCCACACACAACTCAATGGCAAAATCACTTCCCTTTATTGCTGTGTTTCAAAATTTCCGCCCCTACTTTATTTTTTCGAAGAGGAACAAAGTTCATTCCACAGCTTGAAATTTTTTTCAGAATATTCTGCTGACAGAGAAGAAAAATCAAGAAAGTGTTGAAAGAATTATCCTAATTAGTCTCCCAAAAGATATAATAGAGCATGAAAGTAGGTATATGTAACGTCACAAACGGAAATACGTGGTCTTGTACTTTGGCTATTATTATGTTTATGTTTATATTTCTTGACTCTAATAGTACTTTGAAAGGGTTGTGAATCAAAAAGAGGATCGAACTTTTACTCTGAAGAGTCGGAAAATGACAAATGAATTTTAATTAATTTTTGTTTAAATTTACCTTCTTTTAACCGCAAGCTATATAATTTTTAGCATGTCTTGCGCAAAAACATTCGTAAACCATTTTTCCTAACACTAGTAGTTGGGTCTCTATTGTTAGTCTATCGTTGATGCGATCCCTCAATTTCCCGTGAATGGTCAAATATAAAATAGCAATCGATTTTTCCAGCTTGTATTTATCCTACTGTATATTTATACGACTGTTTTATTACACTCATCATCATTGTTCGAGAACAATTCTATTCATCAAACAACTATCTTGCATGAGAGATTGTAGAGGAAAGAAGAAGAATGATTGAACTCTTTCTCATTGCTGACCTTTGAAAATGTTTTTTTTTTTTACAAGATTTTCCAGTAATAAAAAATAATATCCCTCACTCAGTCCTCCTAGATGGATGAAAGTTAGAGCGCTGAACTTCCCAGCACTGCCGTGCTAAGAAAAATGTCGTATAAGCCTTTAGGCGTTGCCAGACTTCCCTTACTTGAATACGAATTTTCAAGGAAACTTTTGAATATTTTACCTCCACTTTTTTCAATGAATTCATCCTCAGTTTGATCTGGAATATGCGAAAATTTCAAGGGAAAATATTCATAAGGTTCCTTAAAAATTAGTGTTTTATCAGGAGAAATTTGGCAACTCCTGAAGGCTCATACGACGTTTTTTTGGCACGGCAAAATAGATGGTCGTATTTAAATCAAAAGTAACTATGTTCATTATGATATGAACCCTGTCATGCATGTATTTTTATGGGTCTCGTGGCTCATGTCAGATCGGATATACTTGCCTTTGATTTAAATACGTCCGCATAACTCAGGTGGTTGATATTTTCCCACGCAACAGTTGACCTTTCGTGCAGAACAATTACTTTTTCTCTTTTCGCGTGGAGGGAGGACTGCTAGATTGCCTGAATTAATATGCATGGCGTTCGGCTCAACAAGTTACCTAATCTTAATTATTCCCTGCCCTCAATCAAACGATAATTTTGAAGATCTGGTTCCCCTCCTTGACCGCGAGTTTATGCGTGCACACTTTTATCACTACTTCTAAACGTCCAAATTAGACACGGAGCTGCGGCTATAAAACTTCGATCGCAAGCCTGCGTTGCTGAGAAAGAACGCCGTATGAGCCCTCAGACGTTGCCGAATCTACATTGAAAAAATGCGTATTTTCCGGAAAACATGTGAATATTCTCATTCCAATTTCTCTCGTATTTTTATTCGCAATTTTAGCTGAAATGTCTGAAAATTTAAAAAAAATATATTCATAACTATCCTGAAAAATACATAATTTATCGGCAGAGACTTGGCAACATTCAATTGTTCGTACGGCGTTTTTTCATAGCACGGCAGAAGTCGGGATAAACCGTTGCGTAAACGTTGCGTAAACAAAGCTATCATCACCCGCTGCTATTTCTCACGGGTTCAAGAGGGGGAAAAATACGCACTCGTTATTAGCAACTACCCTCGACATGAGTGCACTTGTGAGTTAGATCAACAAAGGTATCGATGGTGGAACTTGGGAAATACTATTTTGATTGCAGAGTTTTAACTTTTTTTTTACTTTTTTTTATTTTTTTCCGTTTGTTCCTAAATCAATTGAAGCACTGAGGATGAAAAGTCGCAATCTCGTCTCCTCTACCTAAGAGTTTGACCGATGTTTTCATACTTTGTTAACTGGAGTAACCGATATTACTTATCGCGTAAAACACTATAATATTTTTCTCGCCAATATATTGAGAAAAAAAGAAGGAAAGAAAAAATTATAGAAAGAACGCAAACAGATTCGAGGCTCCTCGTCTCTCTATATAATAATTTAAAATATCTGCCGAATTTTTAGACACCTGGATGGAGATTGTAGCTCTTGATTTTCATAGCTTTAATTATTATTGCTGATGTATAGTCGATTTAAATTAATACCGTGGTTTTTATCCGAAATATCTTCGAATTTAATAAATTCTATCTCGGCAAAACGTGTAGAATGTTCTGAAAGACAAAAAATCGAATGAAATTTTTCCGAATTCAATCGGCCACCTTTAAAAATAATAAGATAATATCATACGTAACGTCACAACCCGGTCAAGTACCCCCATTATCTTCGAACAAATAAAGAAACACGCTAGAAAAACATCTGAAAATACAAGACCTAATCGATGAAAATTTTCAAACAGAGTCTAACTTGCATCAACCGCTAGTTTCTTCCCGCTTCTCTGATTTGAATGTTTGATTTTCTGTTTCAGTCATCGTTCTATTCTACATCTTTGAAAACGCTTATTTCTGTCTCAACTGTGATTCTTCTTGGACTAATAGTTACTTACCACGCTCTAGAAGTTCAGGTAACTTTTTTGACTCTGTATTGTTTAATGATTTCACTTTTCCCTCCTTTTAGTGTATTTTCCGAAGGAAATACACTATTGCGTTCTCCCCTGATGTCAGACCTGGACCAAAGACCATGTAATGAGCATCGATCATGGGTCGTAGATTACGAATATGCATGCCGTTTGAATTCATGTTTATATATATATATATATATATATATCTGTTTATTTATGTATGTATTTCCGACTCATCGTGGTTTTTCCGATTTTTGCTTGGTTATATTTCCCTCATTTTAAAAATTTCCGGGTGAAACTTTTTGCGATGTAAAGTAGAGGAACAGGACTACCATTCTGCGAAAAAAAAACGGAGATCGAAGTATTACATTTCGAATGGTGGGGGCGAGAAGTGGGGGGAGGTTCAATTTTGTGGGCGCGATAACTCGCGCAAATTAAAAGCTTTCCCCCCGAAATTTTTACAGAAGGAAGATCTTACATAGTTCTAGGCTGGTATTGAATTTGAGCGAAATCGGTCGAGCCGTTTAAAAATGGCGAGCTTTGAAAGTTTTAGGCGGGGAATGTGCGGCAAAAGAGGAGGGAAGCCGCACAGTGGGTCACGACCTGAACATTGGTGGACAAGGCGGCAATGTTGTCGCACAGTGGGTCACGACCTGAACATTGGTGGACAAGGCGGCAATGTTGTCGCACAGTGGGTCACGAACTGAAAATTGGTGGACAAGACGGCAATGTTGTCGCACAGTGGGTCACGAACTGAAAATTGGTGGATAAGACGGCAATGTTGTCGTACAATGGGTCACGAACTGATGAACTGATAATTGGTGGACACGATGGCTATATTGTCGCACAGTGGGTTACAGACTGATAATTGGTGGACAAGACGAGTGGGTTATGGAGATTCATCCATCGTCATTCAAGCTTGCCACAGCGTTTGTTGACATTTTTTCATATCAGACATTACACGAGGATTGTTTTTGCAATCTGGCGACATGAAGTCCTTATTTGAATGATCAATGCCTCCAACAGTGTAAACGTAAATCCAACCTCCAAAGATTGATAACTCCCCGCCCCCGCCCCTCCCTTCGGAAAATACACTCTTCCCGCGGTGGACGCGCGGGTCACTTAAAAGACAGAACAACTGAGGCCGGACACTCAAACTTAAAAACGCGCGCGAAGCGCGCGTCCTGGGGGGGCTTGGGGGGGCGGAGCCCCCCCAAAAACCGGCGCGGAGCGAAGCGGAGCGCCGGTTTTTATAGTTTTTTGCTCTCCCGGAAAATTTGGCTTCGATGAGCTTACGGACCCCTTTTTTCATGCGAAGTCAGTCTCATGAGGATTGTATTTAATACAGGGAAACCAGCTCGATTACAAAGCTGTAAAAATCATGCATCTTCATCTTTATCTATGAAATGCCAAGAATAACAAATATCTTTCCTTTTCCCAGTTACTCAAAAGTAAACATGTGATACACGCTAATTAAAATTTGCAAATGACAGACCTGTCCCGAGGCTGAGCAGTCCAGGACACATCGAATATCAGAGGAAACATGGATTGCATTTTGACCGTGTTAAGCAGAAAGGAACCAAGCGACATCAGCTATTGTCAAATTTAATTGAGTGATTTATTTTTTACTTGAGAACGGTTGTGCGGATTTTTTTTTTTTTTTTGTTTGCAAATTTCAGTAAGTTTTCTGCATAGTTCGAGGCAAATTCCTTAAAAATTTCCAACAAATTTGCACAAACGTCCTCTTATAAAAATTAAATTCATCAGTTGTATTTGGTTATACTGCCGTGCTAAGTTGGAACGCATTATGAGCCATAAGGTATTGCCAAATTTCCTTCGAAAAATTACAACTTTTCAGGAAAATTTTTGACAGCCTCACTTCCAATTTTTAGAGAATTTAATTCGTAATTCGATCCAAAAAGTCTGACAATTTTATGGGAAAATATTCATAACTTTCCTTAATGATACATATTTTATGAGAGGAAACTTGGCAGAATTCGATTGCTCATACGACGTTTTTACTTAGCACGGTAGTATAGCTGATGTGACTTGGTTCCTTTCTGCTCAGCACGCTCCAAATGCAATTCATGTTTCCTCTGATTTTTGATGCGTCCTGGACCGCTCAGCCCCGGGACAGGCCTGTCATTTCCAAATTTTAATTAGCGAACATCACATGTTTACATCCCGCTATCGCACGCTGAATATCACAAGGTATAATCAATATTAACGTCTTTCAATATGTTTTCCAGGCGCGGCGTAACAGCGCCGGCGGGCAGAATTATAAATACAAGCTGTCCGTTGTGCCTGTTTTACGCGGCGATAATGAGTCCCGCCAGTACTATAGGTCCCCTCGCTCGTATGAGCGTGTGCTCCTTGTAATTGAAGCTACAAAATTCAAGACCGTCGCTGATTTATGAAAACTATCCAATTTCGCTGAAATTTTGCACACGACCATTTAATGCGAGCGCCACCGACGCGGCGGATAGTCCAGATGGGGGTCACGATAGTGTGTCCGAAGATTTCCCCAGTGAGTCCGGGGAGTTTTAATGCAACTGAGTAGACTGGAGGATATGTACTGCAAGAATAACTACTATCCCTACGTTGTCAAATTGAATACCGAAAAAAATTGAAGCTGTTTCAACATTACGAATGTAATAAAATTGTGCGAGAACTCGCCAAATGCTAAATTACCCGCTTCGGCAGTTAGTTTTACATCTTGACATTGCTAAAGTAACTGCTGTAGCAGTTGATACAGCATTTTGTAAGTTCTCGCACACTTTTTTACATCCAGAATGTTAAATCAACTTCACTTTTTTTTCAGTGAACTATTGCGAGTACAACGTATACACGGAGAAAAAAACTTCGTGCATGGGACCCGAAGTTGAGGTCATATGGATCTCTGAAGTTTTCTGATCACGCATCCGAAAACTTGAGGTCGAGCTGCCGAAGTTCGGGTCAGACATCGAGGCACTTCGGTATGTACCGGAGTACTTCAGGTGTGTGACCCGAACCCTTCGATGTATATCGAAGTACTTCAGATGTCTGACCCGAACTTCGGTAGCTCGACCTAAAGTTTTTAGATACGTGATCCGAAAGCTTCAGAGATCCATTTGACCTCAATTTCGGGTCCTAGGCACGAAGTTTTTTTCTCCGTGTACGACCGAGTTACCGAGGAGAGCCCAAAAACAGTTTGCGGGGGGTGAATCTATGGTACGTGTATTCCCGTGCTAAGGAAGAACGCCGTATGAACCTTCAGATGTTGCCATATTTCCTTCAATAAATCCTTAATTTACTAGGAAAATCGCGAATTTTTTTCTTCAATTTTTTCAGGTAATTTTGTTCGCAGTTTTGTCCATAATGTCTGATTTCAAGGAAAAATACGCGTAATCGTCCTCAAAAATACATGTTTTATCCGGGGCAATTGGGCAACTCTCGGATGTTCATACGGCGTTCTTCTTTAGCACTGCAGTGTAGCGTTCTCATTGCTTCAAAAATTGACTGTAAAAACTTTTAGTTTTGCTCTGACCAATAACCCAAAACGTTATTTTCATACCCATCTATGAATTTTCAACTTTGCTCCATGTGTCTTATGTCGTGGATTTTTTTTATGTTTAGAGCCTTCTTGAATGCCCTCTTAAAGGGGGGGGGGGGCGCTTGGAATTGAAGAGGAGAAAATTGATCCAAAACCATATAAATTTGCATTTGCTATCATAATTTCAAATTGCGATACTTCAAAACGTGAATCATCCAAGATTTTGATGTTTTCGCAATTTTAGGTCTACACGTACCATAGATTCATCCACTGCAAAGCGTTTCACCATTTGACCATTAAACCGTTAACTGTTATTTAACCGTTTAACAATTGCTGTCACATTTTTTGTCTTGATTCAAGACCTCTGTGTAATGTTCAACAACTGCAACGTGTTCCGAGGCAAGTTGTTTTTGTGTTGTTTTCCAAGACAACGCTAGGAAATACTGTTTTCAGTCGCGACATCGAAGGTTGCTCTCTCATTGGCTATTCAGAATCGAGTGAAGAAAACAAGAAAAACACGGGAACATTTTGTTGTTACGAACAAAAAATGTCAGAGGGGGCTCTCCTGGGTTGATGTTAGTTAATCTATCACGTAGACCTACTTTGTCCATTACAGCCGACCACTTTCCACCGATAGAGTCGCTCCATATTCTCTTTGTATTCTTTGTCTATTGCTTTGTCTATCAATTTAAATAATCAGCCTGCTGGTCAGGGTTGGCAACCTTGACTTAAAGATCGTATAAAAGGGCAAAGGGAGTCAGGTTGTACGAGACAAATTACATGGAAAGCTCCGAGCACTGCCGATGACACGGCATCGATACGGTGCGTAATGCAAGTAATGACGCTACCATAGCAAGAACGCTGCCATGCTCAGTTCAAAAAGCAGTATTTTCCATCGCTAAACTGAACGTAAACTGTGCAAATCTGATAACTCTACCTGGCAATCTTGACCAGCAGATACAACTGTAACGTTGTCATTTGAAACTTAATAATGCACGCCATACTCCGTAAGAGGAAACATCAAGGAGTGACTGCCTGGATGACATGACCGATTTTGACCCGACGTTTTTCTCATAGACGGGTTTAGTGGCTACGCCATTCGATTTGTCGCCGTTGAGAGAGCCCTTAAAACTTACGGAAAAGCAATCAATACCAAAGGGTTTGGGTGGAACCCTCGAATGTACCAAAATTCGGATGACGTAGTTACCATAGAGTACCTAGGTATGGGAGAGTATTTACATCTATGTGCCGCTATTTTTGAAGGTTCGATGCGGTCATAACTTTCCTCATTAATGGACGTATTTCTGTCAAACGGAACCATGTGCATTATAACACGAGAGTCCTGTTACGTATATACTCTTACGGGTCTCAGGGCTCATGTCTTACTGCACATAGTTCCGTTTGGCAGAAATACGTCCAAATGTGCATTCAAATACCGGCAAAATCCGCGTTCTCAGCAGACACCCAAGGCGAAGGAACGGTATGAGGGGGGGGGGGGGATTCATAAAAATCCCTGAAAGAAAAATTTTTTGTGTGAGGTGGTCCCGGCTTCCACAAAAACATAATCAGGTGCACATGATGGTTAACTAATTGGTCTTTTAGAAGCTCTAGCCCAGCGTAGAAAAAACGAAAGAAGTTGAAAAGGACTTGTAATGTCCACAAATTGCGTAAGATATCGGATGGGGGGAGGTCAAGGCGTGGTCTTAGGGGGGTAGAGGGAGATCGGGTAGTGCCTCAGTGAGAACGCCTGTTAAAAAGAGAAAGAAAAAGAAATTCGCATATTGATTTGTCTGGAAAAGTGTCCATTCTTCACATTCAACATTTTTTCCTGCTTCAAACCGTGTCTACCAGCCCTTTTATCAAATTTCATTCTCTTCAGAATTCTATTTTTCTTAGGTTCCAGAGTGAATGCATGAATAAATATAACATGAGGTGTTTTGTGCTTTGTTGCAGTTATTTATGATAGACAATTGTGCAGATGACTGGCGAATCGCAATGACGTGGCAGAGGATGGTGCAAATTGGCCTTGAGCTCCTTCTCTGCGCGGTTCATCCAATTCCTGGCCAATATTATTTTTTGTGGACCACCAAGCTAGCTAACAAAGGTGGTGAATATGCTTCCCGCTGGGTGCCTTATGATGTGACCTTGTCTCTCCCTATGTTTTTCCGTCTTTATTTGATATGCAGGGTCATGCTCCTTCATAGTAAACTATTCACCGATGCCTCATCTAGGAGTATTGGTGCTTTAAACCGGATTAATTTTAACACCAGGTAAATACAGCTCACTCGTTCATAGTATACTCAGTTGCAAAATGAATCAGTGGGAACGAAAACACAAAAACTCGGTAACTCGAAAAGACCCTCCATTTATAAGAAATGAACGAAAAAATTATGAAAGAACAAACGCAAAAGTGGTTTAATAATTTTAACTTCCGCCGCCGCGCCCGCGCTGACGCAATGTGTTTTGCGTAATGCGTGAAGTATTTCTACAGTCTTGTAGGCGCTATGCGTTTCACGTCAACCGCTGCAAACCGACCGCACTGTTTTTGACGCAATGCGTGAAGTATTCCTACAGTCTTGTAGGCGCTTTGCATTTCACGTCGAGCGGTGCTGAACGCACTGTGTTTGACGCAATGCGAAATTACTGTACTCTCAGGAAATGAGAGATTTTGTCGCCTTTTCTCGTATGTATTTGTTCATGTACGACAGTCAATTTTAATAAAGGTCATTGAAGTTGGGGCATCTGTTCAAACTCTGACCTTTAAAGTGTCCTTAAGTACTCGTCTTTCGGCACCAAAAATATTTTTCTTAGGCTAACTTCTACACTTACTGTGCAGTTTTGTGTGGGTCTTGATTATTTTAATTTTTCGAGTTGGTGTTTTTTCGTTTTCATTGATTCAAATATTCTTTAACAAAATAAATTTTCAAAATGAACGCATATTGGATCGAGGATAGGATCACCATAGTAATCACGGATATCCCTCATTGATGAACGCTCGCCTTCAACTGTATTACATACTATTTATCCGCAAGGTTTCATCCATTTTATTGATTAGGAGCCGTATGTACATATAATTGTTCCTCATACAACTTAACAGTTTCTTTCTTCAGGATCGAGGCCCCATGTAGTTTACAGGGTAATTAAAGAAGGTTCAAAGAGATCCTCAACGTGACATCACAAAAAGGACAATTTTAACGTATCTCGAGGAAAATTCATCAATGCACAATTTTAGAAATAGATCCTTGCTAAGGCTTCAATGACTTGTGAAAAATCAAAAATTAAGAAAAAAAAGTACTCCATGATTTTGACAAACGTAAAGTACGAACCTGTCTTAAAGTTCTCAGAACCTGGAATATTTTTTCTCCTATATTTGTAATTATGCGTAGATGATTCACAATCATACGATCTCAAATCATTGCTTTCCCGTCCAAGGACGTGTTGCCTTCCTCTGCTGAAATTTACTCGAGATCCGTCGAAAAGGTCCTTTTCATTGTGTTATGTGTGTAAAACTTTAGTGCATAATACTTTCCAAAGAGTTCACGAAGAAATCTCAGAAAATGATTCAATACAATTAGCCTGTGCCACACTATCGAAGCTAACCATCAAAATATCAAGGTCAGGAGCTGTGATTCGCTTATTCGATGCCTTGGACCACTCACAGCACTTGACCTTGTCATTTTGATGGAGTATTTTGATAATGTGACACAGGCTATTGAGCCATTCCACGCACGGTTAAATACACTCAATTTAGCTTCCATTTAGCCAAAGTCATGCGGTTTAATCAGAGTATTTCTTACCTTTAATTTTCTTAAGATCTATCAAATCGCAAGTCAATCAAGGAGATATTTTTGTTGAAAAGAATAGACGTACAAGAATGGTGCATTTTTTTATAACAATATTTTATTATATAACTGATACCTTTTAAGTGGCCTAATTATACACACTGTCGGGAGGAGAGATAAATCACTGGAAAATTAGAAAAAAATTATTCAAAGAATATTTAAATACGAATATATGTTTCATTGAAATAATAATATACTAAAGGGAACAATGATAAACGGTTTTTTGTATTTCGAATCATTTTAATAAATGCATTGTAATGTGACTGTCAACGGAAAAATGGATTACAGTCCTGGGATCAAAATGTTTAGTGAGGCCATTATTCAAAAATGTTTTTTGATTTTTCCTATACTCCATTCTTCGGTACCAGGAACGAAAAGCTCTAGTTTTTGTAGACTAAAGTCCTATTTTCCGTGGATGGTTAGACATGAAGTTTCAGTCATAACCTATCTAATTTTGAATTTCTTTACTTCCTTTCCAAGGTTTGTTCTGAAAACACTGATGACAATTTGTCCGGGGACTGTTCTACTAGTTTTTATGGTTTCACTGTGGATCATAGCGAGTTGGACGCTTAGACAGTGTGAAAGGTATGTTTCATCCTTTGATAACTTATTCATACTTTCTGTACTCACCCCTTGCTTTAATTTTTCGCTCTTTCTTGGTTTTGTTCCTTTTTAAATCCCTTTTTCTAACCTCAGACAGTGTGGTAGGAAGAGCAAGACCTGACCCTTTATACATTTAATCTTACGCAGGTGATTCTGAAGAAAAACTACACAAGAACTCATTCATTGAATTCATTAATTTATTTATACATCGAGGAGTCAGAATTACCTCCGCTGTCTTAATAGCGAGAGAGCGATATTCCCCAACTCGTTGAAAGCAAAATTGTTTACAATGAAAGGTGTATCAAATTCTCATGTAGAAATATTAGCTGAGCGAATGTGCTTTTACATTTTAATTGCAAGAGACTAGAATGTCTCTGACCCTTCTCGACTTGAAAATACGCAAAATTTTCAGATTCAAAATATAGTTCCCAACTTTGATTTTAACTGCAGTATATGGATTTTGGAAATCTGTGGCAGTTGCGTTTAATATAGGACTGAAATTTTCAGAGGCACTAAATCTTTAATCCTAACTCTGTTTCCATTCGCACAAACAAATACATAAGTGCTCATTACAGACCTACGTGGTTGAATTGTCCAAAAGATGATTTGTGTTTTAGATTTATTCTTTTCTTCAAGGGGGTTATTGCATGACTTAAGGATCATTGAGACACTAGGCGCGTCTGATGAAATGTTTAATAAGAAACGTGATATCGAGCTAAAATACCTAATTTTCAAAAAGTACTTCAAAGTTTGAGCCCTGAAACGTCTCTTACTCTGCTATGCTAAGGGAAAACGCCGTATGAGCCTACAAGAGTTGCCACATTTCCCACAATTAAACAATTATATTTGTAGAGAATTACGAATATCTTCCCTCGAAACTTTCACGTACTTCAAATTAGGATGCGAATGAAATTCTCTGAAAATTTGGAAGGAAAATATCCAAAAACTTCTCTAAATATTCTTGTTTTATTGAAGGGAATTTAGCAATGTCTGAAGGCTTTTACGGTGTTCTGTCTTAACACGGCAGTATTGGCTGCCTGAGGAATTCTCGCCGGTTGACATCACTGGATTGTATCCTTTAAATTACTTCGTTTTTCAATTAGGAACCACGATTTTCTGGCCCACTAAAATCACCTATCTGCTTACAATAACTAATAGCACGCATACGTTGTTCCTAAAATGGGCCAGAAATATTCGTTCCTTCTTGCAAAATGTACTCCAAATGTATGTAAGACGATCGATTCATATCGAAGCAAGCCGCCTAACCTAAGACAGTCTTCATAACATAGATTTAAATTGAGAAAAGCCGGTGCTGTCAACTCGTGAGAACTGACGAACCCGAATGAACTTCACGGACACATAATTATAGGGCACTGATTAGATTTAAGTGGGCCAAAATTCTTCAGATCATCTAGCCTGTAGATATTTGTCTCAATAGGAATGTGCAGTCGGTTGTGCATTTTTATCTTCATTGATGTTTCTTGTTAGATTGTTATTATACTTTTTTTAATTAAAAATTTACATTTTTACACATATTCTGAAACATTCAGTAACTGCAAATATTATTTCTCACCAGCTACCTCCGTTCATTACAAATAAATCAAAGCGACATTCGTGCTGATTTTTTTGTGTTTAAGTTTTTTTATTTAAAATCACCAGTAGCTAAAAATATATTCAATTTAAGGCCACGAATTTTTGTAGTCTCCGTTCTCTTGTAAAGAAACAAAATTATACCTATGAAAATGTATCATTTTTAACGGAAAATAAAACTCCCATTTTCAAAGCAATATATTTGCTGAATTTTTGATTTTTATTGTTTTGCGAAGTAGATTAAAAAACGGAACAATTTTGTAAGTTCAAAAGTCCAAAGAATCGTAAAAAAACTCGAGGGTATTAACCTTAAATATACCTAGAGTCTCGCGTCAACCCCACAAAACGGTAGCGCCATAACTTTAGTGTCGAAATAATAATAAAATAAACAATTGTAGAGTCCCTCCGCCCTCCCCGTGTCTTGAGTCAGTTTGCATTTACTTCTGCCTTGATCCTTTGATTTTTTTCCAATTTGAAGGTGCTTTAATAACCCTTTTTGCGAGCTTCTGATGACAGGCTAAAATAATTTTAAAGGTTGGTTAGGTTAGGCTGGAGGAATAAAAAAAAAAATTGCTCAATTTTACCTAGCATGCTATTGCTCTTGTCTCTTATTTCCGGAGGTAAGGCACGCAACTGTTTTTCGATGATACTTGTTTCATTTTTCTAAACTCTGGTAGTATGCCTAATCAGTGTCAATGTTGTTCCCAATTTTGTAGTGTTGGTTGTAGTCATAGTTATGTTGAAAGACATTTACTTACTGCCAAAAACGTAATTGTCGTTTCACCAAAGGCCCCTCGGTAAAGGAAAAAACCGCTACAATTTGTCTCTTTATTTTCGGGCTTTGTTTGATTTAAATTATTTAATACCATCATAAACTTTCTTTTTTTTCAAGAAGAAGAATCTGTGAACAGAGTTTCTAGAAACTTGCCTTTTTCTCGCCTGTTGCAAGCTCATTATTCGCATTAGTCGACGAGTAGTATTGCAAAAACTTTATGAATGTATCTCACATTGGTTTCAGGACATTCCATCAATGATTTTTTGTCCGCGCACCTGTTTTGTCCAGTAGTTTACGTCCACGCGGAAAATGAAATTTGTGTTGAAAGAAACTATACAAAAATAAATAAAAATGGGAGAAAAACCAAGAAGCACGCACTCATTAGTTTTAACCCGTATGACTATGTACATCGATCTTTTAGAGTCAAATACGTCCAATTTTGAGCGTTTGGTTGCGCGGACACCGCGCTGAAGCACAGTAAAAGCACAACATATAAAAGAAAACATTAAAGTGTTTTGGGAATCATTAAATTTGACACAGAACCACCGAAATATTTACAAAACACATTTTATATTTTCCTCAAATACAATTTTTTTTTTTCATCAATTTAAATGAGGAAAATCCATGCAGAGTGTGCAAAAATGTCAAAATCATAAACTGAAAAACACCGACTCTGCGATTTTAAATATTAAGAGCCATAACACAGAGCGGCACGAAACGCGATTGCGATTGCGAACGCATTGCGCGATGCTTGAAGTATCCCCTTAGGTTTGTAGGCACCATTGCGCGTTGGGAGATTGCCCGCCGCCCGCCGCGCCGCAGTGTACCACGGCACCTCAAGCAACTATTTCACAACAGAGGTGTTGCACAGTATCAAACGAAATTGAAGGCGCTCCAACATTTTAAGAATGATAGGCATCCTTTCAGAGTACGAAGCTTTCCTCGAAAAATATATTAAGGTACTACGGCACGAACTACCCTGCCGAAAAAACGCGTGGACATAAACTACTAGAAGAACCAGGTGTGCGGACAAAAAATCGTTGTCGAAATGTCCTTCAACCCTCACATTACATGTCCAATTTATATTTCGAGAGTGTATGGTTTGCTCTCAGTATTAAACATTTCTACAATGTCAATATCAATACAAAACTTGAAATGACTTATAAAACCATTGTATACCAAAATCAATCAGTATTTTCACAAAGTGATCACAGCTTTGTATAAAAAAATTCCATATTCGAGGGATCACGACTGATATCAGCCAATATTCAGTGGTAACCAAAACAAAACATTGAAATAATCACCTGACGCCATTAATATTTTTCTCTCCACGTTATAATACGTCCGCTACACCTCAAGAAGCAAAAAATACGTCAGTTTACACGACAGCTTTCAGTCGTACTGATTGAAGCGTTGCTTGAAGCTCTTAAGTACACCTAAAAAGACACCTAAGGTGTAGTAAATATGATTAATGCAGTACAAATCGCGAATATTTTCCATTATTTATTGAACCGAATTTGAAACACAAACGCATCAAGTCGCATTAAGTTAAACTGAAAAAAAGACATTAGATTTTTTATTCCTCTATAATATTCAATAATAAGGACGAAGTTCGAGGACTATCCTGGTGTTCAAAATATCTTTTCTCGACTTTGAATTGTTGACAACTACTGAAATCCAAAACTCTCCCTAAGTTATTTTTTTCCAAAATATGAATTTGCGTCAATCTGTAGAACCCGAATCCACTTGCACTCCACTACATATGTTGACATGCATAAGTTATTCAACAATTAAAATTGCTGAAAAGTTTTAATTAAATTAATTCAACGTACAGATTATGAGTCGAAACGGACGTTTCATGTTCAAACGTGGCATTAAAATACTCATGCGTTTAAAGAGAGGAGAAATATGAGATTAGAGGTTGAGCTTTCATAGTTGTAAAAAATAAAACAAAAATTAGTTCAGAGATCACATCGTGCAATCTTTACGTGAACAGATTAACAGATACAAATAGAGTGATACAAAATTTTTAAAAGCATTATTAGACTCAAATTCAACTTTAAAAGAGAGGCGCAGGCAAAATGGTTATACTCACGAACGAAAGGACCGGTTTTAAAAGAAATATTGCATTTTAGAAACCCAATGGTATGCTAGAAATTGGTGTCTAGGCTAGAAACATGGTCGATTTGATTATTTTCATGAGTCTGGAGGTAATGCGACTCGTAAATACTTTCTTTACGAATACGCCTCGTAATGGCGTCGGGAAAGTTATCGTGATAACGTTTGGTGGATAACAACTCCTCGGAGTTTATTTTCCTTTCAAGTGTCAGGGCGACCAACTTTTCAATTCTTGGTTTCAATTTATGCAGGTACATTATTTTGGCTGACATAAAGTTCCTCATATTTCACAACTTTGCTTTCTTTTGGCTTCTTTAGCTCCAGTTCCCCTTTCCTGAGTCTATTCCTCCCCGTTTCTTGCCTTTCAACGTTCTTGAAAATTTCGCTCCTGTGACGTAAGGGCGTATCTCAATTTCTGTATGAGCCCCAGAAGGCATTGATTTATATGTAAAACAGGGCTCACGCAAAAATTGAGGTACGCCCTTACGCCAAAAGAGCGATGAAACAACGCAGTTTTTCAAAATAAGGTACCTAAACTATAAAACCTTTAAACAACGATTAAACATTTTCATTAATAATGCATAACTGCTCTTATTGTTGATACTCATTTCCTCTAAACATGAAAATGTTCAAAAAATGAAGCCCATTTTTGAGGCATCATGATGAAAAACAGTGTTCGCAACCAGTGTAAATAAATTACAACGATGGAGAGCTGGTGGAAGAGGGGTGAAAAGAGCCGTGCATGGAAAAACTCGAAAGTTGCCAGGAGTGGGTTTAGCCCGTATAAGAATTATTGATAGACAAATCGATAGACAAAGGATGCAGAGGGAAAAATGAGCGATCCTATTCGTTGAAACGGTTGGTTCTTATAGACTGAGGGAGAAAATGATGGATTAACTATAGGTACTGAAATGAGTTGCCGTTAATTAGTTCTCTTTGTCCATTATAACCACCCGTTCTCATCGACGGATCACTCCATTTTTTTTATGTCTTTTGTCTATAGCTGTGTCTGTCAGTGTTAATACTCAGCGTGCAAGAGCCAGGAATAATACAGGCAATTTTTGTAATGTGAGGCAATATTGCTAAACAGCACTTGTTTAATTTTTGTGAAAGAGCACCAAACAAGTTCGTCGATATTGAAAATAAAATGAATCCCTCTCTCCAGAGGAAGATAGCAAGGAACAAAAATCTTGACTACTGGTTCGATCAGATGATGAACTGATTTTGTCTCTCTTCTCTCGTACATTGATTCGTTGACTTTGATTGAATATTTGCATCAAACTTGTGGACTTATTCAAGTAAATATAGTTGGTAAATTGTGCAGAAAAAAAGCGAAAAGATTAACCGTAAAAATGTATTTTTTCGTAAAATTGTAGGACTAAATTTTATTTAATGACTCAAAAATATTTTCATACTTCCCTCAAACACGGCAACAAAGATGAAGAAAAAAAACACACAAGAATAAAAAAAGCGAGAAAAAAAATTTAAAAAAAAAGTTAGAAACCCGTGAGGTCTAGGCTGGTCGATCGACCAATATCAGTTGGTAAACAAAAACTTAATTTAAATTAAAAACGTGAACCACATTTTTGGTTTAGTGCAGTGCCAGAGAGAGAGACGACTTTCACGAACAATGAACGTGTCTTGATGAAAGCTCTTGGTTGGATTTCGAAAATGCACGTCTTTAACACTCGTCGCTTTACAGCGTAACTTACTTTGAGAGCTTGGAAAATGTATTTCGCGAGTGGGAAAGAAATATTTCGACTCGGGAGCGAAATAAAGCTGAAGATGATGGGAGTATCATGGAGGTGGAGAGGTTGAGGGGGAGGGGAGGGCATAAATATTACGGCGCGCGTATCCGTTTCTGAACGAAAATTTAAGTAACACTCGCGCTTTATAAATACGAGTAAGTGGTGCTGCTTAATTAAAATACACTATTTCAATTTTCTTCCGGCATTAATTCCCGCCGCGCTTGTGTCCTGAATGCCGTCGCGACCTTCCCCCCGTTTCTCACCTCGCACATTATTTGATCCGGTCGGTCTTAAAACCTAACAAGTTCAATTTCCTCATGAATCTTGAGGCACGTAAGAGTACGTTTATTCCGGGGTGTATCAGATAATTGACACTACCGATTCGTTTTCCCTGTCAACCGGAATAAGACGGAGTGCCTCACCTCACTAGATCAGTTTGCCAGTTGTCACGCTAACTACACCAGATTTTGACTCATTTTATGCTAGAAAAGAATCAAGTCCTATTGATTTGTAGCAGGAAAAAAATAAGTGTAATTCTTCTACGAAGGTGATTTGATGGACGCCATATTTTGTGTTAGAACGTCATGCGATATATCGCATCAATTAGTTCCATTTTTTCAGCTATTCGTTATTTTTCTCGGATTTTGAGATCGCAATTCTGTTATCAGGAGACTAAAGAATTGACTACCAATTTTAACAAACAAATTCAAAGTAATAAAGGCGTGGTTTTTTGGAGGAAAAATATCGCATTCGAATGCAGTTTTGATGTTAGTATCGAATACGATATTTTCCCTCTAAAAAAACCACGCCTTTATTACGTTAAATTGTTTGTCAAAATTGGTAAGTGAAATATTTAGTCCCTTGGCAACAGAATCGCGATCTCAAAAGTCGAGAAAAATGACGAGTTGCTGAAAAAATGGAACTAATCGACGCGATTTATCGCATGCCGTTCTGACACAAAATATGGCGTCCATTGAATCACCGTAACTGGCTACGTTATCGCATAAATGCAAAATGAAATTTCACGGAATTAAAGTTAATGTTTCCTAAAATTGTTAGGGGATAATCCAAAACATTTATCCGGAAATTCTACATATAACTTCAAAACTTGACTCAACTTTTCAAACGTGGCAACGCTGTAGCAGAAATAATTTTTTAGGGGTCTTGAAACTTTCAGATTTATCATTTCTTATGCCAAGGAACACTATCTAAAAGTTTTAATTCCATCCAAGCTAGGAAAGGGGTGTAGAGATGTTTCCTCCTTTAGCGCCTCTGAATTTGACCCTCGAAAACTTCAAAGGGACTTTATTTTCCAGGGACTTAATAGAATATTTTAATTTTTTGCTAGAACGTTAGTAGAAGTATCCTTATGCATTGTTTTGAAGGTTCAATCAAAAGACATTCCCATTTTATAAAAATTTGCTCAAGCACACTGTGACAGCTAAAAAGCTGATCTGCGAGAACGCAGCGAAGCGCCTTCAATTTTGCTTGATACTCTCAGCTACACCGCAGAGTTAGTTTAGTTGCTGAACCTAACCGAACCTAACTCGGCTTGATACTCTACACCACCCGCTGCTCGGGACGTAGAAAAGGATGACAGCTCAACAGCAAAACGGCTATTATGTGTTGTTTAGACATTATAAGCTCAATATATCTTTTAACGGAAACAAGAAGGTGGCACATAAGCCGTAAAAAATATTTTTTGTCCTTGGTTTAAAGAAATTACGCAAAGAAGTCTACAATTTGTCCCTGACACGACTACAGCCATTTCAAGTAAATCGTGGACAAAAGCATTTGAAAAGAAGATCATAAATTACAACTGCATTCTTCTATCATTCTCCTAGAATGTCCGCAAGTCAAATTTCTGAAAATTTGCTATTCGGAGTGCCAATTTAAAGTAACGATAGGAAGGATAGCCCCAGATTTTTTTCTCATTGCTATTATGAAGGAATACCAATATCCATCTTTATCCTCTACCCTCTGCCCTCCCATTGAGGTTGATGGAATAAATATTTCTGAAATTTTCAAGACCTTAAAACAAATTCTCCCCGCTACAACGTTGCAAAGGTGGAAATTTAGAATTAGATTGTAAAACAAAAGGAATTGAGCTATTGAGTAGCGTTTTAAGGCCATTACGAGCTGTCTAATTAAAATTTATGACACAAAGGCCGAGTTCTGCTTCTTTTCTACTGCAAAAATATTTCATTTTTACTTTACTCATACGATTCGTAACGTCCCTGGATCATACGTTAAAATGATGAATGTTTGCCCGGTTGATACTCACAATGTTCACCCAAACAATAATAAGTTTTAGCGCCGAACAAATTGCAAAGGTGTATGCGCCAGGATGGAAGAGGGTAAATAGTCAATTTAGCTTATGTTGCGTGTGTGAATAACTAATGATGTAATACATGCAAAATTTTGCATTTAAAAGTCATTTTTCTCTTAATATTGCAAGCATCACTCTTGGAAAATGAGAGGTTATTCATATTAGATGCTAAAAACTTTATCGAATGCATCTGCAGAATGTAAATTTTTTATTCTCTTGCTATTAGGGAAAATCTATCCTTGAAGGTAACTGTTTGATTTTAGATGAACATCGGCATACCTCTCTGAAATAGTTTTGGGCCATTCATCAAACAGGCAACGCTAGAAATCGGAATACCCCCCCTCCCCTCCAGTTTCACAAGTGATGCGAACATAGTGTTTACCGCTTGTAAATAAACAGAAGAAAATTAGTTAGATTTTGTGTAATTATTTTTCCATCACTTTAAATGACAGTAATCCATACAGAACGTGCAAAAAATTAATAGTAGTACGCTGACTCCGCGACTTTACTTATTCGCGCCAAAACAGTGCGATCGGCGCGGAACGCATATTAGCGCCTACAAGACTGGATGAATACTTCACGCATTGCGCGTTCACTACGGAGCGCGCTGTAATGGAGATGTTGCATGTGCGAGAAATTTGCGATTTGACAATTGATTCTTATGTAAAAGTTTGCAAGAAACACGATGGTGCCACTGGTTTTCCCTGAAATCAACTCCCAAGCTCAAAAAAAGCACTAAAGTTGAGGGCGTAATGGAGGGGATATCCCACGCTATCCTGAGAGTCCACCTCTACATCAAGTCTTGCCTTGCTGTTAAGCGGCGGCTCATTTATGTGTAAATTTTAACTTTTGTTTTTTGTTTTTTTCGGTGGTTGAAAAAAGGAATGTAAAACCCGAAACGTCCAGTCCAAATTACTTTTATTTACAGCCTGTACCCCGTGTTCCTCTAATTTCATGTACATCAAGACAAACTCTCCATGCGAAGATAGGGAGCAAATACATTTACAGGGCTGCCACTTTATTTGGGGACTCTAAAACTGAAAACACGGCAAGCCTGCTTAGGTATTTGCTCCCTATCTTCGCATGGAGAGTTCGTCTTGATGTACACGTGGACTCTCAGGATAGCGTAGGATATCCCCATTATCCCCTCCATTTTGGCCTCAACTTGAGAGCTTTTTCTGAGCTTGGGAGTTGATTTCAGAGAAAACCAGCGGCACCATCGTGTTTCTCGCAAACTTTTACGTAAGAATCAAATGTCAAATCGCAAATTTCTCACACATGCAACATCTCCATTACAGCACGCACCGTAGTGAACGCGCAATGCGTGAAGTATTCATTCAGTCTTGTAGACGCTAATACGCGTTCCGCGCCGATCGCACTTTTTTGGCGCGAATAAGTAAAGTCGCAGTGGCACCATCGTGTTTCTCGCGGACTTTTACATAAGAATCAATAGTCAAATCGCAAATTCCTCACACATGCAACATCTCAATTGTTGAATATGTGTAGTTTCGCTGTGCTGCACCTACCGCGGTGTACACCATTTTCGACCAGTGCACATTCTGAGCCTGCAATCGGAGGATCGATGTATCGTAGATTTTGCACCCCTGAATGGTACCTTGACTCATTCATGTCAGAGTTCGTCCGTTTTTTTCTGATCGATTATCGTTACCACGAGAGCCTCTCTACAACGAGGAAGTCGACCAATCCCTCAAGTTCTCGTCATGGAGAGAGAGAGATTACTGTTTAAAGGAGACGAAATTCGTTCCCTTTATTTCCTTAATAGTCGAGTCAAGATAAAAGAGAATGGGCTAACATGCGTTGAGTGATAAGATGAGGTATAGGTAAGAAATCCCTAGACTCCACTTTTGACTTTCAAATGCACAAAGTAAAATTTAGGACCCCCTCCCCTCCTGTCATTTTATGGTGTCCTTAATAGATGCGAAACAGGAACACTGAAAACTTTACGACAAGTTTTCGTCGAATACTTCAGAGCAAACATTCATATATATATAACGGCTACCGATTTATTCCAACAATTGCATTGTGGATACTTTTTTGTTGGCCAGTTCATTGTACGTTCAGAGCGAATGATATGATTTCCCCCTTTTTTCAATGATGAGAGGGGCTTCGAACACTCTTCATTTTAACATACGTTTCAGCCTACAAATCTTCCGACTCCCGGCTGACTTATGATTGTACAAAGTTGTCATGCTTCCAACACAGTCCCTTCTTCGATTATATCGATATATCGATTAAAGTCATTCCGCAAGATGACAGCCCGAAAGCGCAAACGATACCATTTGCACTTTCGGTCCGTTGCCTTGGGAAAATTTTCGCTCATGGGCTTCCACGAGTTGGAAGACCATTTGCCTGTGATAAAGCAAAAAAGTGTTTCGGTCGAATCTCTTTGTATCATCATTGTCTTGTATTTTGATGGTAAACTTAACTCTTTTTTGTCTGTCTGGAGTTGAAACACGCTTCTTCGTTGACCGTTGTTTGATATCTGCCTTGTTTGCCTTGATTTTTAATGTTTAGTTGTTGGAGATTTGACTGTACTGTATGCGTCTTTGTCTTTTGTGTCTCTCTGTGTTTGTTGTTCACGTCTTTTCTCGGCAGCCCCCATGCCCTCTTGTTGACTCCTTCCCCCTCCCTAAGCCAAGGCCTGTCCTTGTCGCCTGTCACCCCATTCTCCTCAACGTAGCCCTGCGTTTCTTTTTCCAAAGTTGTTCGTTACTCTTCGAAGTTGCTGAAACATAGCCCACCCGATCATTTTCGCAACCTTCAATCATATCGAATAGTTAGGTCCGCAATATTACACGGTATTCAGTAGACTCAAGCTTTGTAGACTCAATTACTATTATGTTCATTTGAACTGAATCTGCGATTTTTGGTAAATAACTTTGAAAATAAGTTAATTTATTCGTAGGTATTAATGATGGGTGAGCGAAAAATCTCGAAATCGACATTTGCTTGAAATAGCTCGACGTTCCCGTTAACTGTCATTCTTCCACCTCGATTTTCAATGATTTTATTTATTTTAGTGAAGAGTGATTTAATTAAGTTAATAATATGTTGTCATCTGAGAGCAAAATGAGTTATCATGAGAACGTCGAATGGGATCTCGGTCGCACCATTTATCGTTGAGTTCGGCGTTCCGCGATATCGCTCTAAAAGTCGAGAGTTAAAAAATCTATCTACCTCTTTAAAGGACGTTTTTTCGTCTCCTTTGCGGTTTTAAAATCAACGCCCAAAATTTAGAGCGATCCCGTGGAACGTCGACATCGACGAAAAATGTTACAATTTTTTAAAGAGTCACTTAAAAATGGGTGAATTTGGAAAGTATATTTTCTGGCTGATGAAAAATGTCTCAGAAACTGCACGCTTTTAACCTCTCTTTGGTGTCAAAAATCTTCAAGTAAAGCGCGTTAGTAGATCACATACGCAGCGTGAGGTAATGCAGCATTTGATAGTCATAAAATTTGTCTTAGCCATTCTGATTTACTTGACTTAAATACAGTGGCAAATGAAAATCGTGCATTTGGCATTGTATTGCCTAGGTACTGTTACAAAGAAGAAGAAACTTATCATGACTTACATCAACTTACTCATGATACACTCACAAGTTGCTCTGATTCCTTCGTCGATGACAGTTTATCCGATTATCATCCTGTGGAAGTAGAATCGAAACAATTTTTAATTCCTCAAACTCACTGAAAGAGGATTGGATGATTCCAATTTTGCTAACTCAAATCGGTGTCGTGTTCAACTTTATCGATACTTTACACTACTTGCCAGCAAACTTATTGGTGCTCCTTTTAGTACAATTCCAATAAGTTTGCTGCACAGTACCGATAAATTTATGTACAACGCCTATTTGGCTTATCTAAGTCAAAATAATCCAACCCTTTTTTCAGTGCTGCTTTACATATCCGCGATTGGAACTGGTGACTGAGAGAAATTCTATCTCTTTCGGTGTGTGTGAGAATTTTTTTTTTTCATTATTATTAATCTACTAAATTGAAAATCATGCATATGTACTGCACATGAAAACCAGTTTACTTCAAACAAGTTGGATACAAATCTGATAAAGTCTTCAAGCATAATACACTTACTTACAAATACCCAGTTTTTACTGGTAAGTAGACAAATTGCTACGCTGAATATTCAACTTATTTATCGTCAAGACGTCATGGTTTCAATCATGCCCGCCCTTGAGTTGCCAATAGCTTAGCCACCGTTAGCCCTAACCTAAATAATTATCTTCACTCAAAATCAGGTTTTCGCAGTCGACGAGTAAAAAAAATTGCTTTATTCCCTTCTCTTTTTTCAATCTCTTTTGAGTGCAGACGGTTGATTTTGCTCCGGCCCGAATGCGCTCGGAACCGATAGTAATTTAAAAAAAAAATGCTTCAGGGCAGCGTTCCTTCCTTCGGTATTTTTGTTGCAAGAGCCCATGAAAAAAATCAAGATACCAATAAAAAGAGGATGGACGAAGTCATAAACTCATAAAAATTGGGACGAGGGAAACATTTATGGTCTTCTCTCATTGTTTGGAAAGAGTAGTGTAGGTGGAGATAAAAAAAGAATCGCGCATCTTACACTACCTTACCTAAAAATATCACCCAAGCGAACCAAGAGAGGACAGCTAACGTGATGTCACCCGATAGGGTTAATTTCATTGGGTTTCGTTCATGTCTAGTAGGTGTTGCATGAAGCTCGTGTTTTCTCCTGTTTTCCTTTCTTGCTCCTCTGGATTAAAATCTTAAATGTATTAAATGTAATTTGATGGAAAAAATGTGTGTCCCCAAAAAACCCTCCATAGGTACCCTTAAAATCGTATATTAAGATGATTTACCTCGAGAAGTTGAGAGGAACAAAAACGGTTCTTCTAGGAAGGGTCACGCGACTAGTTATTGTCATCCCATGCGTTAAGAGCCGAAATAAAGTTTTGAAAGATTGATTGTCTGAGTGCCTCTGTAAAATATTCCTAGATCCATCATGTCTCAATAAATAATTCAGTGTCGAGTTTTATTATAAAATTATACCGGAGACTTCATCAGGCATTGTAAGAGGATAGACACGAGGTCAGGAGACAAAAACTTGATAAATTGACGCCTGAGAATACCTATTTTTTTAAAATTTAAGTAATACTTTCTGAAATATATTTTGTTAGAAAACTCCTCTGATGAATGAATATCGAATGATCTCTCGAATGAACCTGAAAGAAGATATATTTAAGTTCAAATTTCCAATACCCACTGATATTATTTTTTATCGCTTATATTTTAAAGCTCTACTCTAAATGTGTCTCGAGAAAAAGGGACAATCTTCGTGGTTCGGTCCGATCTGGGTTTCTTAAAGTTTGATTCAAACAGAAAAATAATTAGTCAACACAGCTCATCAGGCATTGACATTACAATTATTAAGTCCGAATATCCGGTGGGAGTAATTCAGATACGTTTCTAAAAAGTTGCAAACATTATGTAATGAACATAAAAAAATATGCTTGGTTTTACAATTATTAGTATTATGAAAATTATAAAGTTTACCGACATTTTTAAAAATATAATTTTTTTTTTAAATGTAAAATTTCCTAAAGTTAGATCTAGGTGTTTCCTTAAAAATTTTGAAACAAAATTGAGCTAATTTAAGTCGTAGAGTATCTCCATTTGTAAGGTAATTTGTGAGGGTGGTGACGCTAATTCACAAACGGGTCTGTGTGACAGGTATCATGACGAAGACCACGCTAACTACCTGAATTCTATGTGGTTGATTGCAATTACTCTTCTGAGCGTAGGCTATGGTGACATCGTGCCTAACACATACTGCGGACGAGGCATCACTCTTACCTGCGGTATAATGGTAAGTCACCATAATAATAATGGTCCCTATAATGGTCACAATGCTAAGAACCACAGGGAACTTAACAAGCGGCTCTTGTAGAAGTACCCATTCCCGCTTAGAGAATTACATCATTCATCACAAATTACTGATAGGTCAAAAGCAGTGGTAACTCTTGACAGAAGATGAATTGAAATAAAGTTGTATAATGTGCATACATTTTTAAGGGTGCTTACTTCATAGACAAAATTTTACTGCAATTGAGGTTGAGATGAACATGTGCGGTCCTTTTTTTTAAATTGAGGACGCTTAAATTTGAGTACGAATGAAATTAATGTAATTTTCAAATGAACTACTTCACTCGAGTTTCACCAATTTAAAGGGCCCCACTAATTAAAGGATTGTATCGCCCAAAAACATTATTTTCATTTAGGTGTTAAGTTTTAACTCAAAAGAGAAATACAGATTTTAGAAAATTTTATTGGGTGAAATTCAATATGTTTTACTAACAAGTTCCGATCCTTTGCCAAATTCACTTTTTATTTTATTCGATTTAGATCTACAAATTTAAATATTTTTTCTGAGATACTTTTGAGAGTGATGCCTCTAGATATTTGAAATGAGGAGCGTTTTCAGTATTTTTTGGATAGCAACCGCTAACATCTTCTGTCTGATATTGGACATACTTATTGGTATTTAATTGCATATATATTATTCAAAGTCAAAGATAGGAAACAAATGTCCTGCAGTGTCTAAAACCAAATAACTCAGCCTAAAGTATAAGATTATTACCCCGCATGCCGTATTTCCTTGATTTCGGGAGATTTTTAAATTATACAAAGAAACATGAGTTACCGTGACTGCAGCTACTGCTTTTGGAAACAATTCCTGACAAAAAAAAAAAACAAAAAAAAGTTAGGTATCTTTTATTTTTTAATTCTAATTCTTTTGAAGTTCATTCACGAATGGCTAATAATCCCATTCGATCCATATGAATCGTTATTTTCACAGCAGGGATTCACTTCGTTAGTTAATCATAATCCTTGGATGGAAATGGATTTTCAACTAAATATGAAAGGAGGTATAACAAAATTTAGATCTCAAGATTTAGAAGTCCATTATTCTTTCAAAATTCCATCTTCTTCGCATTCTTTTCAAAAGCGGGTAGCTCAGAAATTACACATCACTGCTGCACAAATCAATAAGTGTGGTATTAGCTCACAGAATAATAGCGTCATAATCTGACGATACGGAAGTCAGTATTACTATACATTTAGTTTTTAGCACAACAAGGTCTCAGAGCAACCATTTAGTATCAAGAACACGGAGCGTGTTCAAAAATCTCCAAGGTATAAATTTATGTTTTTTTCTGTGCATCGATGTAGTGCAGAATACGTTTGTATGCGATTTTGAACTTGATTATAGCTCTAAAATCAAATAAAACACAATCCACTGCAATGCTTAGTAAAGCAACACGGATTGACTAAAGCAGCGATCAACGAATGCTAGCAGGCTTTTGTGTGAGAATAAGGACTGTCGTTGGAAGGCTATTGTACGAACGTCAGTAGTCCGTCATATACTACTATTCCATGAAAGATTTTGATGAAAATGCCTATCTAGCGGTACATATACGTGCATAGACACCAGACACCTGGCGCCTCCCTTCTTGCTAAATCGTAAACATTTGATCTCTGGATTTTCGTGGTACTGATGGTTTTAATTGTTGAAACATCTTTTAAATAAAGTTATCTACCGACCAATCATTCAAACATGTTGCTTCTCTAGTGCTATTAGGCGCTTTGCGACAGTGTGACACCCAATCACCACATACCCTTACATTCCTTGGGTATCTTGCACACCTCCATTTCCTCCTCAACTCCCTATTTCCAATTATTCATTGCACACCCCCTCCCCTCCCAGCGCCCGCGGTGCGATTAATTCATCGATTTCATTTTTATAACCATGGGGAAGGAAGACATCAATCAGTAATGTCTTGCGTTTGAAACAATAGGTTAGCTCTGTGACAGTTTCCTTCTCTTGTTTTAAATTTTGCAGCTTTTAAATTTTCAGCTACAGGAAAATCTCTTTTCATAAAGGGAATTTCCAAAATCTGGGTATCAGTCATTTATGTCATCAGTATCAGTCACTGGAGGATTGCAAATGATTGCATCCGAATTGCTCTTTTTAAGCTCTCAAAATTTCTGTTCAGTACTTATCTAATTGGTATCGATCCCATCTTGAGACACTCATACATTCCATTCAGAATCCCTCTGGTGGGGAGACTTTTAGTGCCCCCCCCCCCACAACATACCTTGATGAGGTGTTCTTCTACCCCCCGTCCCCGACAAAAAGTCCCTGGATCCGCCCATGAAAATTGGTTCTACCGAAAATATGGTTGAATAAAGTAGGTTTCAACTACATTTTGCTACAAGGAACTATTAACTCAGGCCCATCCATAGAAGCTCCTACCTGGACAGGAAATCTGCTCGTAATGGCACATATGTTGTTCCTAAAATGGACTGGAAATAGTATTTCCTTATCGCAAAATGTAAACCGGCTTTGTGTTTATTATCACGACAGCATTAACGTTAATTCCTCGGGAAAATAATATTTTTTTACCATGAGGTGGTTGAATCTACCCAAATTCCTCTTCCGTACCAAAATCAGCTGTAACATTGCTGTTGAATTGGCTAACCTCTCCTCTTTTTTTGCATGGTGCTTTTTGTGCCACTTGTTTTAGAAAGAAAGCTGCTTTTGATTCACTACATTATGAGCGGACCTTTGATTTTGTTTCGCAAATTGCTTCTGCGTTCGGGGGAATTTTTGCAATATTTTTAAGGGTAGGTAGATGAGACAGAGATGTGTATATTTGGACGCATTTCTGTCAAACGGAACTATGTGCATTAAGACATAAGCCCTGAGACCCATAAGAATATGTGCATAACAGGGCTCACGTCAAATGCACATAGTTCCGTTTGATAGAAATACGTCCATTTAACTGGGGCTTTTTGTTAGTAACGGCTCGCCAGCGCTTGATTTAGGGAAGCAGCGGGTCAGTTATGAGTCGCTATCGAGTGTCGTTGATCGCAGTGGGTAGGCGTAATGATCGACCTTATCGATATTTTCCCATTTGAAGCTATGGTGAAGAATCGATTATTATGGTGTTCGTTGCGAACGCCCTGATAATCGACCCTTCCTCACGGGTTTGAATGACATATTAATTAATTCATCGCAAAGCACGCCACCCCACTGCTTGATCGATAAAATCCTCTCTTAGCAATGCTTTATATCGATCTTGGAATTATTCTTTACGGTCATCCGCTGTTCAGGTATTCCAATCACAGCTGCTCTGAGAAATATGTTTGTATTCTTGTGCGCTACTTCTGGTTACTGTGAGAAAAGAAACATATAAGCTAATCTATAGTTTGCGTTGATTTCGGTACAAAGAAAATACCCAAATTTTGTATTATCCAGAATCAAATGAAGGCTTGTATTACTTTGTGTTTCACGTTCCATAATAACTGAATACGCTGGTTAAGAATATTTTTTTTTTAGATTTGTCAAAAATTTGGCGTGAGGCAAGGTAGATCCTCAGCGCCGATCTCGAAAATGACAGCCGTTTTTCTGGTCTGGGTTGATTTTTCTCGGAAAAATCGGAATTTTTCCTTAAAAGGGCGATTTTAAGGGAAAATTTAGATTTTTTCGGGAATAATCTAACTATTCTAGCAAAGCAAAGGTCATGTTTGGAATTAGCGCTTAAAATCAACCTTGTAGCAGCTGTCAAATTTCTGGCAAATCAAAAAAAAATTTTGACCAGTTACAACTGTGACATTTTTGCTCAATGTGCTATCACGTATTTTGGCGGCTA
Source organism: Bemisia tabaci (assembly GCF_918797505.1). Taxonomy (NCBI): domain Eukaryota; kingdom Metazoa; phylum Arthropoda; class Insecta; order Hemiptera; family Aleyrodidae; genus Bemisia; species Bemisia tabaci. The sequence goes on from NC_092794.1 coordinate 48,980,990, forward strand.
TTGTTCCTACTTTTGTCACCATTCTTCAATTGTTTACATTTATGTTTTTACGTTTCGCTCATTCCTTTACGCAGAAAATTGTAAAACGTACCCGAGAACCTACTCAAAAAGATATTTTCTTCATTCCCTTAAGAAATATGATAGGTATGCTTCCTGCCTGGCTTTTTTCATGGAGCCACTTCAGGCTGGAGCACCGTATCCATCTCTTTGATTATAAACGTACACAATGCAAATTCTGATATTTTTTCGTCTTATGCGTGGTTTTTGCGCAAAAAAAAATATCGAATTATCGAAAAGCACAATCGAATCGATTTTAGTCTTCGCGAGTGAGAATTACAAAGTTTTCAGCGGAAAATACAAATAACTGTAGCTGTTTTTCGTTCAGAAAATATCAACACCTGATGGCACGAAGATGCACTAAATGAATACACGCGAAATGTAATTTTAAAAGAAAAAGCGGTTTTTTAGTATTCTGAAATGGACTGATAGCGGTGAGAAAAAATAATAATTGTAATTTCTTTGAGAAATGAAACAAAAATGTAAAAAGAATTTCTATGAATATTTCGATTTGTGTCGTTTGTATGAAATGTGCTGCTTCATAATCATCAAAGACCTGACTTTAAGCAATATTTCTGTCAGTATGTCAATGAGGTAGAGAAAGTTTCTTGGAACTGTCATTTTCATATGATCGATTCGTTGCCATGGAGAATCATTATATTTTTATATCCATCATATCAATTTCACTATATAATATATCTGACCGTGACATTAGAACTGACTTGGCAAGACTTGGGGAGAAAGAATTAAACACGCTTAATTTCTGGCCTTTGGGTAAAGTAAGTGCAAAAAAAGACGGTTTCTTTCTCAGTTGTCGTTCTCTCTTTCCTCCATTAATGTAGTTCTTTCTATTACCCCAAAATGATTCTTCAATTTTAATCGCGATGGATAGTCTACTATTCAGTCAACGAATCAATGTTTTATTACGAGTCAATTTAGATTCACCTCTCTTCCATTCTTTGTCTTCACCCGCAAGAAGTTAAAAGTTGCTTGAATATTTTGTGTTCCTTCTGATTTTGCTATAGTCATTCGAATGATTTTTATTCAATACCAGTGTGCAGTCAAATATGAGTTATTTTGGAACTTCTTATTAAATTGATGGCTGCCGAACTGAATAAATCAAAATATTCATCGAATAATCTTTTATAAAAATTACAATTACATCCTACTAAGAAATTTTGCGTTTTCAACAACAATTCCGAGATCAAAGTCTCTGATATTTTCAAAATCCTGGTAACAATCGATGTACCATAGTCCTAGACACCATACTTTATGTTGAAACATCATCTAAAATCGATCAGTACAATTATTGGTCAATTGAATGTTTTAATTTTATACAATGCCTGGTAAAAATTGACAGTAGAATCTGTGTTCCAAAATACCATAGACCTAAAGCAGGCTGTAAGAATTTCAATAGCTACTATAGCCGGCTGCACAATTTCTTGTAGCCTTTTATAGCCGATGGCGATTGAGCAACAGCCAGGCGATAAAGTGTATGCTAAATGTTATTTATTACAGATGCTAGGACTATTTTTGGATTACCGCTCTTTTTTGGGCCGTAGTATCTTGATTTATTTTGCGCGGAAAGCTTCGTACTTTTGAAGGATGCCTGCCATTCCTAATATGTTGGAGCGCCTTCAATTTCGTATGATACTGTGCAATACTTCTGGTGTGAAATAGTTGCTTCAAGCGCCGTGGCACGCTGCGGCGCGGCGGGCGGACATCCAGCGCGAAAAGCGCCTTAGCGCCTATAAACCTAACAGGGATACTTCACGCATTGCGCCATGCGTGAAGTATCCCTGTTAGGTTTGTAGGCGCTGGTGCGCGCTTATCGCTGGCAGCACGCCGCTCCGCTCTGTGTTAGGCTCCAATATAATCTTGCGGAGTCAGCGTTTTACAACTCATGATTTTGAAATGTTTGCACATCTTGTATGGATTATTCTCATTTTAATCGATGAAAAAAAGTATGTATTAAAGGCAAATATAATGTGTGTTTTGTGAATATTATGGTGGTTCCGTATCAAACTTAATGATTTCCAAAGCACACGAATTTCTACACAATTTCTTATAGCCATTTATAGCCGATGGCGATTAAGTGTAAATCCCGGCAATAGGAACAATAGCCCGGCTGCATACTTTTTTATCGCTTCGTATAGCTCGGCTATATGATTTGCTCCGCTTTCTACAGCCAGCTATATCATTTTCTATTGCCCTCTTTAGCCGGCTATAAGAATTCCTATGGTATTTTGAAACGCAGCTCCTATCGCCAATTTTTACCAAGGATTCAACTCCAATTCTTTACGAAAGTGCTCATATTTTACACTCGCATTATCTATGTCAGTGAAAGTTCCTGGTGGAGCGAACAAATTGAGCTTTATGTAAAGAGGGTTATTAAACATTTTTGCCGGTTACTGATGTTCAGAAATGTTAATGAACATTATTCTATTCAGAGCAATGCCCCTAATCTCCGTTATAAAGCTGTTGAGCATCGTAAAACCACCGCTACCGTTACAGTCCGGTCTTCTTGTGATTATATAAGACACGATAAATAATGTAGGTTGTTGGTGTCGCTCTTCTGACCACACTCAGTCATTTAGTCATTCTCCTGACATAAAGGCATGACTACATTTCGCGATGAACCCTGTCATCCATAAAACTCACTCAGTGGCGTGGCGTGAATTGCGATATATCGATTGTTATGCCATTCAAATCTATGGAAAAGGATCGATAAAAAGGGTGTTCGCAGCGAACACCTTAATAATCGATTCTTTACCATTGGTTTGAATGGCATAACAATCGATACATCGCAACTCACGCCACGCCACTGAACCCACTGCTTTCCCCGGGCTCATCTCAACGTGTAGTTACGCCCCTATATGTCAGCCACGATTTCTTCTTGCAGCTTCCCAAGTCTTTTTTTTATAATTTCATTTCCGTTTCCAATTATGAGTTCTTGTGGTGTCCAAAATGTCTTTTGATATCAATTTGCGATGAATCTATATAAGTTTAACCAAGTGCCAGTGTAACTGAAGTTAAGTCCCCGATGCAAATTAAAAAGGCTTAAAAAAAGTAAAGGCATATATTTGATATAAACCATGTCAAACAAAGATTATTTTTTAGAAATTCTGGTCGCGCATTGCTTTGTTGTGAATCTGGTGGCTCGAATCAGATACACTTAATGCCAAGTATTCTGCTCTAAAGAATTAGAACTCAAAATAGTTTACAGTCCACAATCGAACACTGAAAGTGTTCGAAAGTGAAAGAATCGTGAAATAATAAGTCTTCATTCTTGCGTCATGTTAACGTCTCAGGTAACAGTTTAGCAGTAACAATCAGTATTGCCTCCACAGTTGGACTTCATTTTAGAATAAGAAAATACTAGTTCCGGCTCATCTATGAAAACGCCTAACTGCATAGGAGAACTAATGACATACAAAGTTGTTTCTAATATGAGCAGAAAATGATAGTTACAAACTCCAACTACAAGCCTCTGTAGCCTCCTCCTTTTTGAAAAAAAGAAACACTTGCTGAGGTACATCCATTCAAGTTGTGCGTCTTTCGTTTCTGGAAAATATTTAATTCAATGAATTTCGAGGAAGCAAGGGCATTTTCTGTTGATCAAATTGCTCAAAATGTTGATTAAAAGAGATCAAATTGCTTTAAGGAGTCATTTAAATGAAGTTCGACTGGAGTAGGTAAATACGTTTAGATTATTTTATTCGGTTTGCAAGTCGCCGATTGCGCAACTTGCTAAGGCAGATTTTTCTTCTCAAAATGACATATTTTAACGAGATTTTTAATCAAATTTTAGACAGTCTTAGAATGGCCCTCTTGCAATCGCTCCTCTTTTTCGTGGACCCTTCAATTATTATCAGCGTTGAAAAAATACACGCTGGCGAAGATTATTGTATTTGGCACTAACTAAATTGATTTCTCCGTGCATGTTTTAATAAGTTTTAATCATTTGCATAATGTAAGCAAAATGAATCGCTTAGGTTTTTTCTCTCTCTCTTTCTGTGAGCTGATAACAAATTATTGCCTGTAGTATAGGTATGTCAATTCTTGGAGAACAGTTGTATGAATTCTTATGGTTACTATCTCTCTCTCTTCCCCTCTCTCTTCCTCCTTCTCAAAGCATCATGTTCATTTCGCAAGAAGAAGGCTACTGGTGCTGTCAGGTCACTAATATAATGTAGCAATGAGCTTTTATCAAGTTATTTTCTCTTCTGGCTTAATAAATGAACAAAACTATGTTCATATTTAAATAACAGCAATCAATTTTACAATATCCCTTAAAGCAGTGAAAGTTTGAGTTAATAATTACAAAACTAAAATTAGTATGTGAAATTTTTATGATGAGAAACAGTAATACATGTTTAGCAATTAAAGTATAAATCGCCCAAATATTCGCTAGCCTCTAAATATCGATGACGAAAAACAAAACTGTATTGGGTATTGAAAGTTGGCGATGTTAAAGGCTATCTCTATTTACAGGAGGTTAATACTTCTTTCAAGTCATTAATATTTTTAATTTTGCCATGAAGATTCTTCTATTATAAGATGAAAAGTTATGCTCACAAAGGATTCGAATAATTTAATTGGTATTTCTATACCTAGTCGTAAATAATTATCAGTAACTGCGATTTATCTTAATCAGGTCCAGTATTTTCGAGAGATAGCTGATATTATGATAGAAATACATTTCCAAAATATCCAATACAAACAATTTTACTATCTCTTAAAATAGTAAGTCGAATTCTAAAAATAATTTTTTGACTGTCATAGATAAATATTTTTCAATGAGCTTTGCTAAATGGAATTACGCCCGATAGGAATCATGTACCTCTCTTAAACTCAGCTTTACAGAAATATTGAAAGAATGATTTTTTATTGCATTTGCAGACAATATATTTTAGGGACCCTGCATGACTATCTTCCCTATAATATAAAAGTAACTTTCGGAAATCAATGCTATACTTGCCTCATGATGACTGATGGCCAGTGAGTGAAGAAATTGGTTTGGCAATCCCAACCTAATTCTCAACAACTCGCCTAACAAAAGTTCACCCAGGCATCCATCAGTCACCAGTGGGTAAATTTTATTTGATTTTTTGCTCAACAAATTACTCATTAATTTTCATCAGGCGATGAAATGTGTTGATGTCCGATCTTAACTTTTGACTCTCCCGATTACATTGGTTTGATTGTCAGCGCAGGGTCTTTCAAATATATTGTCTCCGATTGCATTGATAAGATCTTTAAGATCTCAAGTGTTTCCTTTTGAAGAGCCTACAAATTATAGTTTAATTGTAGGTATCATGATACCGACCATGCGAATCTTCTCAACTCGATGTGGTTCATTGCCATCACGTTCCTGAGTGTCGGCTTTGGTGACATCGTTCCTAATACGTACTGCGGACGAGGAATTGCTGTCAGCACCGGCATTATGGTAAGACTAATCGGGCCGTTATCCACTATTTAACACCAGTGGCGTGGCATGCTTTGTGATTCATCGATCGATCCGTCATTTAAAGCTATTGAAAGGATCGATTAACAGGGTGTTCGCAATGAACGCCTTCATTGTCGATTCTTTACAATAGCTTCGAGTGGGAAATCGATAATCGATCATTCAGGCCTTGCCACTGTTCAACACTAACATTCTCTCCCAAAAAATGCCGATAATTTGACCTGCTAACTGCAGGTTGCACTTAATCTCCTGTGGTTGCAGATAGAACAGGAGATAACCATCTAAAGTCTTGATGCTCGATATAATCTACCTATTTAATTCGCCGAGAGAATTCCATCCATATCAGGATGACTACAGATTCAAAAAAAAATTCTGGCTTTTCCAGGTTTCCCTAACTAAAATAAGCATGGTTCTCCGATTTTTCACATTGATGATCTGTATCCCATAGGATAAAAAATGAATAGGGGCATAGGCGGAATTATTTTTTTTTAAAATACATCGGTTTAACGATTCAGCTCACTAACTAAACGTTTTAAAGGCTCGTACCCATTTTTTGCGATTTTAAGAGTTTTAAATGGTTTCTGATCAATTCTCGTTAGATTAGGGATGTTTACACTGCAAGTTGGCAACGCTGGGAACGTCTGTTAAAATGTATGTGAAGCATCGTTTGAAAAATTTTAAGCGAAATAGTCACATCTCAGTGGCAAGGCGTGAATGATCGATCATCGATATTTCCCCATTTGAGGCTATGGTTAAGAATCGATTATTAAGGTGTTCCTTGCGAACACCCAGTTCATCGATGCGTTTCCATAGGTTTAAATGGCAGATCAATCGATATATCGCAATGCACGCCAAGCCTCTGGTCTCATCTACATCGGGAGTTTTGAAAAAAAAGGCCCATGTGCAATACTGTAAGGAGGACTGGGAACACCTTTCTTCAAAACTTCCAATGCAGAAGTGACTACAAGGTTGCAAGGTTTGGTGCTAAAATAAGGATATTTGACATGGATTTAATTAGGGGAATATGCTGATTGTTTAGCTTTGTCTGGCAACAATTAGTGACTGTTCTGCTCAACACCATTCAAGTGATGTTTATCGAAGTGGTGAATCGATTATTTATCATAGTTGAATTGAGGAACTATTGTTTGCCAACTTAATTTTTCATGCTTTCTCGCAATCGGAATAGCGTTTCATACAAATAGTTCAACCCGCAACAATGGAAACTCTTAGAGCATTTATTGACTAGTTCAGTGGAATGGTGATATTCGTGCCCCCTTGTGATTTCTGTCCTCTTTTTTAAAACAAACACACTTAACCTGCAGATCTTCATTTTTGCATTTACTTTAGAGATTTTTCGCAGCTGCTTTAGTTGTCGTTCAGTGTGTCCGTGGTTTTATAAAATCAGCTCTAAAATATATCTCTTCCCGTTTTCTGTCATTTTTCGTCTTTGAGTATTGATTACTTTTTTATACTGACATTATTCTTATTCGCCTAATTGTAAATCGATTCATTTTTCCCCATTAATCAATTGTGTCTGTATTTACTTCAAAATTTTGAAACTTTTTCACACCTTTAAAGCATAATTTCTTTTTCATACCTAATTAAAAAAAAAAAAATGAAAATGAAAATGAAAGTCAAACGAATAATTAACGATGAAGCATTCAATAATGGATTAACTGGGCTGGGGCATAAAGATATGGTAGGACTCAATGTAGATCTGCTTGTGGTGTCTTCTTCTCTTTTCAAAAGCCCTTGTCCATGAATGTGAAATTGATTACTTTTAACGATAAGAGAAAAAGAGATTTTAAGTTGTTTTCGGTCATGAAAAACGAATAAAACTTAAGGGATAAATGAACTTTAAGTACGAAGTTCAACGCTTACTTTCACATTTAAAATATTTTTCTGAAATATACATTTTTGGAAATTTTGCACTTCGTGCGGCTACCCAAGCTCAAACCAACTCCTAACTCGTTTTTTCATCTAAAGGGTTTACATTTTGCAATCGAGAACTGCTATTTTTGGCGCATCCATAAAAATATCTGTCTACATGAGAAATCTAGTGACAGATATGCCGTTTCTAAAATGAATCAGAAATAGTATCTCCTTATTTCAAAATACTGTCCGAGGGGCGATACCAGCATGAGTCACATTCCACAGACACCGCTCGACCACCAACGTCGGGACTTTACTCAGAATCTTGAGGAGAAAAAAAGTGCTCACGTTAATCTTTTGTCTTGACTGCAGTTCTAACCGGGCGCTTTTGACCTTTTCAAAAATTTAAGAGAACTCAAAGCGAATCTAAATTCTAAGTGAACGGGCTCTACTGATGATATAAAGACGGCAGTTCAAACGTTTCCTAAGATTTTCTTCCATGAAAAATTCAGCCAAACCAATGAACAGAAGTGATACGCTGTGAATGATAGAACACGTACTTAGAGAAGCAGAGAACTCGTAAGTCATCTGATGAAGAGTGAACATTACTCCTCTCTTTCTCAGAAAGGATTTCTAGTCGGAGGTTTCCGGATACAAATTGAATTTAGAATCTAGTTTTGAACTTTATCTCTTTCCTGCCTAAATCGCTGAATTATTGACGAAATGAGCTTTGAGAGGGATTGTTTAAAAGCTAAAGAGTATTTTTGAAAGTTGTACAAGTTGCAGTTTGCTCATTTTATTAGCCCGGCTCGCGATCGAGTTGAAACCGCCCCCGAAACATCCTTCGGGGCTGATTTTTGAAATTGATAGACAAAGCTATGGGCAAAAAAGATGAAGGGAAGATAGAGCGATCCTATCAGTCAAAACCGTTTGTTTCTTGTAGACCAAGGGGGAAAATTATGTACTATAACTATAGGGTCCTTGTTGGGTTGCTGTTAGTTCGTCTATAAATACCTTCCTCTGTCCATTGCAACCACCCACTTTCACCAACAGGATCGCTCGTTTTTCTTTGTCCATTGCAGCGTCTATTAATTTCAATAATCAGCCCGCAGACTTGCCTCCTAAAAAACTTAGTTACTTGCTGGTCAACGCAACTCACTTTGTGCACTCCATATCCCACAAGCAAGTTTGCGTGATACCACTATTCGAACTTCGGCGTGTTGCGGAGTATCATCGTTATTTGAAGGCGCTTTGAAAAACGGAAGTAAGACAAATTTTACTGCGCCAACGTTCTTCCTCATTTAAATATCACACAAGGAAGTTTGCGTGATACCACTATTCGAACTTCGGCGTGTTGCGGAGTCTCATCGTTATTTGAAGGCGCTTTGAAAAACGGAAAGACAAATTACACTGCGCCAACGTTCCTCCTCATTTAAGTATCCCGAAAGCATTTCACAGTGTATTTTAGCTTTTTCAGACGATTTTTCTTGTGTTTGTTTTTTCGTCGTACTATTCGAGGCTATTCATCTTGTTACTTTTACTCCACAAGCGCACCTCCAGTTTGAAAAATTTCGAACCTCGAACATCATCGTCCCTTCTTGCATTGGGCAGTATCCTTTCCACCTCCCTTCCTTCCCCGTCCAGTCATAAGCCAGTCGTCGAATTTATGACTTGGAGCTTATGAACCAATATATTTCTCGGCGGCAGCAAGTGGAGGTCCCACTGATCCGATTGCTTGCATCATTGCTTTATTATTCTTCATTACGAAACACAAATCTATATACACATACACACGTCTACACAAAAACCGCGTAAGATCCGTCACAGTAGTGGTCGTAAAACTCCAAGGGGTGAGTTTCCCGACTCTCCGGACGGATGAGCGTAGCTAAATTCCGCAATGAGTCCCGTCTTTCGTAGAATCCAATGCTTTTCCCGGCTCATGTGTAGATTCAAATACGCCACTACATCGAAGGAGCTCCAGTCGGAGGGAACGGTCGAAGCTCCACCGATAACCGCCAAAACTTAGCGAAAGAGGACCGCTGCGTATTGATCTTCCGAATGACTGATGGTTCATTGCTACATTCCGTGCTTCTTGGCTAAACTTTTGTATTACAGAACTGCTTTCATTTTGCGGGGTTGCGATTCTTTTCAAACCGCAATTTTAAAAAAAATAAACGAACATCGCCAGAGTTTCCACACTTTCCTTTCCTCCAAATTCCTGGACTTTCGTTCACTTTGCCCTGACTCCAAAATTATCGAATTCCTTGACTTTTCTTGAAACTCGAATGAGCCTTCCTCTTGGATTTTTTCTTTTTAATTAATCTCACGTCTACTAAACGCTGCTCCCAAAGTTTCCTAACTTCCAGGTTGCCATAAATTTCCCCGTCGTTCCGGGTTTTTCAGACCGCTGAGAGCCTACCCTATACAATGGGTATATTATGACTGGATCATAACAACGCAAGTTTACAGGATACGTAACGCTGGAAATAGGTTCCTTTTGCCCCCATTAACGCATAATTAACACAGGTCTGCACCCCCTAAAAAGAGACGTGACGCCAAATTTAATGTCCCTCAAATTTGAGTTTAGTGATGAATTTCGCTTAGGAATTGCCACCTTTCCTTGGTTTATTACCTTGGATTTTCGAAAATCGGCGCTATAATACGCGCTCATTGCAGCGTTATGTTACGCGGCTCTGAACGCTCCCTCCTTCTGTAACGCATCCGTAGACCTTCATCCCCCTTCGAGCGTTACTCTTAGTCTGTAAGGCTGTCCACTTTCCTCACCAGCATCATTGTAATATGATGCTGGAAAACCAACACTTTTCCTCATTTAATCGCAAGTAAAAATATTCACATTTTGTCGTTTAACCTTGCAACCCGTTTCACTTGAAATCGATTTTTCTTTACGTACATTTAGCAGAGAAAAAACACTGTTGCCAGCTTGCAAGAATCGTTTTTGACCAACAAGAAGGCCATTTTCGAATCTATTCGATTATCAGAAGTGAATCAATTGAATTTCCTAGTCGTCTGTATTTCGTCTCCCGAGTTTCATAACTAATGATTTTTAAAAAATGCAAAATATCGATTAAGATGGAGTTAAATGGACCCATCTGTTTCGTAGAGCAATGTCTTCAAAGCCGTGTTTGGGCGTATTTTTCTCGCGGCTCAAGTAGCAATGATTTTAACCCATCACAATTTGAGCGTTGGATCAGCTATTGCAATGCTGCCATCCGAAATTTATTGTTATGAGTTTACGATGAATCGAGAGCTGTATGAACCGAGATAGATAGCCATCTCGATTTTTTCCCTTTGAAATAAACTCCTTTATTGATGCCACTCCTTTAAGGTGTTATCGGCGGTAATTTTGAAAATTTATGCAATTGTATGCCTATGCAGAACCAATAAACCCGCGCTACCTCAATTTAATAAATAGCACATTCGCCGGTGAAGAATGGTACCTTAAAATTTCTCCAGCACAGAAAAAAACTATCTTTTTCTCTGTATTGAGAGGCTCTACTGATAACAATAAACTTGATTTTACCAGCGAATTTCTCTGATGAAGTGTCAATACACTACCTATGTTATGTGTCATTTTTTACAATTTCCCAAAACAGTACCAAAAGTACAAGATTCCCACCAAATATTCTTGGCAGTTGCGTTTATTTTGTTCTTCTTTTATTCGTGGTTTCTTCGCACACGATCATATCATCGCCCCGAAATTATGAACCCTTTCGAGGTATCAATATCCGCTGAATGTCTGATTCATCTAATTACAAGTAGTAAAAGAGATTAAAATGTTCGGTCCTTTATTCAAGTGTAAAATAAGACTAGTGTGTTCGTCAATTAAGCCTTCCAACGCATTCTCACAATAAATTAAGCTACGTAGTTTATTTTTAAGAGCTTTCAAATACCTATTGAGTAATGTTTTTTTTACGAAACGCTAGGAAATATTTTGCTGAGCGAGAGATTGTGTGATTGACTTTTCAGGGAGCTGGATGCACAGCCTTACTGGTTGCCGTTGTCTCACGTAAAATGGAGCTCACGCGAGCTGAAAAACATGTTCACAATTTTATGATGGATACTCAACTCACTAAGCGCGTAAGTATTCAGTTTAATATTTTATCCTCGTTACTAAGTAATCAGCCCCTAAGAGGAGGGAGTGTAGGGGAATGAATTTAATGTGGTGTCGATTAACTATTCAAACATCCAACACTGCCCTGGTAAAAATTGGCAGTAGAATCTGTGTTCCGAAATACCATAGACCTACGGCCGGCTGTAAGATTTCCAATAGCTTCTTTAGCCGGCTACACAATTTCTTATAGCCTTTTATAGCCGATGGCGATTAAGCAACTCAAAGCCAGGCGATAAAGTGTACGCTAAACGTCACTAATTACGGATGCTAGGACTTAGTGAGTTTTTGGGCCACTGCTCTCTTTTTGGGCCGTAGTATCTTGATTTATTTTGCGCAGGAAGCTCCGTACTTTTGATGGATGCCTGCCATCCCTAATATATTAGAGCGCCTTCAGTTTCGTATGATACTGTGCAATACCTTTGGTGTGAAATAGTTGCTTCCCAGCGCTGCGGTGCGGCAGGCGGGCAGCCAGCGCGAAACGCGCATTGGCGCCTTCAAACCTAACAGGATACTTCACGCGTTGCGCAATGCGTGAAGTATCCCTGTTAGGTTTGTAGGCGTCAGTGCGTCGCCGCTCCGCTTTGTGTTAGGCTCTAATATTTAATCTGGCGGAGTCAGCGTTATTCAACTCATGGTTTTGAAATGTTTGCACATCCTGTATGGATTATTCTCGTTTTAATTGATGAAAAAAAATATGTATTAAAGGAAAATATAACGTGTGTTTTGTAAATATTAAGGTGGTTCCATATCAAACTTAATGATTTCTAAAGCACACGAATTTCTACACAATTTCTTATAGCCTTTTATAATCGATGGCGATAAAGTGTAAAGCCCGGCGATAGGAACTATAGCCCGGCTGCATAATTTTTTATCGCTTCGTATAGCCCGGCCGTATGATTTTCTCCGCATTCTACAGCCAGCTATATGATTTTCTGTAGCCTTCTTTAGCCGGCTATAAGAATTCCTATGGTATTATGAAACGCAGCTCATACCGCCAATTTTTACCAGGGTGGAAAAAAAGTCGCTTGGATCTAGAATCCAGACTCATAAAAACATTGACAAGAAAAAATACTCTTGATTCAATCGGATTTTAACTTAAATCAAGAACCAAGCCTCTTAATTTAAGTGGATTTCGTTTTGATTCAAGCAAAAATCCGATTGAATCTATAGAGTATTTTTTCTTGTCATTGTTTTCAAGAGTCTGGACTCTAGATTCAAGCGACTTTTTTCCAGTGCAGGAATTAAATACAAGAATGTCCAAACTGTTTCAAGATTCCAATTAGGGAGCTGAAGGAATCTTTGATCACTGTCATTCACAAGAAAAGATAGTGACAACAGTCGAAAAAGTTTCATTTAGGAATTTCAAAGAGTTACTTTAATTTTGTGGGGGTTCATGTAATAGAAGCATGGACTTCAAACACCCCCTCTCCCCCCCCCAAAAAAAAAAACAGATGGTATTTTTCGGATTCAGCTATCTGAAGTTAATGAAGTTCGATCGTCAGAACTTGAGTTCGTTTGTATGTGTTGGGTAATAGGTGGTGGTAAAATAGTTGCAAGTGCAGCACAGCACGCAGGCAGCAACGATTGACTCCAGATCGAGAAAGTAATCGAAGCTCTTGAATAGCACATGGGTTTGCGGTCCAGGAACGTTTACTAATATTAAATTTTGCGAGAACCATAGTGATGCCTTTAATTTTCTTTAAAACCAACTTCCAATCTCAAAAAAAGGTCTCAAATTTTAGGCCGTGATGGAGGGAATTGCCGCTCTCACGGTGAAAGTTCCCCTCTGTATCCATTCGAACATTCTATGCGAAATTGAACATAAAAAATGTACATAGTTCGCAAATCCCTATCGTATGCAAGGGGTACATTGCAGCATTGTAGAATGCGGATGATACGTACTTACATAGGTTTGCTGTCTGTCTTGTTTTTCAATGTGAATCTATGTACATCTATTGAGGTGATTTTCACTCAATTTTCCACTGTTACAGCTAAAAAATGCAGCGGCAAACGTTCTGCGAGAAACTTGGCTGATATACAAACATACTAGGCTAGTAACGCGAGTCAACCCGGGTCGGGTGCGAACCCATCAGCGAAAATTTCTCCTAGCTATTTATGCGTGAGTATTAACATACCAATCTACCGAGGGTACGGGAAAAAAGGTCAGCAGAATGGGCCTGTTGCAAACTTTTGCTAGAGCAAAACTAAGAGTTGTTTCCTGCAGATAATGCCTCAAAAATCACGATGAGCGCATCGGCAAAGTCTGAAATGCACTCATAACTTCACAATCTGCGTAAGATTTTTGCGGTTTTTTGAGCTTCCCGCTTCGAAAACGATACTACGGTACAGGTGAACATTTTGTTAGAGGAGTCGTTCCATCGGCGACAAAACTCATCATGGCCGACGCCAGTCCGCCAAAACATGTGTGAAGGGACGAGATAACACCTGAACAGGATTAAACCATATAACAATCGGCGTGTTTAAGTTCATATTTTCCTCGCCCGCCTTAATTGACCTTGAACTCTCCTCGAATTACGCGAGGAACTGCGCAAGCGTCGGCCATGATGAATATTGCCGACGATGGAGCGACTCCTCTAACAAAATGTTCATCTGTGCAGTAGTATCGTTTTTGAAGCGGGAAGCTCAAAACAACGCAAATTTCTTACGCAGATTGAGAATTTATGAGTGCATTTCAGACTTTGCCGATGCGTTCATCGTGATTTTTGAGGCATTATCTATAGGAAACAACTCTTCATTCTGCTCTAGCAAAACTTTGCAACAGGCCCATTAACCGCACGTATTCTATTTGATTCTTTACATTCCAATACTCTTTGATAACCTTAATCTAAATTACTGCTACATCAGTGATGAAATTTTAATTTAATTTAAGGAGAGACATGAGTATACCTTCGCCATGTAAAATTGTCTGATGCTATGGTACGATTTTGTCGGGTTCTACTGAATGGATTTTCAGCAAACAAAAATTTGTTTGATTTCTTAGAGTTTTTTCTGGCTTTGGGCAAGAGGACTTTTAAAATTCCTAAAAATTGAAATTTTCATAAATTTTTTGAAAAAAAAATTAATAAATAAAAAAAATTAGGAAGTGAGGTGGCAGACTCATTTTTGTTTTTTGAAAAATAATAAGGTTCATACCTACTCTCGTCTGTAGGTAACGAAAAAGGTCAGAAAAAAACAAAAACAGTTTTTGAAAATCCATCCAGTAGATCCTGCAAAAAAGGGCCTCAGGGTCGAAAAACGTTGTTTTGAGAACAACCTAATTTTTTTGACCAAAATGACTCTTGACACGTCCCAGAAAATAGCCGTATCGACAATTTCTATTTAAGAACAGCATTGGCTATTTTTACTAAATTCTTAGTACCTTTAACAATTGTTTGAATGAAAGTTACCATACTGATGATACTGTATCACTGTGCAAAGAATCAAATAAAAATCAATCATTGACATTTTGTGTTTGTCGATTGGGCAAGATAATGCGGTCGAAAGTTGAATGACGTCATCTGATCGGTCAGTTTCGTCAGTCGTCATCGTGCCTACAAGATCGCCAGGTTGTGCAATTAAACATAGATATTTTATACGGATTTACATGGAGACAACTTCAGATTTTTTAACCTTACCTGGCATCAGTATTGGATGAAATCGATGACAAGCTATCGGCAACCCGCTGTGTCGTCAATTCTGCCTTTCTTTTTTGACATGTAGCTCTTATATAAGACAAAGCAATTATTGCGGAAGGTCTAGAATATTTTTTGTTTATTTTGGGCTGAGTTTTTCCAGTCAAATTGTTCATTCAAATTAAAATAAAATTTTGGTGATATGATAGGTCACAAAAATGGGTTATAGGACATTTCGTCAACGATTTTTTGTCCGTGCACCTGTTTTCTCCAGTAATTTACGTCCACGCGTTTTTTCGGCACGAAAGTTTTGGTCCACGTGCCAGTTGAGGCCCAACGTTAATTGGCCCACATGTAAATACAAACGACAATTGCTCACGACGTTTTTGGATGAAAATGTATAATGTCTTGGAAGAACGAGGGTTTGCTTGTTTTTTTGTTTTGTCTGTTTGGTCCAACGGAAAATAATATATAGTTGAGAGTTTTGGTAAAAATGGGGGAGCGTCAATTCCATGAGACAAAATTCACTAAAACTCTCTACACCTCTTTGGTGTAACAGGTCTTAATTATCTTTCGAGAAATTCCCACCTTGTTATACCTGAACCGGATAGACCTCTATATTTGCCTCAGATAAAGACTCTCAGATTTTTCCTGTGTGCGATAAGTATCTTGATTTATTTTGCGAGGAAAGATCTGTGCTTTTAAAGGATGCCTGTCATTCTTAATACGTTCAATTTCGTATAATACTGTGCAACACCTCTGTTGTGAAATAGTTGCTTCAGGCGCCGCCGCACGGCGGGCGGGGACCAGCGCGACGCGCGCATTGGCGCCTACAAACCTAGGTGGATACTTCAAGCATTGTGCAATGCGTGAAGTATCCACTTAGGTTTGTAGGCGCCAGTGAGCCTCTCGCGCTGGCAGCACGCCCCTCCGCTCTGTTAGGCTTTAATATTTATCGTCGCATAGTTAGCGTTTTTTAACTCATGATTTTGAAATGTTTGCACACTCTGCGTTGATTATTCTCATTTAAATTGATGGAGGAAAATATGTATCAATTTATCAAAGGAGAATAATAATATAATGTGTGTTTTTTTAAATATTGGTGGTTCCGTGTCAAATTTAATGATTTCCAAAGCACTTTAATTTTTTCTTTTACATTTTGTGCTTTTATTGTGCTGCAGCGAGGTGTACGCGAAACCAAACGCTCAAAATTTGACGTATTTGACTCTACAAGATCGATGTACAAATGGGTTAAAAAATTAAAGATTGCGTGCTTCTTGGTTTTTTCCCTCTTTTATTCATTTTTGCAGTTTCTGTCGGCACAACTGCGGCTCATCGAGATTAATGTCGCTTGGAAAAGGTTTTACAAATATTTGCCACGTTTTAAAAATATACATGTTTTCAAAATGAAGTAATAATTTCGTAGAGAAAAAATTAAAAAAAAAAACCTTTACATATATAAGATATATTGTACATCGAATATTTTAAGGATAGAAATAAAAGCAAACATTCACCAATGGCAATTTAAAAAGATGATTCAAAAGGAGAAAGTAATAACATTTCATTTAGAAAATGAGCAACCATAGCAACACCTCCTCCTCTCTCAATTTCTCATTTCCATACTGTCAGTATAATTTTACATACCGACTAAAATATAACGCTTGGACCAAGTCACTGTTGCTTATTTTACGTGTGGGCGTAAACTGCTGGACAAAAAAGGTGCGCGGACAAAAAATCGTTAACAAAATGTCCTGAAACCCAAAAGTTTCGAAAGTCATTGGGATGAAAGTAATGAAAAAACCGTTGAATTATGCTACATTCAACTCGTCATGGATCTTTAGAATCAGCTTCTTCTTAAATGAAAATATAATATTGAGACTTCGAGAGAGTCATTTGGGCCTCCATGAAGTGTTACATCCAAAAAAATGTAACTATCAAAAATTTATAGCTACGTTCTTGTTATCTATGATTGATTATTCTCGATATGTTGTTACAGCTTAAGAAAAGTTAAGATGGACCAACGAAAACTCATGGACAATGCCAACACAATTACTGATATGGCAAAGGTGAGAGCTTTTATGCAAAATTATCCATAAATTCGATAGAAACAAATGGTGGCCGTTCCCGGAAAATTTTAAAATTCAGAAGTATCGGTGACTGCATTTTCTTCAAACCACTGAACAAAAAACCACAGTTTAAATTGTAAGATTTGTAATTGCAAGAAGAGAGATCGTTTCGGTGAGGATATTTGCGGACGTTATCTTATTTTTCTGGATGATGCGTGTTTAAATGCGGGTTGAAAGAACGCAACTTTGAACTTGTTTTTCGTGGATCAACAGTGTTCAAATAATCGGGAAAATTCGTGTGAACTAAGAGTGACCTTTCTTCTCTCTAAA
This sequence comes from Bemisia tabaci, assembly GCF_918797505.1. Taxonomy (NCBI): domain Eukaryota; kingdom Metazoa; phylum Arthropoda; class Insecta; order Hemiptera; family Aleyrodidae; genus Bemisia; species Bemisia tabaci. The sequence goes on from NC_092794.1 coordinate 48,998,546, forward strand.
TAAACGAGTTTTAAAGAATACCAAACAAGCTCATTTTAAACGTCTATCTTTGGGAAAAATATTTAGTGCATTTTAAATACCTACTGACTGCGATTTTTCACCGAGAAAAGGAGTCCTTATTTGTGCAACATACGAGATCCCTGTTAAATTGCCAAAAATTCCAAGTGGCGCCATCCTATGAGGAGCATACCAACTCATTCTCCATTAACCCTAGGAAAAGAGCTATTGAAACGATTATTTTCCAAATCACGTGGGCGCCAAAATTGCGAATGCGAGAAAAAAAAGAAAACCCGTTTTATTCGCTTTGTTGACAATCTTCGAATTCCAAAAAGTGTATATTCTCTTAGAAGGCTATTTTAAGATCAGACATGATTGATTATACCAGAGAAAACAACCCCTCTACCACCAAAATAGAGATAGGCGCTCGCGTGATTTCGAAAATTATCGGTTCAATTATCATTTTCGCATGTTCATCCAGCGGAGCAGAAGCGAGGCCGGAAAACATGGAAAATTCCCGCCAATCGCGAACAATGATCTGGAGGGAGAAACTTTTCGGGCATGATTCGAGGGTCCAGGACTCGGCTGCGCCACTGTAAAAGTGTTTTCAGTTAGAAATGTCAAAGTGAAAAAACCCGATCTACAGATGAGCACGGAAAAGATAAGCAGCTGGTCGGAACGCGACACCGAATTTGACGAGAGCTGTGCTGCCGGTTCCTCGCAAAGCTCTGTTCTTCCACTTTACAACCCGCAACGAAAATAGGGCGATTTTCGGAAACGTGGCATCGCTGCGCGGGAGCGAGAGAGGGAAAATTCGAAAAGGAGACGAGGAATTGGACTCGAACAAAAGGCCTCCGGGTGTCAGGAAGGGAGGGGGAGATAAAAACCAAAGAAACGAGGACTAGTCCAAACTTTGACGTGAAGGGTGGTCGGGGAGGGGGGAGGCGGAAGAGAAACGTCTGGTGAGGCGCACGATTTATCAAAGTCAGTGTAACCTCAGAAATTCCTCGTCAACCTATCATACCTGCATTGCACTGTAAGTACTTCACTGCCGTGCGCCGTAACGTCGTAAGGACATCCGAAAATTGCCAAATCTCTCCGGATAAAATATTTATTTTTGAGCATGGTCAAGATGTTCCCTTTGGACAATGTGAGATGCGGTGGATTGAGTTGCAGGTGAATCTCTCTGGAAGTTCAAGGGAAAAAATGACGATTTTTCAGGAAATTTTCACTTAAGGCAAGCATTTAAAATGGACCGCGTTCAACAGAAAGGAACCAAGGCACATCAGCTATTGCCAATTTTAACTGGGCAATTTAATTTTTTACAAGGAAACGTTTGTGCGGATCCCTTTGAAAATGTTAAGGAAATTGCTCCGTGCTATGGAGAAAATTCACTGAAATTTGCACGAAAATCCGCACAACTGTTTTCATGTAAAAAACTAAATTAGCCAATTAAATTTGGCAATAGCTGATGTGGCTTGGTTCCTTTCTGTTTAACGCGGTCCAAATAACTATAAGAGGGGCGTTCTTAAAATACGTAACGCCAGCGTCGATTCTTGAAAGTTGGCTAAAATGATGTTTTTCCTCCATGTAAATGAATGTAAACCAATCAATTCTAAGTGAGGCAGTTTGCCTCACCTAAATCGATATTCAATGAATTTAAATGGAGGAAAAACAAAGTTGGCAATTTGCAAAATGGCCACTGCCTAACACTAAATATTTTTAAAATCCCCTTCCCCTCTGAAACGCTTTGAAAACGTCAGTCCCTATCCTGCGACTTACTACACGTGAAACCGAAAATGTGTTACGCTCCTCCTCAATCCTCCTCTAAGAAAGCTGAATGTTTTATGATCGGCCTCCGAGAAATAAGGCGGCGGCTAAATTTCGATTTTTTTAATTGTGATGTTCCTCACAGCCGCCTAAGCACAATCAATTTTCAAAACAGACTTTTAAAAAAGACCTTTTAATGTGCCAATCTTGAAAAAAGTGGGGTTTGGCTGCCGGCATCCATGGAGGTACATCTTCGAAAAACAGGAAAATTAAAAACCCAATCGCGTTTCACCGCAAAAAATCCCGGCGCATTCTCTTACGTTCAAGGTCATAAAATCACGAACTGCAAGACAGAAATAATTTTTCCACGGGTCAAGTATTGATTGTCCATCCGACTTGGCTGACGTAAGAATCATGTAGGTGTGTCGGAGGAAATTAGCAATCATCGGCAAATGCAATCTGTTTATGTTGAATACAGAAAAGTAAAAATTCGAAGGTAAAGAAACGATGTCAAATTGCTGATTATTATGCTTTGAATAAACAGACGTTTTTATTTTCTCTGCTTGAATGCATGGTACCAGCTAGCATACTCCCGAGTGCGCGTAGTGAAATCAGTGACCTTAGTTGGGTTTGGTTAGGTCACGCAACTAAACTAACTCCTAGGCAAGGCGGAGAGTATCTCAGTATTTGAAGGCGCTCCAAGCCGCCGTCGTCCTTTAGAAATTCTTTACCGATGAAACGTTCGCCATGTCGGTGTTGGGTACTGCAATTCCTTAGGTAAATGAGCACGCGTGCTTCTTGCAAATTGTCGGTGATTGCTAATTGCCTGTAACAGATGCATCTTGGAGACATTAAAGGAAAAAAATAATCGCATTTACCGCGGAAATTCCGGGAAAATTCTCAGTTCTCTCTATCTATCGCACAGTTACCTACAACAAAAAAGGAATGGTTTTTCTGCAAAAACTATTTTTGTCCTTCCGGTTTGTCTGCTGTATCACATAGAACTTATGTGTAACGGTATCAGCAGACAAACCGGAAGGACAAAAATAGTTTTTGCAGAAAAACCATTCCTTTTTTGTTGTAAGTAACTGTGCGATAGGTAGAGAGCACTGAGAATTTTCCCGGAATTTCCGCGGTAAATGCGATTATTTTTTTCCTTTAATGTCTCCAAGATGCATCTGTCACAGGCAGTTAGCGATCACCGACAATTTGCAAGAAGCATGCGTGCTCATTTACCTAAGGAATTGCAGTACCCAACATCGACATGGCGAACGTTTCATCGGTAAAGAATTTCTAAAGGACGACGGCGGCTTGGAGCGCCTTCAAATACTGAGATACTCTCCGCCTTGCCTAGGAGTTAGTTTAGTTGCGTGACCTAACCAAACCCAACTAAGGTCACTGATTTCACTACGCGCACTCGGGAGTATGCTAGCTGGTACCATGCATTCAAGCAGAGAAAATAAAAACGTCTGTTTATTCAAAGCATAATAATCAGCAATTTGACAAATTTATGCAATACATAAATTATTCAAAAAATAGGTATGCAAGGAAAACTGACGGCAAGCGTTAAGGCATTATGCCTCCTGTTCTGTATTAAAAGTAAAATTGACGTCTTAATTTAGGTACATGGGATTTTTAAATTGTGTGTTAGGATGTTTTTTGCTTTTTTGGTAAATAAAAAAAGCTTAAGTAACAGTTCGTGCTTTGAAATTATTTTACAGACTCAAACTTCCGTTTATGAAATTGTCTCAGAGATGAGCGCCAGATGTGATACTTTAGAGGGTCGCCTTGTAGGAGTAGAAGAAAAGCTACTAGCAATACAAGAGCAGGTAAAATATTATGAGAAAAATCTCCTATTCTAACTATTCAAGGCGGATAAAGAATGGTGGTCGCATTTCGTACCCTCTGGACGTCACACGGTATCGGGTACATCGGGTACATGAGCTGGCCGAGGCCGGGGGGGCCGACTCAACCTCGGATTGCACGGCATAACCCGTACCCTCCTGACGTCACAACGCTTCAAGATGGCAGCCAAAATCGAAATGCGACCACCATTCTTTATCCGCCTTGCTAACTATTTACTTTTATGAAATAAGTAGATGTAATATTCTTGATCTGCTGAAGAAGTTGTCTCTCGCCTTTCTTCACACATCGAACAAAATTAGGGATACCTATCGCTTTTTAAACGGCGTCATAGGTGTTGTAGTCACCAATGCATCTAATAAATCTAAAGGGTCAGTCGAGTGACAATGGATCAATCCACTGACTCAACTGATCATAATTACCTATTGAAATGATTTACTTGAACCCAGGACAGTGGTTGTCACGTGACATACCTACCTACCTTGAAACTATTTTTTTTTTTTTTTTTTTTTTCAATTTTAAATTAAATTAAAGATCATGAAATAATTGTTTCACAAATTCGACCGTCTACAGAGGCAATATCATCTGGTATGATGTTTTTAATTTTTTTCTTGAGTTGAGAAAGAAATTGGACCATGAGACTTGGTAGAAAACTCTCTCTGGTACCTTCCTAGAAAATCATATCCTAGTAGTATTTTGTACTTAGAATTTTGTGGCAGTATTTTGATACCAACAGAGGGTGCAAATCTGCATTATAATCAGGCAGTTTTGTGCCCTAAATATAGAAGATTAGAATATTAAATAAATCCTTCTTAAAATTAAAGGTTTTTATGACTGCTGTAATTCCACTTTCGTTTGGCATTTTTCTGTGTGTTTTCAGTTAAAAATGGTTATGATCCTATATTCTCTGGTGTTCATGACTCAATTCTGAGTTTTTGAAGTCTAAGATCCTTTTTCAAGCATATGGTCTTAAATGATGATTGATTCAAAATCTGAGTTGAATCAAGATCCTGTACTTCAGCAGAAATTTCAGACTAATTTTCTACTTTCTCCTTTTCCTTTGAGTAAAAGCAACATGCTCTGAAGTGTTAAATGATAATGGTATATTTTTCAAAAAGTTATTTTGAGTCATTCTAATTTTTTTAGATTGAGCTTCTTCCAGACCTTCTGAGCCGATGCGTCCAACAAGCAGCGCAGCAGCAGGTGCAGTTATCAAGTAGTGCAGAAAAAGCAAATGAATCAAAACGGAATTTTCTGCATCCAGAATCAGCGGCCATGCAGTCAACATCACCGAGTCATTGTAATTCCCCTCTCCTCTCGCACTCGAGGAGTGTACCCCCAAATACCCCTTATCAGTGGCCCACTAGTCCCATTTTGCCCCCTATCAGCAGCCGCACTCCACATTTAGTACCAGAACCACTTCAACCTACCTCTAGCTGAGTGTAGCTCAACTGCTACCAGTGGATGGAAATCTGTTCTTTTTGGTAAGTACTCATTAATTAACTAGAGGATTGCATCTTGCGTGTTTCAATAATATAAGATAAATAATTAATTAAAAGATATTCCAGAACACGCATACTTATTATGAAGAATTCACAGTGTATTTTCCCAGATGCATTTTGGCTAAAAGCCATCTTCAGCAAGAAAAATTCACAAAAACACAAGAAAGAGCACTATATAAAGATAAAGATGTATCACATGATGCATGTTAAAGACTATGATCAAAAAAGCCAAGGAAAGGTAGTGAAAGAGTTACCAAAAAAATTGAACACAAACAAAAATGTGAAATTAACATTCAGGTGGAACAACAAGTGATCAGGATCGAATTATGTAAACAGCACTGAGAGGGACAAAATCAGTCAACATAGTGCACGTCGGAGAGATCTAGTTAGAAAATGCATGCTACAGAGTAGTGAACGGTTACTTTGAGAGATCCACGCATAGGTCTGTTACGCTGGACACACTTTTCTGTAAGTCAATAAACATAGTCTACTCATTGATTCCTCTAAGTACATACTACGTACTGGATTTTTTACACTGTCATTGAATCAACAAATACGATAGAATAATGTTTAACCATTGCTTATTGTGCTAATGAAAAAACTAGAAGGACGTATAAAAAATCAAGACACTTTAATTTTCTACTTCTTTATCCAACAATAAAGGAACTCATAGAATCTGCAGAATTTTAAAATTTTAACTGTTTGTCTGCTGAGGATCCATAAAAAGTTAGATAATATTAGATTCTTTTCTGTTCTTTTTGCAGGTGCTGTGTTGGAGTGTAAAGTGATATTTTAAATTCTACTTTAGAATAATGTAAATAAAATATTGTTTTGGTTACTGTATTAATCTGGGATCAAAAATGAAACATTTGATACCAGTAATTCATTTGTGCCTATGTGCTGGGTCAAAGTTCAAAGATGAAGCTCTGAACTCAGGCATGCTGTTAGTCATTCTCTATGAATAAGTAATTTTATTTCTCAATATCATGTTATTTTGTTTATTTTAACAAATTGTCTTTATTTAGTTATAGACTTTCGATTTGCTCATTAGTTGTTATTTTTCAATAAGCTATAGTAATTTAATCCTTGAATTAAGTACTAAAATTACTTTAGACCTTTCAGTACAAAATAAAAAAGGTTACAACTGACGAATATCCAGTTTTAACTGCTTACTTCAGAAGACATTTAAAGTTTTGTGAAGCAGTTTGTTGTATTTCTTGGTATGAAGTTACACTTAGGTAACCCAATATTTCAAGACCAGACCTAAGAATGTTGAAGAAAAAGTACATTTGAATGCAATTCTATAAGATATCAGACACTTGAACCTGAGCATAAGTATTCAATAATTCAATCATATGGAATATAATCCTCTTTCTAAATACGTAGGCTGTCCCAGAACAGTTGACCTGGTTTGAGACAGCAATCTTAGCTATTGAGATGCGGTCTCAGGGACATTGTAGTCCATACCCTTAGCTTATTTGGTCGATGATTCATGGAGTTACAGAGACTTCACTAAAATGAGAGGGGAAAAAACTTTCATGATCTCCTTTATCAGCAGATGTGGAACTCAGACCAGAGTAACTCGTCATTCGATTTGATATTTCTCGAAGATCCCAAAAGCACAGAACCTTCATAAGCTGACTTCATAAGCTGACTAATGTCAGCTTATGAAGCTCTTATACATAGAGAAAAAAGGAGATCAATGGACTAGAGGATGAATCGTTTTGATCTATAAGATTCCTGAACTTCTACGGGAGAAATGTCTCATGAAAAGTCAGAAATCTGATCATTAACTGATACTGGAAAAAATCTAATCACTGGAATTTCATTTCGTTTTCATAGCATGTAGGGCAAAAAATCAGAAAATTACAAGTTTGAGTTGACCTGTTGGCATCAACCAATTGATTCACCAGCCGATGTGCCCTCAAGTTATGCTATTGTCCAGGGTGCCGGAGTTTTCTTCATTTTTGTGAAGGTAACAGCACAGTGAGGGGTTAAAGACTTTGAATCCTGAAATACAGAAAAATCTTTAGACATGTATCTTCGTGATTTCTTTGACGTTCTTTGTCACACTATCATCAAAAACACTTCAAATTTCATCCAGCTATATATTCAATGATTTTCCACAATTGGTAGGATCTCATGAGAGCTGGAGGGTGTCCGGCGTTAAAAAATGTTACAAAGGGGAAGGTAGGGGGGTCAAAAATTCCAAAAATATTGCGTTACATAATTTATGAATGCCTCCCAACTTGCATCAATACTATTTTCACGATGAATATTCTCCAAGCAACATGGGATCTCACATGCATTTGACAAACAAAAACTAGTCCAAAATCTTCCACTTTTGCTTCGTGTATTTTCATAAGATTAATGGAACTTGGTGAATTTGCAACAAAATATTCTTAAGACGTCTCATTGTAAGGCAAAGGGTATGGACTACAACTTAATATAAACTGTACCTCAATAGAAGACATAGTTTTCTCAAACCAGACCAACTGCCATTTGTTTTAGCACAGCGTGTGTAGAAAAAGCAAATCACCTCTATAGTTTTTACATAATTCATTAAGTCGTTCTTTTCTTTTTTTCTTTCTTCCCCGAAGTGCTTCAAATGACTTCATACAAATAGGAGCTGCATAGGTCCTTTGCTTAACAAAATGTATTACAGTGTGTGGATCTGAAAACAAGAAAATGGAAAAGGTGACGGCATAAGAAGGACCAATTAAATAAATAAAAATAGAAAAACCGGTGTTCGAAGGTCTAAATTCGGATTTACTTTTCAAGATCTAGTGTCTAATTTTAAAAAAGAAAAGTGAATTTCCATGTCTTTGATTTTGTTCCTTGACCATAAGAGCACTAGCGAGATTCTTCCTGAAAATATTTTACAGATGATATATTTTCTTACTTTCTGATTAGAGGAGAATGATTTGCGACTCCCAAAAACCTTGAAGTTTACAATTCTGCTAATTTTTCCACTCCCTTGTTAGACCAGACAAATTTTACTTTGTCGCTCCCTTGTTTATCATTTCAGATTCTCTTAGTTGGCAAATTTTATGACATACCTAATTAATTGACAACAAAAAAAGAAAAGAAAAAGAGAGACAACCGAAACTATAATCTTAAAATGAGAAATTATGGAAAATACGTAGTCTGTCTTGACTCAGCACAAAGTACTTTAGCAACATTAGCTTCCCATCAATTAGATTTTCTCGAATGAAGCCGCCAGTGAATAAAGGTGAGTATGTAACATTTGTGTGCTTTCAAAAGAAGCAAGTTTAGAGGTTCTTACCGCCCTAAGGATTCATGAAAGGATAAAACTTCTGTTAATCAGTGGAAATTAGGTTTTGGTGGTTAATTTTTTATAGGGGGAGAAAGTAGGGCTAAAGTTGGCTGAAAAACAAGTTTTTTTCAGAATCATCAAAATCTCAACTTTAGAATGGCGTTTCACTTACCTACTCTATTAATCGAAGACTTCAAATGTAAACAATATCTTTTAGTGATTTTATTCTCTTCAGCAAAACGTTAGTAAGTCTTGCCTTTTTTCATACATACTAAGGGAAATATATTCCACAAAAATTTTGTACTTTTGATTAGTGTAGCGTTTGATAATACCCTTTAGAACTATCCAATATTGAACCTAGAAAAGAGGGAGAGAGACTAAAAATTATCATGACTTGGAGAAAATGTGCATTACTACTGTCTACAGGAAAAACGCCACAACTCCTATAAGAACTTTGCATTTTTCATCTGCACAGGTTCTATTATAAAAAATCAGATCACCATAATGATTCATTTTATAAGTTTGAATTCTCAATGGTATGCCATAGTTATTTTAGAATTAAAAAGAATAAATGCTTGTTGGTTTTTCAGTAGTAAAACATTTCATAAGAAACAACTGAAAAAATCTAGAGTGGAATTATGGCGTTTTTGCTGATGGTTGTCGCAGACTTGGAGAAATTAGAACTCATGATTTAGAACAGTTTGTTTATCTTTTGCTAACTTTGAAAATTCTGTCAAACAGCTCCGGCAACTGGCAAAAATAACGGTATTGAAAAGTTACAAGAGCATTTGCAACATTATTTTTGGCAGTAACGTTGTGACAACGTTTTTACAACCACTGCTTGCCCAAATGGTTTGTAATTCAACCCATCAGATCTGACGTTTTTCAAAGAATAGAAAAGAACAACTTACATTTTAAGAGATATTTCAGTTTAATAGGAATCTTGCAAAATCAAATTAAAACAGATTCTAAACGTACGTCAAATATTTCAATCATTTGATTTATTCTCTCAACCAATGCCTGTAATGGTGAGAGTTGATTTTGAAAGAAACATGGAAGAACACTTATTTTGCATAATACAGAAGCCCTAATTCCTATGAGAAAATTTCATACATAAAGTTGTGAATATACCATAAAATGTGATACACAGCATGTAACTCAAGAGAATCCCCGTACCATGTAACCCCCTCTGTAGCAACTTAATGATCTTAGTTTAATGCGTTTATGAGAAAGGAAAAGCTCGAGAAAAGCTTGGAGACTTAGCATGTGACGTTACATCTTCCATAGATTTATAGTTACCGAGAAAAGCTGTTTCTGATAATTTATTGATAAACTTATAAGTTGAAACTTGTAACTAATTCATTCTATAAATTATCAGTATTATTCTATGTTGGGGACTTTGAAGTGATGATGTTGTACCTAATTCTGATTGCTTACTTTTGCTCTCCTGAAAGATTTATGTGAGGAGTGAAGGATATTTGTTCTTTAACACTGAATATACATCAAACCCAGCCAATTCCCGATGATGCCCCACGGTGAAACGAGCCATTGGGAGAGATTGGACATGAAAATATTGAATAAATCTGCAAATTTTGATGTTTAATTTGCCTCACCATACATTTTAAGGGGTGCTTTTTCTTGCAGGAAATTCTGCGAGTTACCACCACTCGATGATTGTCGATGGTACCACTTTTAAACCTTTACATTTTGTGTCTCTGAGGATATTAGTTTTAACAGTTTCCATGCCATGTCTGACCTCTCCCACTGACATGTCTCACTGTTTGCTGCCTCAATCTCATAGGTAATGAATTTCAATTTTTTTTGTTATGGTGTTCTTCAGACCTAAATCATTTTGAAGAATGTTCTCACTAGTTTTACCGATTTCGAGTTAGCTAACTTAAATTTTCGACAGATCTAGAGACATGATCTTGACTAATACTGCCAAGAAATGCCAACTTAATTTGTTTTGATAGCTAGAAATATTTTATTTAGAGATAAGTGTATGCTTCAATTTAATTAAAATCCATTGATCTTGTTATTTCAACTGATGACTAACAATACCTACTGCATTACTTCCAGTAAATCTTCAGTTTCATTAATACCTGCAAGAGGAAATAAATTGAATTCATTCAGCAGATAACTGAGACAATTCGATCAATATACAGGGTGATTTATAAATCCTGCACAACCAGCACTAGGCATCAGCCCTATAACTTGCTTGCTTGCTTCTTCTTGCTTGTAACTTTTGAACAAACAGAGGTAGAGACTTGAAATTCTGTGAGTGCCCTTAAGTCAAAGGAAACGATTTTTGGGGCCCTCTAAAATTTTAAGGGGTCCACCCTGAAAATGGGCAAGAACCGTAGGGCTATAGGAGTCTTGCAGGACTTGTCGATCACTTTATAAAGACTCTGATGGTGAGAGATAAACATCTTCCTTGCCTCCATGAAAAATTGAATGAACAGCATTAGGGATAAAGAGGCATTCTGGAAAAATATGAAAGACCAGTCGCAATTACCTTTCACTGGAATTGTATTATTCATGAGTTATAACTTTTTTATTATGATCGATGAACCACTGATGTTATTATTTACTACATTCTGAAGAAGTTTCTCAAAAGACTTGAAAGTAGAATGTTACCAAAAAAGAATTTAAATTCCTGCAGCGTATAGTTTAAATATTTTTGTGATAAAATAATCTTTCTAGTTTGAGAAACAATGAAGAGAAATTTAGATTGAATTACAACTATTACAGTGGGTATTAATTCAACTGGTACACTCCAAGAGTGTGAAACTTAAAATTTCTTCACCTAATATACAACAGTCAACCACCAAAATTGGTTGGTAATTTTTATTTAAGGATCTGTATTGACAGCAGCACTTAATAGCTGGATTTGAAGTTGTGAAAAGCTTCGGCTCATCTGTACCAAATTATGTCTTTGCTGTAGAGTATTTTTGAAGCGGAAAATTATGAAAATTGCAATTATTGTGCGATGCAGATTGAGAAATTGGGACTGAATTTCAGACCCTCTTGTGAGTTTCAAGTCATTTTCCTCGAGAGACAACATTTTTTTTCAGTCTAGCAAAAGTTTTCAGCGGACCCACTATCAGAGGACGATCCAGCAGATTAGCAACGCTGGCTTTCCTTCACTTGAACCTGTATTGAATGATCGATTTTTGTCGGAGCACCTGACCTCTCCAAGAATCAATACATTTCTATGGGTTTAAATGGAGATAAAACAATATTGCCAACTTCCTGGATCCGCCAATGCCCATTTTTGCGTTATGTCAGGGAAGATGTTTGCTATGTTTCTAACTCTCTTTTTACGAAGTATCTGTTCATAATTTTGATATTGTTGTAATTTTTAATAATTCATTCAATATCATCTTACCTCGATTTTGAAAAAACCAATCACTTAGTTGCTCTTTTGACTAAAATGCTTTCTTGCCTGATCTGTCTATTATGATTAAAGGAGGCCTTTTTGTTAAAACAACAACTAAACCTGTGGTTTCAGTAAAACAAAGGATCAGTAAACAACATACGAATTTAAGCATCTTGGTACATGTATCAAAACCAAAATTTTACATAGAATATAAATTGCGCACCAAAAATTACTGAAATCAACTCCTTGCTGAGATGTTACATTTTTAGATGACATTGGTTACACAAAATTTGAATTCCCCCCAGACAAGAAAAACAATGGTCCACTTGAATCAAACTGTGCACTACAACAGCATGTCACTTTGATGCTGGTAAAATACACAAAATTTTCATACGAGAAAAACTAAAATTCTCAAGTAGATATTTCACGAGAAAAAGGTTTGCCAAACCAGATATGTTGTGTTGTGGCTTTCATGATTTGTTTTACTCCTGTTCCCTCTTGTTTCCGTAGGATTAACTTATAACTCTTGAAAGTTAACATTATTCCTGTTCTAAAACTTAGACTATTGATTAATTAATGCTAAGCTTTATTAGGACCAAAATTTCACAATGCCTTCCTGTTCACAATAGAAAAATATTAGAAAACTTTTGAGCAGATTAAACTCTTGTTTACTTGGTAATTGAGCATTGAAGACCAAGTGATATTTGCACAGACCAGACTAAAAATTAAATTTCTGACTATATTGCATGCAATGCTTAAATTTCAGAGATAATTCAGGACTCTATACAAAACTGACAGGTGATTTATCGTTAGAATATCACAAATAAAGCAGCGCAGGACCACTGTTGATACACTAACACTTTGTGCAATACATATAAACATGTAGTACATACCATACATTTACATATACAACACTTGGGTCAAAATTAACTGAAAATTACGTACCTATTCGCCTAAGAATGTATGTTCTCCAATTGTGCGAAAATACATTTCCAAAACTCAATCACATACACTTTCATGAACATTGAAGAGGATTAATTATATCAAGTAAATTGTCTGATCAAACCAGAATTGGTAAAATGGATACATAAAAATCATTGCTTACTTTTATCAGAGGTAAACATTAAAAAAATGTCTGTAAAAACTGAAACTGACTTAAAAAAGCTAGATTGCATAATTTTGAGAATCAAAAACTTTCACCAACATTTTATCTAAATACGTTTTTCAAGTTTTAAGTTTTCAATAAATCAGAATCAGAATACTTATACATTGAAGAAAGGTTACATGAATTTGTAGATTAAAACTAGAGAGGATTATTTGTTGATAACAGTTTTAACTTTTTGATCCAATAAGTTTTAATTCATGGTATACCTAGTTCAGACTTTCAGTGCTAAAAAATTACAACTGATACTTACTTTGCAGGTTTATTGTGACCCAAAAATGACTGAGAATTTTACTGTATACCTCAATTTGCAAATTTCTCTGCCCTGTTCATCACATAGTCAGTGGATTGATTTCATTTCATTTTTCAAATGATACAGCTTCTAGAAAAAAGAAAAATTTACACAATATTACTTTTTTCCATCAGTGAACTGCAATCCAACTCCAACAGAGTACAAGAGGTCTGCAGAAATGGCCTTTCAAACTAAAGATATTTAGAATCAAAATACCCAAATTAGGAAACTGATGAAACACTGATAAATGCATTCCATTGATCTCCTCGATTTCCACACCGTCATAATGTTTCACATAAAAAACTGGCTTCGTGAACTCACTCTCTTCAGCCTGTAAACGGGAACAAAAGCTGGATGCACAATTAGTCGACACAATGAAGAACATTTTTGTTCTTCTCTCCTAACCCACATTTATTTTTGTTCTGAAGTTTATTTTAAAGGACATTTTTAAACCGAGAAAAAATAATTAAGGAAACAGATTTTTAAGTGGTGTTATGCCATTATACATGGAACTGAGAGAGGAATTCTGTTCATTAATTTTTTTTTTTTTAAATTCAATTTCAATTGATTTTGTTTCTAAAGCAACTTTCCTGGGAAAACAATCTTCATTTATACTGTTAGTTTTCTTCTTGATGAAAAACATAGTTATTCATTTAATTAGGTACATCTTGCAAATTGTAATTTTTATTAGCTGCATTGATAAATTTAAGCAATTGCATTTTTCCTTTTAATTTAATTTTAATTTTAATTAAAGCTATGATAGTTTCTTATGGCATATTAATGCCTCAAGTTCCGAAAATTATACTATTAGTCTGAGGATAAGATTTCTACTTCTATGCCAACTCATTCTTCATACAGTCACCAATGTTCTTTTATTTTATATTTTTTCTTTCAGTGTACCATTACATTCACGTTGATTTGAAAATAACTATTCATTATTTTAGGTTGATATATTTTCTCCAACACTTAATAGAATCTTCTCCTCATCACAAGAGGAATGAAACAAAGACATCGATGAAAAAGGTTTTTCCTGCGCTCTCATTTTTGCCTTCCATACAGTAAGCCATTGTGCAAGAACTCTGGCGTGGTAAGCAAGAACCGAAGAACCGCACAATGATTTTGCGATTGAATTGGTCACAATTCCTTCTAATATCTACCAAGCCGATCTTCCTTATTTATGCAGCTATCAATAAAAGATAGTCCCTTAATGAGCCCACTTTATCTTAGATTAACGTATGAGGACCAGCAAACCGGGCCTTTAGAGTGCGCGGAGCACCTTCTGAAGGTTGGGCCATGTAGTAGCCATAAGGAGGCGTAGACCCCTAGTTTTCTTTATGGCAGGATACTTCATAAAAAGAAAACCTGAGCGCATATATTGCTCGTACTCTTAGGATCTGTACATTGTACCATTAAATACTGATCTCCAAAATATATTATTATTTGGGTGTAAAGGTTGTCTTGTTTTCCGCTGATATATCTGAGAAAAATTCACAAAATCTGGAATGAAAAAGTGCAGTTCTTACTTACCACGTCAGTTTTTTCCCCAATATTGTATGTTTACAACTCTGAGCGTAAGTGATTGTCCGGAGAACTCAGAAAAAATCATGTATATGTGATGAGGTTTTCATTAGATACCGATCTAAATAAGTTCCTTACATAAATACAGACGTTGTCCAGAGGGTAAGTCTAATGGTTTTATACCTTGAAATTATTATGGATAGACACCGTTACAATGTGCAGTGGTAGCGAGCATCTTTGAACCTGCAGGCTGATTATTGAAATGTATAGGCACAGCGATAGACAAAGAAGACAAAGAGACTACTCAAAACTGTAGATGATTCATCACTGAAAGATACCTTTGTCAGAAAGTTTATGCTAGATGATAAGATTAAACTAAAATGTGTGGTAGCGTAGTTTTTAAATTTTCTTAAAATTGAAAAAGCTGACTGACGAGAAATTACGGAAAAAGAAAGAAGGAAAAAAATAACTATTCAAAAGGACCAAGAATGTTCAAAAACATGTTAAATGACCACACCGCTACTACTTTTTTACTTTCTTTGCAAAAAAAAAACTCATTCTGGCTCATTCTTTAAAATGTTTTTCTAGTCATTAGTAAGAAAACCAATGATACATACAGGGTGTCCCAGACTATCCGCACCATTCTTGTTTGTCAGTTATTTTAGGTCAGACACAGTCAAAGACCAATAGGATGAACAGAGGAACTGACCCCTAATCTAGTTGGAAATATTTCATTTTAGATGATTTATGCAAACTTTAAGCCAGGTGTAGGGACAGCATAAGTCAGAGCAGACATGACAAAAAGAAAGAAATAAAGAACTTGACAAAAACGTGTATCCTAATCGAAGTATTCAATGTGATGGATAAGTTTTATGAACTTGATTCCCTTTATTTTTCTTCATTCGTTCTTAGATGTATTCAATTGTTAAAGTCTTTACGTTTGTTAGATGTATGACTTAACCAACTTGTTTATTATTGAGACTTGTAAATTTTTTTATTTATTTTTATTTAATTGATTATTTTTTCTTACAGAATATGTTACTGAATACATTACTGAATCTTTGTATTCTTGTTTATTTAACTAAGAACCAGAATTTTTATTGAAACATGTAAAAAAGTTCGACGAATATTTAAAATAAAAGAATTGAAAAAAATAACAACTGTAATGAAAGTATTTTTACCCATTTTCTTTTCCAGATTGGTTCATGTTAAACGTGGTTAGTCCTAGCTTTAAACTTGATCACTTTATCACTGCAGCAGATACCTGCTAATGAACTGCAAAAGCGGCCTTGAAGAATACTGCATAGAATCATACCTATAGAACAAATCATACGGTCATGATGACAGAGAGAAACTTGAAAGGGAGAACGGACAAAAAATCTTCAATTGGTTTTATTTAAGGTTTTCAATGGGTCAGTTTTGACAGTCACAATCTGTTTAAATGCCAAATTTCTCTATTCAATTTACCTGCCACCAAAAAATCATTGAAAAAAAAACTCAAAATTCTACGCACCAGATGGTTACTTGGGGGAAAAGTGGAAAAAGACACTTTCTGAGTCAGTGAGACTTGCAATGTCTTAATAATGAAATTTTCAGATGTTCCAGACAAGCATCTCCTAGACATCCTTAACCACTAGTTTACCTACTTTGCGATGTAGGCTATCACACAGAAGTCTTGAAACTTGCGATACCAGTGCTAGATCTCACCATCTATTTAGCCGACTTCAAAATAAGTTTTACTCTTCGAAAATTCTGTAAGTTTTGTGAAAACAAAATGGCATGGCTGGAATGTTTCTTAAATTTACCAGCAGTTCCTAAAATGAGGAGCAATGCCACCGGTTCCATGAGATGACAATAATGAGCAATACCTCATTTTGTTATGCACTTCTATGAACCTGGCATTGTTGGCACTTGAAAGAAATCAAGCTGAAATTTTTAAAACGAGAGGGGCTAAATGTGATAAGGTACATTAAGTCCCTTGTAAAAAACTATTTCTTCCCTCTACCTATCAATGTGCAGTTTGTGCTTTGATGGTTCCTTTGCCCGCCGGCATCAGCTATTGTGTGCAGCCAAACCTTATGACTGTGCTATCAGATTAAACTGCCGATGATGATAGGTAGTAGAACCATAGAAGTATGAACGACAACTACATGCCTAGCTCCAGGGAAGGCAGAATTTTACAGAACACAGTTTTAGGTACTTAATAATTTAACTCTGAAACTTTTGGATGAATCACCTTGGTGCAGAATCCAGTAAGCCAAATACTTCAGAGCATCAATTCAGTCGGGGCAGCAAATTTAGTAATCTTAAAACTCCAATGACACCAGATCCTGCAAAAATAAAAACAAACTGCATGTCAGTAAGATCACAAAGTAAAACATAGACCTAAAAAAACTTCAGTGAATTATTATTCAACTTTAGACAATTTTAGGAAGATTAACTCACAATTAAATCCTGTCCCCTAAGTCCTCATTTAGCTGCACCTACCAGATGCCTCTTCTTAAGATTCAGTGGTGCAGCTAGGAGGGTGGGGGAAGATACGGTCAAAATTTCCTCGAGGCGATATTGAAAGGTAAGTGAAGAAGCAAAGTCAAAAAATCATGGAAAAGAACCTTTCGAGCAGCTTTCAAGTACATCACAATTCTTTGCCTTTTGATTGTCAAACAATAAGGAGGGTAAAGCACAAAAGGTTGCCAGAGTAAATTGTACTTGGAAGTACAGAAGAACCCAATGATAACTGGTTAACATGGCTCAGCTCTTCACTCGATAACTTGAGTGTCTAAGTATATGAATGCTCAGTATTTTAACTCATCATTCAACTGTCTTCAGCAGAACAGGAAAACTGAGCAGTATCAGGTAAGTTTACTTCAACAATGTAAAGTCCTTGCCAAATAGGTAAGTTACACACTTTTATACTGCAACAGAAGATCTGTCATCTTGATTCACGCATTTACTTTACATGTAAAAGTGACATCAGATGATCTTCTGTCGCGATCTCAAGTGGATAAACTTATTTGGCGTTGGCTTTATTTGTAAGTTAACTGTATTCTGTACCACTCTTACAACACAGCCCTTCCATAAATTTTGGGCGGAAACTTTTTCGAAATCAAAAGAGATCATAACAATTTTATGGACTATATAGATACAGGCTTGAAGTCGTGGCAGTAAGATCATTTCTCACAGACATGAAGCTCATAATGTGATGTGATGTAATGACCGATGAAATCAACCACCATGAATTCAATGTAGAAGAAATGCTAAATAAGTTACGGAACTTCTTAGAATGCGACAGAGGACTGATTGTCTTCAAATCAGCTTGGAAAGTCCATAAAGGAACTAAGGTTGGGGATCTTCTGTCCAACTCTAAGAGTGGTTACACTTACTTGGGGTGGACTCTAACATGGCCACCATACAAACCGCATCTGTATTCACATGATACAAATGGTCCATCTTCAGATCTTTCCTGAAAATATTTACTTTAAACAACCATGACATTGCAGGCATTGTCAGAGGAAATACCGTCTCATTAAGTATTGCATCCAGCAAGAAAATAAACAAAAATAAGTGGAAGGATGAGCAGCGGTCAATATCACATGTTAACACTTCGACAACATAATTTTGCGATCACATATCTTTGTTTGCAGTGTTTGAAAATCTCCGCCTCCGTGTTATTTATTTAAAGGAGAACAAATTGGAATCATTCCTAGAAGTTTTTGCAGAATTTCATTTGCACGGAGAAGAAAATCATGGCAGTTTTAAAGAATTGCCATTGAGTAGTTTTCCGTGTAAGAAATAGAGTATGACAGGAGGTCTGCGACGTAGCAAATCGAGTTATGTGATTGCCGACTTACTCCGTCGACATACAGTCTCCAATCAGTGGTCAAATAAATCAGGGTCAATAAAGTGGGTCTCCCTCATGCCATTCTCGTAAATTTCCATTTCTTTGACCGTCAAATATTTTTATTTTAATTTGATCACCGAGTTGTGTGATTGCCGACTTAGACCGTCGACTTTTCTGTTAGAAGTGAAGTTGGATTTTCGGAGACTTGGAAAGCTGTTTTCTTGGCAAAAAAATTGATTGAATGAAAGAAGATTTAAGTAGATATTCTCTATTATAATTGATTTCTTTGACTTGAAGAGAAAAATGTTCAACGACCTATTTCAGGACTTACTTAAAGCCCCTAGGTACATACCTGTGGCAATCAGCAGGGCAGCGTTCTTTCCTTTCTTCAACTTGGATGCATGATAACCGATATAAAATCCGCATCCTATGAGCACAGAGCCACTGATCAATCTGCAAGGAAGACAGCTAGCAGGTGCTTCTTCATCAGTAGTTCTCTCCATTCGAGGAAAAATCTCTACTGACACTGGCACAAGGAGAGGCTGCAACCAGGAAACGACGGGGCAATTTTATTGGGCAAATAACGAAGAAAGCCAGAGGACAATAGAATAATAACGAAAAATACAGGCCAAGGATCAACTCAATAACCACGAATTGATAAAAATACGAAGAACTAAGTGACAGGATTAAAAAATTCGGTGTTCAGAAACTTCAAAGAGCCGTCTGATACCCAAGTGATAACAGATAACGGAGACGAATATGAATGTAAGCAACACGAGCACGTTGTTTTTTGAGGTTATGTTTTGATTGCCTGTTCCAGGACGTAGAAATGTAATTCGTTGTCGTTGGATTTTAATTTCAGCTAGCCGGTTTAGTAAAACGTATGAAATGGCCTCAGTATTATTGAACGATGCTGAGAAAACTTTCATTCTTCATGGTGTTGAGGTGAGTGGAAATTCTATCATGATTTGTCAAACTTCTCTATGGCAGGTATCACACACGCTCTTGATGACTGAAAGGAACTTATAGCATGATCGAAGCCCAGTGCCATTCGTGCTCTCAAATAGTTACTGCCCAGTCAGGAACAGAAAATTCCATCAGTTTAAAAAATACCATTCCTCCAATGTTCAGTTCAAAATCTCTGAAGAGAAAAACAGTTACCTCAGGCCCCATCAAGGTTTCTGTCGGTAAAACCGCAAACCTTAAAGTCAATCGCTTACCTGCTATTTATCCTCTGCATGCATGTTACCTGCAAGATCAAGTGAATCTTTATCAGTTTTTGTTAATTTAATGTTTTTACCTAAGGTGATTCGTCAAGCTTATGTGACGTGGTCGAACTGGTATGCGATACATTGCATCGATTGGGTAAAAAATCTCAGCAGCTTTTGAGTTTTTAGTATAAAAGGAAGTTAGCCCCTTCTCAAAAGCCTGAAGAATCATTCTAAACCCCAAAATTGGCAAAATTCAGAGGAATGAAAGTAGAATAGCGTTTGGAAAAAAACCTTGCATTCGATACAGAAATCGATAGCTGAATCGGATGCGAAGTTTTTTTTCAAACACTAGTCTGCTTTCATTTCTCTGAATTTTGCCGATTTTCGGGCTTAGAATAATTCTTCAGGCTTATGCGCAGGGGCTATCGTCCTTTCATTTTTCTTGACTTGCATAAGTCGTCCATTGAAACCAGCACCTTGTGTTACTTACTACACTATAATACAACGCCTGTACTTGATTTCCTGTTTAAATATTAATATCTACTACTTTAGCTTACTTATGCACTAAAACTGTTTTAACTTATGCAGGTGGATTTACGATGTGATGGGCGCAGAAGAGGTGATTATCGACCAATGGAATTGGAGACTGATGTCGTCAGTACTGCCAGTGGCTCTGCACGTTTGCGTCTAGCAAACACTGATATTCTTGTCGGTGTCAAAACAGAGATTGATGTTCCGTATCCAGAGAATCCCGAGGAAGGAAAACTTGAGTTTTTTGTTGACTGGTAAGGCACCTCATGGGTTCTTTACTTCTAATTTTCAGTCTTTACTTAAGGTGATTCGTCAATGTGTCTGATATGGTTTAACTGGCATACGATACATTGCATTGATTTTGCCATAAATCTCAGCAGATCGTCAATTTTTAGCCAAAGAAAAGACGACAGCCTCTGCATGCACATAAGCCTGAAAATGAGTAATTCTAAATTAAAAAATTGGCCAAATTCAGAGAAATAAAAGGAGAATCCTTTTAAAAAGAAACCTCACATTTGATTAAGAAATGGATACAACTGTATCAAATGTGACTCTTTTTTAATGAAGGGTTTTCTCACCCTCCAGGTAAGAATGAAATTTCTGTAAACTCACATTCTTGAAACTTAAAAAAACCCATGATCAGTTCCTTGCAACCTTGAGTCATGGTTCTTTTTTTAAAACCCTATAGAATGTAATGAGGTATTGATCAGATGCCAAGTTTATATTTAAAGAAAAAGAGTATTTTCTATCTTGTGTGCTGTGTCGAAAATACACCTCACAATCATCCCAAACTGTGCATGCCATGATTTCTTGAGCCTTTGTCTTATCAATCATATCTTATCCATAACGTTTGCACATGTATAATTGAATGAATATCTAAGAAATCATGGTTTACAGTGCTCTAGTGGATGATATTATTGACTATCTTGTTTTGAACGGCAGATACGTGTCTTAGTTAGATGCCACCTAGATCTTAAAATATTTTCCTTATATTAAAAATTAATCCAAAAAAAGGAAGTTCGACTTGTATAGCCTACTCTCTCACAAATTTACAGTTCTCCCTCCCCTTTTCAAGCACAGTTGCTTTTCTTTTCATTCAATTTTATGTCTCTTTTCAGCTCTGCCAATGCAACTCCAGCATTCGAAGGTCGTGGTGGTGAAGATTTAGCAAATGAAATCAGCAGTAGATTGAGCCGTGCATACCAGTCTTTACCTCTTGCTCCTCTGTGTATAGTACCAAAACAAGCTTGCTGGAAACTCTACGTTGACATCCTTATTTTAGAGTGTGGTGGCAATTTTTACGATGCCATCTCCTTGGCGGTCAAAGCAGCACTATTCAACACCCGTGTGCCGCAGGTCACCGGTTCATTTTTAGATGGAGGTAGTGTTGATCTAGAAGTTTCCGATGATCCATTCCAATGTTGGAGGCTTGATATAACAAAAGCACCTGTCCTTGTGACTCTTAGTAAGGTGAGTAGTGTGAAGTAAAGATAACAAA
The DNA here is from genome assembly GCF_918797505.1 of Bemisia tabaci. NCBI lineage: Eukaryota > Metazoa > Arthropoda > Insecta > Hemiptera > Aleyrodidae > Bemisia > Bemisia tabaci. Next base: position 49,020,387 of record NC_092794.1, read on the forward strand.
AGGACGTCAAAATTAATCAATGTATGTCAATGAGATCTTTAAACAGAAGGAGCATAGCTTTGTTCCCTCCCCCTTCCCTCTGGAATAAAAACGGTGCAAGGAAAATTAGTCAACCCGTCAAAATTATAATCTCTCAATCAAGATATACTTAGATCTTGGTAACTGTCTGAAAGTGTAAATACAGGACCACCTTGATTATACTGTTTGATTGGTTCAAGAGCCGTTTGGATTACAAAAAATGCTGACTGATCATTAGAATATAATAGTTGAGTATATATACCAATTTACAAAGGCTGGAAGTATGCTGTCAAGGGTCTCTGCCTCCTGGATTTCCCATTTCTATTGACTTAAACCAATGCAAAAACGGGACAAAGCACAGAGCTATTAATCGAAGGACCCATATTTGTAAGTAGGGACATACTTTCAAGTTGTTTGGTTGAATTTTTCGTGCTTTGCGTTTTTGCAGTGTTTTAATTGTTGTAAAGAAGAGAAGTACTCCATTTAATGAGACCTAAAGATTGACATTTACATGCTCAATATGCTCATTGTCGAGAAGTAATTTCACAAGTTTTTAAGAAATTAGGACTGACGGTAAATAAAAGTACGTCTCTCATTTGATATCACACCCAAAATTTGTTTTAACGGTTACATTAATATTTAGAATACAGTAAGTTACTTATGTTCTTGGCTCAAATCTGCCCTGATTTTCAGAATGCCTTATTTTTTCTCTATGTCTGGAAAATCATTGACATTTCCTCTGTTTTAGAGAAATAATTTTCTTGTTTGTAATAATTAAGCTGTGAATAAGTAACTCATTCCTACAATCTGATTTTTCTAGATTGGAGACAATTGTGTTGTGGATCCAACTGCAGAAGAGGAAACATGCAGTGTGGCAAGCATCGTTGTTGCCGTTTTGGATTCAGGCTCTCTCACTGCAGTCATTAAAATAGGAGAAGGCAGTGTTCATGAACAAACACTAATTGAGACTATCAAAGTAAGATAAAGGTCCAGATACCTCTCATTGTATTTACCCGTTGATGATGTAATTATGTCTCATTTTCCAGCAGTCTACTGCTCAATACTTCATAATTTTGTATTGTAGTAAAATTTCAGTTTGTGATATGAGTGAGAATTGGTACAATCTATTTTTTCTCTTAGATGTAAAAATAGTTATTTCTTAAGCAGATCCTTGGTTACAAGTTACTTCAACATACTTCAAATTCAGGTCCACAAGTTTTTGCCTCAAGGCCAACACTGCCAAAGTAAAGTAGAACATTGTATCAACCCTCAGACGTTGCCAAATATCCTAAGGAAGTAAGGATTTTCTAGAAATTTGGAGCAAAATTCCTTCTAATTATTTAGAGAATTTTATTAGCAACCTTAGGTATCGAAATCTTTCGAGGTGAAATGTTCATAACTTCTCTCAAAACTAATTATTTTGTCAGAGGAAATCTGACAAAGTAAGAATGTTCATCCAGTGTTTTATTTAGTAAAGCAAAATATGACTGGGTGCCACTATCCGTTTATCAAAACGAATTCACAGAACACATTAAAAATAACAGCAGCTCTAAGAATGAGCCTGCAAACTCATCTAAGATATTTTGACTCGCTGAGGTATAAGTTTTTATCATTTCTCTTTTAACTTTTGTTTCAGACTGCTCAGAAAATTGGCGTTGAACTGAACTCAAGTCTGATGACAGCATTAAATCAAGAAGAAAGTCTAGGGCCAAAAAGACAGAGATTCGGGTTTTTAAAATGATTTAAAACTCCTTCATTTAAAATAAATAAAGGTAATTTAGGTGAGGAATTTTACAGATATCAGCCAAATCCAAATTGACTAGAATCAAACTAATTATATGCGACATTGCCTAAGTAAATTCCTCTTTTTATTATCTTAACGACAGAAAACTGGGCTATTTAACTCCATGAAACTTTTTATCACTTATCATGAGAAACAGTAAGTCGTGCTGTCTGATGAGGTTATCTAGATCAAAACGATTAGCTTTGACTTGAATACTGTGAATATTCCATGATAGAAAATTAGAAACATTTTTTGAAGGATTATTGATGATCCTTTTCTTCCTTCTCTTTTCCTATTTCCTTACTACCTTTGCCGGTTCCTGTACTTAATGCTTATTTTTCTTCAGAACTTCAGAGTGCCCCGCTTTTTTACCAACTTCCGGTACAACTTCTGAGTCTGAAGGATTCCCTGAGGGATTTGGAGACCACAATTTAAAAAAATTAACTTCTAAAGCAAGAGTGGGCAAGGAGGAATCTTCGCCTAAGTTAGTGTTCAACGGCTTTCTTGGTTTTGGGATGGGGGCTTTTGCAGAGTTTTGCAACGCTAAGGACTCCGGCTGATCATTGCAGACGTTGTTGTCATTATTGGTCCCTATTGTTTCAAAAGCTCCAACCTCTATTAGGTTGTCAGCTATGTTACTTCTATGGGAAATTACATCATTTCACTTTCTGCGGGTTTTTCTTTCCTGAGGAAAGTTGGTATATTAGGTTTAGAGTAGAACCTTAAATTCCTTCATGTCCACCGACTCAGACTTCAGGTTGTTTGCAGGTTTTCTAATTTTAGTTTGTCTTATTTTGGGTTTTTTTCATTGAATCTTTATCTAGTCGATGATGTTTTTGTGGGTTGGCAGCTGTCTTTTCTCCTGAGTCAGGGTGGGATGGTTCATTGTTGGCTGCTGGTTTCTTCAACAAGAAGCAAGGGAAGTATCTCTTTGTGATACTGTCTCCTTTTAAGATGAAAATGTATCAGTTTGATAAAATACAACAGAAACTGATGCCTGTGAAAGAAATATATCAGAATATTTTATCAATTATAACAAAGGGGAAAGCTAACAAATGCACTACGCAGGTTGCAAGTGTCTCTGTCCTTTCTGACAGCCTTGCATTTAAAATTATTTTCATCATCTTACTCTATAATAGTCAGTTATTATTGTTTCGAGACATTCTGCAACTTAGGCTAGTAATGTCTCTACAGTTAATTTATGAAAATGAACTGTAGAAACTGTACAAAGACAAACAATTTAGTTAAGATCTAAAATTATAGGAGTAATGTGTCTTGCATAGTGCCTGAGGCACGAAGCACTTCAGGAGATTAGACCTTGAAGCGTTTAAAGGACGTAGCCCTCTAGTGTCAATTAATTGAGAATGAAAAATTTTTTATATCCATTTCTGATTATATTTTTATTTCTTTTTATGTTCCAGTTATTATCTGAATGCCATGTCATAGGAGACAGCAGAAACTTCATTCCAGCTTGACCTGGGTTTAGCACTTATTTTGATACTTTTCAACACTCACACTGAATTGTATTTATTGCTGTCTCCTGTAATGAGGCAGCACAATAGCCATTTACAATACTGGCTTTGATTGTTTTTTTCAAAACCCAGACTCATTTTTCACTTTGAAGGACAATATTTTTTCAAAATATTGATACACCATAGATTTCACTTCCTTGCTCTTGTACCTGATGGACGTCAAGCGATCAGTGTAATTTATATTTATTGCTGATTGATAAGACCAAATCCAAAAAAAAAATGATCAACATTTTAATAGCTTGAATCACGTTTTAAAGGGCACTGTACACCTTTGTTATTGAACAGAGAAACTTAGCTTTTAGATGCAGCTTTTCATTTTGTGCCATTAAATTAGATTCAGTCGTCAAAATTATGTCAACCTTTGTGCAATTGACACATTAAAGTTTTTATATTCTCATCATTGCCTTAATATTTCATGTTATTAGGTGTAACAGATTGAGTAATACGATGAATAAAATATGTTGAGCTGAGGATTGCATTCGTTGTTTTTTCTCTAACTTTGAAGCTTTCTGAAGGCGTTTCAATTCTTAAGCTGAGGAAACTTTCAAGCAGAGATGTGACCATGAATGAAAGACAATTCCTTTTCCTTATGCTTAGAATTTTTTTTCTGCCAATACCCGATGTCAACCTTGAATTTTCACCTTTAAAAAAAAATTTGGAGTACAACTTGAGTTTCTGTGTATAAATGATCAGCAACACTTTTTCTCAATTTTTCTTTTCTGCCTCCAGTCGTAGAACTCCAAATTTTGTTTGCAGTCTTGTTTCAAAATCTCCGCTCCCATAATATTGCATCAAAGGAAAACAAATCAACACTATTGTTTGAAATCTTTAAAGAATATTTTTGATGCAGAGAAAAAAATTAGGAAGTTTTTTAGAAATGACAAGGAGTATTTTTTGTTTCAATGATCAATTATGATAGGGAGAGTCTGCAGCGTTTTAACCAAGAAACAAATTTTTGCAGTTTCATCATCGACCTATAGCTTTGTGTACTGGACTTCACTAGCCTCACAATTCTATCCAAAGTATTAAAGAGGGAAATTAACACAAATACAAGGACAAAGGAAACTCATATAAAAATCAAGAGCAACTCAGTAAGAAAATACATTTATTTACAGAATTTGTGTTAATTTTACAGTATGTACTGAGATTATTTCCATCTGAAATAAAATCAAGTCTATAGACACAATACTTTTTACCCTTCTTTGACCAGCATGTTAATCGAATTAAATCTTAGGATTTTTACAAGTCTTGCAATACCCACTAAAAAAATGTGTGCATGACTGAATTTTACAAGATGGTCTCATTTGTCCTTTGTTGCACATCAATTCTGCATCTTCTATTTTAATCAGAGACGTATTTAAGTATATTGCAAGTATAAATTTATAATTAATCAATATCTGAGAAGAATTTTGTATGATATATATGCACAATTGAATCATAATCGAACACTCATTAGTAAAAAAATTCAGGTACTTGGAGATAGTAAAATTTAAAGAATACAAATATAAATGCCCTTTGATTGATCATTTTTGTGCTTGCATACTTTTCCTGTTTTGTCCAGTCATTCGTAGTCATGTTGCTTAAAATTTTTTGAAAATAGTGGGTAGTGTGGCTCTAGAAAGACCTCCATTTGTTAGCCCAAATAATTGTCTTATTTTTCACATATACAGAATTGAAATACTTTCATTTTTCATCAAATAATATATCAAGCAACAAAACTTAACATTTTTCTGCTTCTTTTGTCCCACGTCTGTGGAAATATTTAAAAACTACCATTTTATGAAAAACGGCTACGTTGTTCTTTATCGATTCCCAAAATTTGAAACTCTGCATCTCCGTTTGGGACGTTGCAAACTTCTTGTCATACTTTATTTTTCTTCATAAAACTAGTCAACATCCTTGATTTTAACCATATCTCTTAGCAGAATATTCTGTTCGAGTTTTAATCTAGGTATAATGGTTTGTTTCTCGTTGAAAGAAAAAAATAGGATCAGAAATTTGAAACATCGCAATGGAGATACGTGGTTTGAACTTCGGCCATCATCATACTACCTAGGTACTTATGCTGATCATGGAAATCTACCTATACTGCATACTGGGGGTTACGAAACCGAAGAGGGTCAATTTTGCATCAACCTCTTCGAAAAAAAATGTGAGTTTCTGAAACTTGGATATTTCTTCAACAGCGATGCCCGGACAATTTTGTCCAGAGCATTACGCAGCACATAGCCTCTCCAGCGCAGCGCGGAATTTCTCCTCTCCTGTTTTCAATCAGGAAAATCAGTCGTTTAAAAAACCGAATAGGAGTGAGAAAACGGAGAGTTTACATCACGAGTCCTGGTCTTGTGAGAGCAAGCCGATGCACATGGCAAACTGCCTGCTCTTAGCCGCAACCGTCTCCTGAACCAAAGAGAAAGACATGGCAATGAGAACCAAACCTATTAACAAATATATACAGCACGCGACCAACTGGATCTGTCCATCCTGGGTGTCCGGTCGTTGGAAAGACTTGCCAGGGACTAGGTCCCCGAACCCTATCGTTGAGAGCGTCACGAAGCAGAAGTAAGCGCCGTCCAAGTAGGTCCACTCCTCCCAAGCAGCGAAAATAGCAGCTCCCAAGCAGATGTAACCGACTAAAACTACTAGAACAAGGCTCACGGGAACCCGTGGAGGATCTGCAGGTGGCCCTGCGGGGCGAGTGATCGGTGGTAAGGGACTCCCGGGTGTGAGTGACCTTTTCCCGTCCCGCCAAATTAGAGGCACTCGTGAGGGTGTGTCGTTGATGGCCATACTGTGGGAACGAAATATTGAGATTAGTGTCTAGCCGAACAGGGTCATAGCCAGAGCAGTGGCGTGGCGTGCTTGCGATATATCGACTGATCTGCCGTTTAAACCTATGGAAAAGGATCGATAAACAGGGTGTTCGTAGCGAACACCTTAATGATCGATTCTTTATCATGGGTTTAAATGGCACAACAATCGATAAATCGCAAAGCACGCCACGCCACTGAGCCAGAGATGCAAAATTTCTTAAAACTGTATAAACTTGATTTCCATAAATTATGTGTGACCTCTATTATACACTCTACCCTGGTAAAAATTGGCGATAGGAGCTGCGTTTCAAAATACCATAGGAGTTCTTATAGCCGACTGAAGAAGGCGATAGAAAAGCATATAGGAAGTGGAAAAAATCATACGGCCGGGCTACACGAAGCGATAAAAAATTATACAGCCGGGCTATATAGTTCCTATCGCCAGGCTTTACACTTTATCGCCTGGCTGTTGCTTTTTCGCCATCGGCTATAAAAGGCTAGAGGAATTGTGTAGAAATTCGTGTGCTTTGTAAATCCTTAAGTTTGTACGGAATCACCTTAATATTTACAAAACTCACATTATATTTTCCTTTACTACAAATTTTTTTTCATCAATTAAAATGAGAATAATCCATACAGAGTGTGCAAACATTTCAAAGTCATGAGTTCAAAAACGCTGACTCCACGAGATTAATTATTAGAGCCTAACACAAAGCGGAGCGGCGGCGCACTGGCGCCTCCAAACCTAACAGGGATACTTCACGCATTGCGCAATGCGTGAAGTATCCCTGTTAGGTTTGTAGGCGCCGATGCGCGTTTCGCGCTGGCTGCCCGCCCGCCGCGCCGCGCCGCAGCGCACCACGGCGCTTGAAGCAACTATTTCACACCAGAGGTATTGCACAGTAGCATACGAAATTGAAGGCGCTCCAACATATTAGGAATGGCAGGCATCCTTCAAAAGTACGCAGCTTTCCTCGCAAAATAAATCAAGATACTACGGCCCAAAAAGAGAACGGTAGTCCAGAAACTCACCAAGCCCTAGCATCCGTAATTAGTAACGTTTAGCATGCACTTTATCGCCAGGCTGTTGCTTAATCGCCATCGGCTATAAAAGGCTATAAGAAATTGTATTGCCGGCTATAGAAGCTATCGGAAATCTTACAGCCGACTGCAGGTCTATGGTATTTTGGAACACAGATTCAACTGCCAATTTTTACCAGGGTATGCAATGCCACGTAGCACAGATTGCAATTACATGGTAAAATTATTCCCTCTGCATCGGAGTGTTGTGTATGTTGCCTATCTATTAATTGAAGGCACGCGGCCTATTGAAATTGATTGCAATAAAATTTAAATGAGCTGCAATTTTGCATTCCACTGCATTAGTATTGCCAATCTTCCTAACACGTGGAACTAAGTTAGTATGTTCGTCGTGTATTAAATCGGCATTTAGAGACCCAAAGATGTAAAATGTTGTAATTTCATGGTGAAGAAAATTCAATTTTATTGCAATAAATCGCTGTTAAAATGTTGCACATATCCCTCAGATTAAAGGCGATCATAAACTTAATGGGACTTTCCAGAAAATCGAATTTACACCAATTTAAATCCGTGGATTCCCGAGGTATATTCGAGAAGAATTCTATTTTCATGAGAGGATTCCATAAAGTCCGGAAATCGTTATTTTTGCTACAGTTTATGAGCTCAGTACCTAGGGTTACACCTATGTTAGGTTCAGCAACTAAACGTACATCTAAGTGACCGATTTTGCCTAGCCTCGAAAATGTGGGAGCTCAGCCAAGAACCTCTGTAGGATCATTCAATTACTTGATATCTTGAAATATTTTTACGTCAACTATAATTTTGTTTAAGGTTTTGTGATTAAGTATAGGCACCTTCCCTAAAAGGTATCTACGAGCATTCTCATAAAAAGATCGCAAATAAAATATGATGCGCTATGAAAAACTGTCAACTTGCCCAGGAATATATAATGTCGAATCCAAATTTGAGGTAAAAAAAGAACTCGTCCAGGGGGGGTCCAGGGGGGGGGGGGGGTCCATGAGGGGTCATCAACCAACATTTTGTGTTTTCGCATGAAAAATTACAGTTTTGATCACGGATTTACGAAGAGCGTTAAAAACAATTTAAAAACAGTGTTATCTTCAACTTCACATTTGGATGTGGTACAAGAAAATTAGACGTATTCCTGTTTAACGGAATTAAGAACCAATTTCAGTTCCTTTTGGGGATTTTAGAATCTCGGATAGCGAGTTCTGTGAATCGGAACTAAGTGCCATGGGAAAGCATTATGAGCACAGGACGATATGAGCTCGTCAGTCCGTTGCACCCGTCAATCCAAACCGCATTCCCTTTCTTCCCTCTAGTTCCGTTTAGCAGAAATACGTCTGATTATAGTGCTAGCTACATATTTTCATAACAATTGACCTAATGTTGTCTCCAAAACTTGAAAGTCTTGTTTGGACCCGAATAATTACGTCTCCTGAAATCCCGCTGGTCAAACCTGGGACACCCTGAATATTATAGAGAAAAAAAGGAGGTGTTTGCAATTCGGGCATCTTCGTTTTTGGTGGCATCTTGGACGATTTTTATCATCAATTTTCTTGGAAATGTTTACTCGTGTTGGGCACTTTTTTGTGAAAGCCCTGTCAACCCTGGCAAAAGTTCAACTTTGGGCGAAAGTTAAGTTCCGTAAATCCATCATTGTGTGAAGTTGTAGACTAGGCCCTCCATTGATAAAAAATGAACGAAAAAATGATGTAAGAACAAACATTAATGTGGTTTAATAGTTACAACTTCCGCCGCCGCCGCGCGCGGCTCGCTGACCTGGACCGCACTGAGTTTGGCGCAATGCGTGAAGTATTCCTGCAGTCTTGTAGGCGCCATGCATTTCACGCCGACCGCTGCTGACCGCATTAGTGATTCAATGTCTGCCGAATTATGTCTGATGCAATGCGTGAAGTATTCGTGCAGTCTTGTAGGCGCTATGCGTCTCACACCTCAAGTCCCCGTCAACATTGCTCTCTGCGCCGCGCCGTGCCGTTCCAGGTCAAATGGTGTGTTGGTTTCTCCCTTTACTCGACTACCTACTTAGAGGTGATGTCTCTTGTAACACCGAAAGGCGACAAAATTAGAAACTGCTATACTTGGACTCTCAGGAAATTGGAGATTTTGTCGCCTTTTCTCGTTTTTAATATATTTTCTAAATGCAATTTTTTTCTCTTTTTTTTGATACCTACATTTAATGAAATTGCAAAATTTGTCGACCCCTCAATTTTGCCACACAGGGCCGCGGCCCATGTTCCCACCCCCTAAATCCGACTTTGGTAGTGATTGAAATTGTATCACGAGTTGATTTAAGCAAAAAAATCGGACGTTATGGTCATTTTGCGCTGTAATATAGACATGTTGTACCGAACTACGTCACGTGCAAACAATCCTAAAGATGCAAACACCTACTACTTTTTCTCTATGCCTGAATATGACATTACGTTGTTTCCCTCACGAAAGAATGTATCTACAAATCAATGTTGCCAAATTTCACCTGGAAAATTTCATTTTTACCAGAAGAATTTTGCGCATTCCTGACTGAAAATGTTACCGATTTCCCTTCCGGTTTCATGCAAACATCAGAGAAAATGTTGGAGGAAAATTGCATGGATACAATCTCGTTAAAAATTAATTGTTTGTGTCAATTTTGCAACCTCGAAATGGAGATATGTTCCCTCGCCCGGGAGACGACGGACAATAATAAGGTTGAATAAAGCCATAAAGTACATAGAGTTGTATGTATGAATGGGAGAGCTGGCGCCGCGCCACTTTTAAGCATTTTCCAGGCCCCGAATTTCGAGACTCATGTGTCACGCCGGGTCACTTTTTCGATAAATAATAATCGATTGTTTTCGATACACTGGGACCCGGCCATCTTATGTAAACTAAGAGGATACTACGTCTTGTACATCGCCATTTCGGATGGAAAAAGTGACCGAAGCTCGGCGCACACCGGGCTCGAACCTCGACGACCTGGACTTCTGTTTTATAGTTTTTCACCTGGCGCCAGCTTTCCTACTCACATTACGACTCTACGTACTCAATGTGTTTCTCTCACGGAAAAACGTATCTGCAAATCAATGTCATCAAATTTCACCTAGAAAATTGCATTTTTACTAGGAGAATCTTGGGTATTCTGAGCTGAAAATTTAACCGATTTCCCTTCTGATTTCATGCAAAAATCAGAAAAATGTTGGAGGAATAATGCGTTGATACATTCTCGTAAAAAATTAATTTGGACGTAACTCCATTCCGAAGATGCAAAATTGACACAAACAATTAATTTTTTACGAGATTGTATCCATGCGATTTACTTTCAACATTTTCTCTGATTTTTGCATGAAATCAGAAGGAAAATTGGTGAAATTTTCAGTTCAGAATGCCCAAGATTCTCCAAGTAAAAATGCAATTTTCCAGGTGAAATTCGACAACATTGATTTACCCGGGTAAAAATTGGCGATAGGAGCTGCGTTTCAAAATACCATAGGAGTTCTTATAGCCGACTGAAGAAGGCGATAGCAGTCAATCATACAGCTGGCTGTAGAAAATGGAAAAAAGCAGACGGCCGGGCTACACGAAGCGATAAAAAATTATACAGCCGGGCTGTAGTTCCTATCGCCGGGCTTTACACTTTATCGCCTGGCTGTTGCTTTTTCGCCATCGGCTATAAAAGGCTATAAGAAATTGTGTAGAAATTCTTGTGTTTTGTAAATCCTTAAGTTTGTACGGAATCACCTTAATATTTACAAAACGCACATTATATTTTCCTTTACTACAAATTTTGTTTCATCAATTAAAATGAGAAGAATCCATACAGAGTGTGCAAACATTTCAAAGTCATGAGTTGAAAAACGCTGACTCCGCAAATATTAGAGCCTAACACAAAGCGGAGCGGCGGCGCACTGGCGCCTACAAACCTAACAGGGATACTTCACGCATTACGCAATGCGTGAAGTATCCCAGTTAGGTTTGTAGGCGCCAATTCGCGTTCAGCGCTGGCTGCGCGCCGCGACGCTTGAAGCAACTATTTCACACCAGAGGTAATGCACAGTATCATACGAAATTGAAGGCGCTCCAACATATTAGCAATGGCAGGCATCCTTCAAAAGTACGGAGCTTTCCTCGCAAATTAAATCAAGATATTGCGGCCCAAAAAGAGAGCAGTAGTCCAAAAACTCACTAAGTCCTAGCATCCGTAATTAGTAACGTTTAGCATACACTTTATCGCCAGGCTGTTGCTTAATCGCCATCGGCTATAAAAGGCGATAAGAAATGGTGTTGCCGGCTATAGAAGCTACTGGAAATCTTACAGCCGGCTGTAGGTCTATGGTATTTTGGAACACAGATTCTACTGCCAATTTTTACCAGGGTACGGATACGTTCTCCTGTGAGGGAAACACGGTGAAGGTTGGATAAAGCTGGTGGAGAGTAATGCTAACCATATGGAATCATCGTCGAACTCGTCGGGAGGGGCGGCGACGTTAGCGGCGTTGAGTTGCCGGAGTATAGAGGTGGCACTGGGGTCGGAGCACGTGTGTGCCAGTTGGTACTCGGCGCACTCGGCCAGGACATGGCGGGCCTCGGGGGTGAGCTGACACACCGGGCGGCCCCCGGACCCCATCCTCACCATCGTGTTGCGCACCGGCACGTTGCCCGCTCCCATGGCCGGGCCCGCCGGCGGCGAAGGAATCGCCTCCGAGTATCTGTCCTTGCACTCTGAAACAAATCATCCACTATTATTTAATTGAACTGGTAAGGATGAAAACACACACACTCGGAATACTGGAAATGCTCAAGAGACTCAAAAAAGTGGGCAGTAGGTGGAGATGAAGTTGCACTGGAAAAAAAAACACATTGTATCTAGAGTCCAGACTCGTGAAAACATTGACAAGAAAAAATACTCTTGATTCAATCGGATTTTTGCTTGAATCAAAACGAAATCCGCTTAAATTAAGAGGCTTGGTTCTTGATTTAAGCTAGATTCTGATTGAATCAAGAGTACTTTTTCTTGTTGATGTTTTTAAGAGTCTCGACTCTAGATCCAATGTGTTTTTTGCCCAGTGTGGTCTAAAAAAAAGCTCTTGGGTGCCAAAGGATAGTTAGGTACTTTTAGAAACTTTAAAGGCCCAAGTTTATGAAGATGCGCTATCTTCGATGGCTTTTGTGAAAGTTGGGCATCTTTAATGAAATTTGGGCATTTTTAAAGTTCCGAGTTGGTGTGTTTTCATTCTCACAGATTCAATTCTACTTGTGCGAAGGAAAAACCGCCGTTTGAACCTTCAGACAAACCTTCAAATAGACCGGGTTCACAAATTGAAAGGAAACCAAGCGACATCAGCTGTTGCCAAATTTAAGTGGGCAATTTAACTTTTTACATAAAAACGGTTATGCGGATTTTTGTGCAAATCTCAGTGAATTTTCTGCATGATACGAAGCATTTTCCTTAAAATTTTCTAAGGAATCCGCACAAACGTTCTCTTGTAAAACATTAAATTGCCCAACTAAATTTGGCAATAGCTGATGGGGTTTGGTTCCTTTCTGCTAAACGCGGTCCATTTCCTTTGACAAATCACGGATTTTCATGAGAATCTGTACTTATTCCACTTTCGATTTTACGGAGAAATTTGTTGGTAAATTGATACAAAGTGTCTGGAAATTTCGAGGAAATAAATTCATCACTTTTCTCAAAAATAAATATTTTCTAAGAGGAAGTTTGGCAACATTCGGATGCTCAAACAGCGTTTTTACGATGCACGGTGGTATTGATTATAAAGGTCAATCAGGTAGTACACGAGGTCGCGAGATTAGCCATTATCAAAGGAGGGGTTTCGATAGGACCGTTTTTGGGCCTACCATAGTTAAGACAAGTCGCAGAGCGGGTGAACGGCCAGGGAAAGTAGTCTCCTTGTTTTCAACTCTGGCTGAACTCTATTTCAGCTGCGCACTGAAAAAAAAATCTCGGTGTATTTACTAAGAAAAGGGTAACATTACCAAGAATTCAGGGTTCTATTTGATCCCAGTTTTTTCTTGGTAAAATTACCATTTATGGAATTGGTAATTTTACCGAGAAATCTCTGTAAAATTATTGACTTTCTCGGTAATTTTACTGGACCCCGGTAAAAACGCCAAGATTTTTTATCGACTGTGGTAGAATTACCGAGATAAAATGGCAAAATTACCGGGAATTGATTACCAATAAAAGTGGTATTCTTACCTGAAAAAACCAGTAAAAATACCGGTTTTTAGGTAATATTACCAGTCTGTCTTGGTAAAATTACCAATAATTGGTAAAAAAAGTGAGATGGTAAAGGTACCAACGGTCCTTGGTAAAAACGCCGAGAATTTTTTTTCAGTGCGATTAGTCCCACATAATTGAAAACACTAAAAACGGCACAGACTATACGGTAAACTGACGGTAAACTCTATGACTGTGGCATTGCTTATCCCATCGTCTTGAAATCGATCCCAACGTCATTTCACATTAAACCTTATTTTAATTTTTTCTTAATGGATGCCACACAAAAGCTTAACTTACCCGTTTGTCTGTGCTTGTGGCCATAACAGCAGGAATGAGAGTATGCGAATAAAAAAGTATCGGCTAAAAGAGAGCCCAAATTTGATAGGCAGAGAAGTAGAAGAGGAACCCCGAAAAGGGCGTAGATCATCGTCACGATTTTCCCTGCCGCAGTCTTCGGCGCCAAGTTTCCGTAACCTGCATCAAATAGAGAAGAGAAAACATCAAACGAATTCCTTGAGTGTAGATACGCCCCTCCGTCATACTGCCGTGCTATGGAAAAACGCCGTATGAACATTCGAGAGTTGCCGAATTTCCTTCGATGAAATGTTTATTATTGAGGAAATTTATGAATATTTTTCCTTGTTTCCAGGGACTTTAGTTGAAATTGCGAGCAAAATTATATGAAAAATTAGAAGACAAATATTCATAAGTTAAGCCAGAAATTCGTGCTTTATCAAAGGAAATTTGACAACGCATGAAGGTTCATACGGCGTTTTTCCTTAGCACGGGAGCATAGGAGTGACGATAATTTTGGGAGGCCCCCGTAGAGCAACCAGATCGAATACATAGGGGTGTATGACAAATTGCATCCGCCTCTTTAGTAGGCGTTTTCCTAATTTTTAAGGAAATTGGGTTCTTCGACCAACACAGCGCAGAGCCTTAGATTCAGAAAACAAATAACGCTATCCCTGTTCCTTAATTTTAAGGAAATAGGTGTCTGCGCTCAACAATCTATGGATCCCTCAATTTAGGAAACTGAAATGCTCTTCCCGTTTCCTAATTTTGAGGCAACAGGTTTCTTCGATCAACACCTCATAGATCTTTTAATTTAGGCTCGTTTCCCCGTCTCTTGTTTTCAAGGAAGCAGTTTTTCCGTTTCAGTATCCGACAGGTTCTTTCAAGAAAACATTTACCTGGTTCAAGAAAAAATGGTTTCCTAAATTCAAGAAAACTTCGTTCTCATAGATCATAAACCAATCCCGTGTTGGAAGTAGGAAACTTTTTACGGAAATATGGATCTTTAAATATGGTAAACTTTTTTTCCAGTGTATGATGCACTTTCAAGGTGTGCAGGTTGATATTTGAATTAAAAAAAAAAAACAAGGAGAAACATCCAACATGAATATGTTGGAAAAGCGTGCCGAACAACTGAAATTTCGGAGACATGAGCTTGAATGAATCGCTGAACCAAGAGCTAATAATATCAGCTGTTTTGATATGGCATTCTATCATGGAGTAATGCATAGGGCTCATGTTATATAGTCAATGGGTACGAAGCACCCATTAAAGTGCGGCGGGAAAAAATATTCTAGATTCAAATCGCTCTAGCGTAAAAAAGGTTTTTGAAGAATCTGTCAAATGAAATAATACGGTTTTGACCGGAAAATGTTCTCAAGGGTTTCCAATCAGCAGTTCATTCAGTTTTTTGGTAAAAGACCATCAGGGCTTGGCAGTATAACGGTTCAAAGACAAAAAAAACGGGTCCGAGGAAAAAATATTTGGACGGCCCATTGAATAGCATTGGTTTATCGGTGTGCTGTACTATGGTACATCCAAGTGATTTCAAAAAGCGAGCCCTACTGGCACGCTTAAAATGTCAATTACATGACGTTGCGGAGAAATCCACTCATGTTTTATTTCTTCTCCCTTTTATAAAGAAGACTCTAACATTTTTCCTTGAAATTTTCCTTCAATTTTCTGTCCCCATTCAAGAATTTTCCTATGAAATGTCAGGGAGACATTTTGAATGCTCTTCTTTGAGAGAATAAGAATTATAGTAATACATTTTCAAAGTGTTATAGTAGACGGACGCAACACTATTGTGAGCTCATACGACGAGGAGACGATGAAGACTTTGTTCTGGAATGATCGTGTATTTTCTTTGTAAGTTTTCCGTAAGTAGAAGCAATTTATAACACTTTGCTTGGGAGCCTGCGACTAAAACTTCGCGAAAGTCTCATTGATCAATTTAACATGCTCCAGTGGGCTCCGTTCGACCTTCCTCGTTCAAGCCGCCTCGTCGTCACTCGTCTGTCTGATAACGCATCCTCGTGGAGCGATTTATCGGCCTTTTTGATCGGCATAATTCGGTAACTATCCTCTCAAAGAAGAGGAAACGGTTTGTTTGAGCACCAATTCTTGCAGAAATTTTGATCAAGATCATTTCCGACCTTATTCTCGTAAAAATTAAATTATAAATTCTCGTTCGTGCCGACAAAAATGAGCACGTTACTTCAACATCCGAAATGTTGACTTAAATTGTAAATAAACGGGATTTATTGTCAGTGGACATTTTGGTGAGATAAATCAATCGTTTCAGTCAATTTGACAACCTTGGAATTCAGTTGTACTCCTTCGTTCGGGAGACGACAAATTTTGACATCATGGAAAATGTGTCGAAATCGGCTGGAAATAGATAGAGTCCCTTTATACTGAGAGTCAAGACAACACCTCCTCATGGAGTCACAAACGGGAATAAAGATTACACAAATTGAACGTTTTTCGTAATCTTTGATCGACCCATTCTCAAATTCCTTTCTCCGTTCCCTCTCTCATTCCGTTTGTTCCTTGTCGAACCTGTTATTCCTCGGTCCATTCCAGATTATAATCTTTGCAACTGGTGAAAATGTAATCTATATTCCCGTTTGTGACACTGTAAAGGCCTAAAATACGGTAACCAATCAGAAATGGATTCAAATTGTCTTGACTCTCAAGTATAAAGGGACTCTAGAAATAGGCACTTTAGGACAAAATAGATACAATGGTAGCAGGTTTGATTTACGTGAAAACTGACAAGGGATTACATGAATTTACATTTTGCAATGAGGGATCACAATTTCAGGCTCATTTTAGAAATAACATACATGTCATCGGTTTTCCCAGATATGTGATTTTATAGGAGAGCCAGAGATAGTTGTTCTTTATTGCAAAATGTAATCCTTATTACCGATCGTTGTGATAACTGTGACGGAGTAAAGGAGGGCCCCGCTAAAAGACCATTGTTGATCCCTGTCCATGAGATCCTTTCCGTCGTATCCCTGAACGCTGGCAGCCTCGACCACATTCGTCTCGAACTTGCGCAACTGCTCGTGCACCAGCACTGTCCAATTCTTCTCGTACAGGACATTCAACCGTTCTGAAACACAAATATTAAAAAAAAACGTTTAAAAAGTTGTTATGTTTTACGAGAGGATATATGAAACTAAAAATGTTACTGGGTTTCGAAAATTCCGATGTAATTTAAAATGTTTGAAAGGTAACGAGCCAACTTTTTTGCTTGATACGTTCATAGATTATTTTCCGAACAGACGAGACACATTACGGTTATTTTCAAAAAATTATGTTAATGATTTTTTGGATTAAAGATAAATCATGACGAGGGCTTCATACGTCACGAACTTAAATACCTGATTTCAAGGTAAAACCACTGACGGGCTCATTCACTTGTTAGACTTTACATCTTCAATTGCGTACTCGCTCTCCGTCGAATGCAGCATTAGGAGACCGAAACGTATGATACAACTATTTGAACCTCTGTGTAGCTCAAATTGCATAGCCGCCTGTATGAAGGCGATTTGACATGTTTGACTCGCGTCCTTTGCCTCTGTGCCTCACTCAGTCTTCTTTAAACGCTGCAAACTTGACATTAAAAATCTGGAAGGAGATGGTGGCAAACCCGGATTTTTATTACAGAGCTTTTACATTACCTTTTTTTATTTTCCAAAATAATATAACCGAGAAGAGCGTAAATTATTTAATAAATAAACTCCTAATAGAAAAAGAAAAAAAAAAACAGGAAAAATTGGAAAAAGTTACGTTCAATTAAGATAATTGGTCATCTTTCAAGAAACTCAAATATTACGAGATATTAATAACGTCGTAGGTCTAGATTCGTGTTTTAAAAAAGTAAATTAATCTTTTAATAACTCCCAAGTTTTGCCCCCTCCTTTTTATATCATGAGAGAGAGCACCGGCACCCTGCATTAGGACCGGTGGCTAAAAAAGCCGGATATTACGCCGTTACCCCACTAAATCAGACATTCAGATGTTGAAAAAAGACGTTTAAAAATAAATTTTGGTAGAGTCGCTCGTTAGTGAGATGCGTCCACCCGTAAAAACAACAGTATTCCGCTTGCGATGCGTCCATCCGCACAAAAACCAGTATTCCGTCGAATACTCAATGACTACGCATGCTGTCGAGCATCCCAAATCTCTTATCTAGTGAAGTATATAAAGTTCTTGTCAATTTATTTGATTGCTAGGTTTAACCTTATGAGCTGGACTATAAATAATTGATTAATAATTTGATACTTTATAGAAGTATGTCTTATTTTATATATGGGTTTGTGCGCATCAGGAAAGGGATATAGAGTTAGAGAAATGATAATAAGATATTATCCTGTTCAAGTAAGTTTCTCTTTGGTCATACTTGTGTTTATTTTATATATATAATTTAGGTTATTTGTATGGGTTTATCTTAATTCTGGGATTAATAATTAAGATAGGAATGTTTCCCTTTCACTTTTGGTTACGCCACCAAAATTTGGTGGTTACGCCCCTCTTCAAATTACCTAGTCGTTTCTCAAAGAGGTTGCGATCGACTTCTCTGAAAATGCATTTCGCTCTCACTCACAAGCTGTATTGTTGGCGAGAGTCGTCTTTTTCTGTGTTCTTCTTTCGCGTCGCGTCTTCGGCGTTTTCCGAATCGTCGCTCCTCTCATATAAAGACGAAACTCCGTTCAGAGATGCACCGTCATGTCCGTAAAACTCGCTGCCCTCCAGGGTTCACGAGAAATGGAGTTTCGTCGATACGCTGTAAGAACGACGAAACGCGGTTGTGAGAACGGAACGCATACTAAATTGCGCCCTCAGTATCGGTTTCGTCAAGAGTGCTGCATTCATCAGGAAGATTCGAGGTACGTGTAGAATTAGGATTTGGCTTGGTGCATCCACCAGAGCGGTACTCCTTCACAGCCTTGCTAAGGAAGAACGCCGTATGAGCCTTTAGACGTTGCCAAGTTTTCTTCGATAAAAACCGAATAAACTGGGAAAATTGTGAATATTTTTTTCCACAGTTTTTAGGCAATTTTGCACGCAATTTAATCTAAAATATCTGAAAATTTCGAAGAAAAATATGCATGAATGTCGTCAATAATACATTTTTTATCCAGGGAAATTTGGCAACTCTCGAAAGTTCATACGGCGTTCTTCCTTAGCACGGCAGTTAAGCCCCGAGAGCATAATCTTTCATGTTTGCCAGACGGTAGGAGACTGCCAAAAAAGCGCAGAGTGTTTTGTTCTCGAGTCGGAATTATTTGAATCAAAATGACCTACATCCATTCTGACATGACCCCTGAGATCCATGGGTATACGTGGGCGAACGTTTGAAGTAGAGGAAATTTCAGGGTGAAAAAAGGCGAGAAATCAAGTTCATCATTTCCCCTGGAAGTTGTGTTTTTTTAAATCTGAACGATTTCTGAGATTTGAAAACGCATACGGTCCAAATTTGTACAGATTTTTTTTTTTTTTTTTTTTTTTTTTTTTTTTTTTTTTTTTTTTTTTTTTTTTTTTTTTCACAGTGTATTTCCTATTCAAATTTCAGCTATTTGTGACGGTCGTGAGCGTGAGACAGTCGTGAGTTTCTCAGCAAAAACGCAGCACGTCTTGCCATTCTTGGAAACGAACGAATGAGCACCAGATTTCTAGCTTCGTTCTTACCCTTTAACAAATGACATGCATGATTTCAATGAAAAACATTTCAAAATAAAAATAACGAGCATGAATTTCCGACAAGAATAGATATAAGGAGAATACCGGCAAGAATTTACACTATTTCAAATTTTCGCCTACGTGCCTTACAGAACTTACGTCAGAATTGATATAGTTTCTTTTGATTTGGATGCGTCCGGTCGATGGTCTTACTTAATGGGAAATGATGGATTTTTTTTCCGTCCATTTTTCATAAAAATAGATATTCAATGCAGGGGCAAAATATTCCGATGGATACATTTGGACAACCCAGAATAGTGTTACACACTAACTTATTGTCACGTTACAGCAAACTCATCAGAGTTACACTCCAACCTGTTCGAGCAGCACCAAAAAATTGGGCAACAACTCACACTGAGAAACCAATTAAGTTCGTTTCTTAATAGAATACAGTATAGTTCGGTACGAAATATTGGTCTGCTGAACCGAAGTTCGGATATCAGAGACCCGAACTGGTCAGTAGAGGATAAATACAGAAACAAAGTTCAAAACATTTAGAGTCTCCGCCAAATAAGTTAACGCATTTAAAGACTGCGACATGTGACTCCGTTTAGCATTGAAAGCAATGCAAGGAGCAAAATGGCGAATTTTTCGTCGCAGTCTACAAGTGCGTCAACTTATTTGGTGTGGACTTTACCTATTTTTCACTTTGGCGTACTTGAAAAGCTCTGTTTCTCTCTGTAAGTTTCCCGTGTATTTTCGGTTCAAACTGTGAAAAAGTCCGTTTTCAGTGAAGCTTTCGACAAATCCATTCATCATACATCGAATTATATTTGTACCAATCATCAGCGTGATTCGCACAAGCACGCTTTTGACGCTAAAGCCTGAATGCAACCATTCTTTCTCTTTGGTTGTCCGTGCAGCATACGCAGAATAGTGAAGGCGCACTGATTTTTTTTTTTTTTAAATTTATTGTTATATTAACAATACAAATATGTCACTACTACTACTGCTATGATTCTTAGTATCTATTGACTTATTATTAACAATATAAATGGGTTTTAATAGTAATTCTAACGGATAATAAGCATTCTTGCTTATTATAAAAATTATTGATATGTAATATCAAAATTATTGTTTAAATAGTGTGCACTGATTTTCCACTCAAAAAGCACTATGTATTCTTAAATCAAGTTTCTTTGCACTTTTATTGCAGGAAGCGCAAAATATTTCAAAATATTCAAAATATTTGCATCGAATTTTTCATTATTTGACCGTGAGTTAAGAATCATTGTCTGTAATAGGAAAAACGCTCGTTTAGGGTACCGCGTAGGCTGAAGCAGACTGCTCGCAACTACCTGAGAGAGCGAAGACCATTAATATCTTGGCACTCCCAACATAATTGCGTCAGCTTCCACCGTTCTTCCTTCCCCTCTTTTTCTTATTCTTCTTCTTTTCTTCATCAGCATCATTATCATCACCTTCATGAGCCGATTTCTGACGTCTTCCCCCACCCCTATCCATTTGGTTCTCTACGAATCGTTTCTGTTCAACCGGCCCGACTATTGAATGCGCCCTGAGGCCCTGGGCCTCTCATTATCAAACCTGAAAGTTCTAAAGCCCGAACCTTTAATCATATTAAAGACGTGACATTTTTAATGGAGGGAAATAATGAACGGCGAACTTGTTGCCTGTTCAGAGATGTGTTTGAAAAAATTCGGTCGAAATTTCTTATAGGACTAAGAAGGTCGTGAGAGGCATAACAATTCAATTATGAAATTTTGAAAAACGAATTACGTTAAAATTTCTTGTCGGATTCATGTCCGACACAAAACGAAATTTGGAAATAGTTGCAATGGAATCCAAAACTATAAAAGCTTAATTGCCGACTGCATACTTGGCCCCTTGAAAATTCTATGAAATTTCACAAAACTCTCTCAAGAAACAGACATTTCACGCAAAAAATGTCTTTAAATATAAATTTACAATACTGTACCTACCAAGTAGTTGCTCAAAAGAGTATGTTCATTCATCCATGTTGTTGTTGTTGTTCTTTTTTTTTGTCTATCTTTGAACTTTCGTTAAATTTTAATCCTTCTTATTTCCTATAATGAATTTTTCAACTGCAGTACCTTGATTTTAAAATCATTTCAGTCAGGCACACTTCTCATTACGCTATAGGTATGAGAGGCTTACCTAAAAAAATCCTCTCTTACCCCTACTTTAAGTGCTATTAGATTTAGCTTTATGACCCTGTGGTTCTTGAAGTTTATGATGCCTATAAATTTCTGTTATCCCCTCTTCAAATTCTTCGTGTTTACTGAGTATGGGGATTTACGAATTATTAAAACACGTTTTTTTTTTTCAAACCAACCGTGTCTTGGACTTTTATTCTGAGCAGAATCAAATGTGCTCGTCCTTGTGGCCATTACATCACAAGACATTGATAAAGAAAATGGTCCGCAGATAAATTCCAGAACATACAAAATCTGTAACGAGGCAAGACAATTTTCCCGGGTAGCGGTTATCATAAAGTTTTTTTCTAAAATGAAACTTTCAAATCCTCTGGAATTCACATGCAATAGAAATAGTTATTTTATTTTTAACTAAAATTTGGAAGATCTAATTCCTCAGCTGCAATTTTGCCCAACGTTTTCTCCATCTTTCCATCTTCGCTGCTCATAAATGTTTAGTATCCTTTTCTACCTACTATACGCCTCTCTAATGAAAGATAACCATGCAGCTAGGTACTTTATGATATTTGTCTAATTTGCGAAGCTAAATTTACTGGAGCACGACTTTCACTGCCCTATTCCCGCTATTATATAAAAGACGCTTTTCACGACTGCAACCTGGTAGGGAGGATTTGAATACACAGTCATGCATTCAAACTGTCTTCCGCATGGTGCAGACAGATCAAGAGCCCTCGTGCAAGGACATCTTTTCAGCCTCCTTCGTAGCTCAGATTTAACGCTCGCTGTAAATAGGCATACAGCTGAAATAGTAAACGCTTTAAAGAAGCGCTTATTTTATCAAACAAAAACAGGAATTCCAAATCTCATACGTACTACCAGGCCCGCCACATCCCATCTCGGGCCCTGGTGCCAGTCTTAAGGCCCGGGCCCCAAGCACAGGAGGGGGGGGGCCGAGGGGCATCCCCGAGAAATTTTTGAATTTATAAATCTGTTGGAACGCATTTTGAAGCTTCCATGACGAATTTTTCCATCAATTTCTGCGGCGTAATTACGCATTTTTTTTCTACTTTCAGCATAGAATACTTGCGAATTGTTGCATTCAAAAGATCTGGAAAATTTTTATTTTTTTTGGGAGGGGCGCATATGATACTATTTTCAATTCTAAGGGAGCCAGGCCCCCTGGACTCCCCCTTCGTTTGTTTATGACAAGGGAGTTGAGCCATGAGCCATTGAGGTCGAGGGTGCCCAGACTGGAGACTCTTAGCATCTGACGACGGAAGAAAATGAAACGCAGTTACTAAAAATATCCTTTTGTACTGAACATCTTGAAAATAGGTAGAAATTTTCCAAAAAGTATACTGCTTCGAAAATTTAAAGAGAATCCTACAGTACCCCAGCGTGTTTTTGAAAATTGTTTCACCTTTGGCGAAATTTTTAGGGTAAAATTTTCACTTTTTCTTCCGAATCCAGGGTTGCATGTGAATTCGTAGTGGTTTTTCACGGGCAGCACGGGCCCCTCCCGGGGCCACAGACCCAGTCCCCCCCCCCCTGTGGCGGGCCTGCGTACTACTCTCGTAATTATGAAAACATAAATTGGGCCAAACATTGATTAGGTCTTCATTACTTGCAACGCACTAAAGAATAAGGAATAAAAAATGATTATTTTTACAAATTCCACAAAATTCAGTGAAATGATAATGATAAGTCGGAGCAATAATAAACATTAACACTAAATTACATCCGTTGGTCCCTCTCCCGATCCCACATTTTACTCCATTATTTACATTAGCTGTCAAGAATAATTGTATGGTGCCAGAGTGACAGCGTTCGAATAACAGGTTTGTATTTGATTCTCTTCGGTAAAATTTCAGCGTCAAATGGAAAAGCGCGCTCGTCACGACATCCTTTAAACCTCTGAGCGCTTTGATAGGGGGCAAAGCATTTTTTTAGTCATTATAACACCTCCGATTTTGCATTTAACTGTTTAAGTTGTTAGCAGGGTTGCCTAAATTTGCAAGGTATAGTGGTATACCTTAGAGGTAAATTATTTTTTTCAAATGGTCTGTTGCACATGGATCCGCATTAGACCCGGGGGGGGGGGGGGTGTTGCAATAAGGAACCACTGTTCCTGGCCAATTTTAGAAACAACATACATGCCATTCGTTTCCCTATACAGATATGAGGCCTTATATGTAACAATGGCGGGTGTGAAAAATTACCTTTTAGAAACACGCTTAAAAAACTGTTTTGTTCACATAAAAAAATATGTTTGGCTCTGGCATAATGTACAGACCTCGAAGATCACATCTCAAGTATTTTCTCAAAATTTTCTCGATGCCAAAACAGTTTTTTTAATGTGTTTTGAAAAGGTAATTTTTCACATCCGCTATTGTTACAGAATAGTCCTCATATATGCTTTTATGGGAGAGCCAGAGATAGTGCTACCTTATTGCAAAATGTAACCCAATTGAAGTAGGGTATTTGAGAGAGAAAGAGCGAACATTCATGCCTCTCCATATGGACAAGATCTGAGACCATCAAATTTTGTCACCCTGGTCGGAATTCAAACCTGGGACCTCTGTCTTTTAGTCGCAAGTTTTGCAAGAAGACAAATGCGCAAAGAAGGTATTCAGAAGATAATTTTTGACTTGCTTCCGATGTTTAAAGTGATATTCGAGCGATCTACCGTATGACAAATCTGCGGGCTGATTATTAAAAGTTATAGACAAAAAGAGTAGAAAGGGATAATGGAGTGATCCTGCCGTGAAGGAGTGGTTGCAATAGACAAAGGAGGTAATGATAGACTACCTAACGGCAACCAATAGGAGACTCTAAATTTAGCCCATCATTCACAATTTAGTTTAAGACAACCACCCGTTTTCACCAGTGAGATCGCTACATGTTCCCTTCGTCTTCTTTATCTATCGCTTTATCCGTCAATTTCAATGATCAGTCCACTGCTCCAACAAACCCATTTGACACATAGAGTACATAGAGTCGTAATGTGAATGGAAGACCTGGCGCCATGTTCTGCTCGACGAGTTTCGAGCCCAGTGTCTGGGTCACTTTTTCGATACATATTCGATCCAAAATGGCGGTGTGGAAGACGTAGCCAACAGACCACAAGAGACCAAGTCCAAGGTGTCCAGAGACAAGAGACCCTCCACTAGTATCTTGGCCATGGCGGAAGCTTTTACTTTCGGGACCTCAGCATTCTACTGTTTACTTACCTACATGTTTGATGTTCAACAACGTGTTGGCAGTTTCGTTTTGCAAACAAGCCGAAAATGGCCGAAGTTTGGGAAACTCGTTTGGCTCATGACGTCACCCGAAGCTCATCATCCACCACGTAGGTTGGTCAAAAGCCGAAATTAGGGTAATGAATGTTGCTCCCTTTTAATTTTCCATAAGGAACTGTTGAATCCCCGAAAGTAAAAGCTTCCACCTCGCCAAGAGGCCAGTGGAGGGTCTTTTGTCTCTGAGTAATTCCATGGCCGGGTTCCCGTGTATCGTAAACAAATCGATTAATGTATCGAAACCGGCGCCGCACAATGGTCTCGGAATTCGGGACCTAGAAATTGCTTAAAAGTGGCGCCAGCTCTCCCATTTACATTACGACTCCATGTACTCTATGATATGACATCATGGCGAAAGTACTCCTATACAAACGCACACGGCATTTAAACTCATTTAACCATCCAAATGCCTCACCTCTCCACCTGCACATTCACACATCTCGTGACTCTCAGTTTTCCATTATTTTTTTTATTTTATTTTTATCTTCTGCAAGGCCACGGGTGTGTTGTCGAGAGCGCAAACTGGTTTTAACGTGCCTTTATCGCGACCCTACAACACATCCGAAGCCATGAAATTTATTCCGACCCTCGGTTGTCCCTCCGAACGGAGCAAAAATCACTTTAATTACTCTGTCGTGCCGAGAAAAAACACCGTAAGAGCATTCGAGTGTTGCCAAATTTCCTCTCAGAAATTATACATATATTATTATTTTGTAATTTAGCGAAATTCATGAGTTGTATAACCGTAACTTTTTATTTATTTTAAACAATTTTTTTTTATGAATTTCGCTTAATTAACAATACATAAAATAACTATGAAATTAGACTTATTATTTTGTATATTTATATATAATATTACGATTTAATGGCTGTAATTTTTACAAAATTTCACCTTGTTTTCAGCTTGCAGCCACGCAATTGAAACACATTTCTTACTGCTTTTATGCATATTTTTAAGTTTTAATGTGATCAATGTATGTATAAAGCCTGCCTGAGGATGCCCCCCATGTGGAGCGAAACGTTGCAGTGAGAAATGTGTTTCAATTGTGTGGCTGCAAGCTGAAAACAAGGTAAAATTTTGTATACAATTATATATTATACCTGATCTGATATTACATATCATTGTATAACTCTCAAAATTTAAGGTAAATTCCTGGTCCCCGACGTAAATCACCTAGCTGTTGATCGGCGTAATTAATTAACTAACTAACTAATTGTATGTGTAGTTTATGGTTAGCTTTGTATATATAATTATTTATGAGTATTTTTCCTTGAAACTTGCAAACACTTTACACGGAAAGAAATTAAATGTTGATTTAGCATTTATACTGTTAAAAAGATGTCCGACAAGTTTTAAATGCTGATTTTACATTTTAACAAATGCTAACGTAACTACGCCCACTGCAAAACGCACAAATTAAAATGTTATGTTAGCAATTTTGTATTGTAAAATCAGCATTTGAAACTTGTCGGACATCTTATTAACAGTATAAATGCTAGATCAACATTTAATTTTTTTCCGTGTGGATCAA
This sequence comes from Bemisia tabaci, assembly GCF_918797505.1. Classification (NCBI taxonomy): domain Eukaryota; kingdom Metazoa; phylum Arthropoda; class Insecta; order Hemiptera; family Aleyrodidae; genus Bemisia; species Bemisia tabaci. Next base: position 49,046,850 of record NC_092794.1, read on the forward strand.
ATTACGACCAAAATTCCTTGAAAAATCGGGAGAAAAATAATTACAAATTTTCCGGAAATCTTAAAATTTTCGAAGGAAATCTGACAACATTTGAAGACTCATACGGCATTTTTTCTTAGCACGGCAGCACCATGCGCCTCGGAGCTTTCGCGACGTGGCAACCTCGGGTGCGCGGAGATATTTTTTTTTTGCGTGTCGAGAGCAGATGATAACAAGGAAAACAAAGAGGAGTGAGTCCTGCGTACCCTGATTAAATTATTAAATAACTGCGAGAGAATAGGGACGGGGACAAAAGGAATTTTGAAGAGCTGTGAGGATTCGCCGGATTCGCGGGAGGCGGAATGAAAAACTACAAAAGAGCGAAATCAGATTATGACTTTAATTCACTTAGGTGCGTCGGTCCTCATCCTCAACCAGGAACTAACTGGACTTATTCAAATCAAAAGGAACTACGCCATTCTGATATGAGCCCTGAGATCCGTCAGAATACATGCATGGCGGGACTCGAGTCATAGTGGATATAGTTCCTTTTGAATTTAATGCGTCCGACTGTTAAACCGTTTCTGTTGGAGGAAGAATTAAAAACGATGAATTAAACGACCCCACTCGTGGAACTCACGGGTGTAACAAAGTTGACACAGACGTGTGGACATCGTAAAAGTTCGTCTCAAAATCTTTCCCTCTTTGTTATTCTATGATTTTTAAACTTAGAGACTTCGTCTTTTTAGAAGATCATGTCGATGACTGAAGTGCGAAACCACGCATCTTCATTGCGAAGTTTCAAAATCTACGTTCTTATTTTATTTTTTCGAAGAGAAACATCTCAGCTTTTTAGCTTCAAATTCGTGCAAGACATTATAGGCTCACAGAGTAGAAAAATGAGGGGAGTTTTCAAGAAGTTACGTTGATTAGTTTTCCCGAGAAGATATAAACTATGACAGGAAGTTTGCAACGTCGCAAATTTGGAGATGCGTAGTACTTTGGTCATCGATGTAAGAAATCTTAGAACTCCCTGATGAGTCGAGTAGCGACAAGTCAAGGGACCTGTCACAGGCAAATAGTTGAATCAGGCATTTTGAGAAATGTTTAGTTGAATCGTTAAATGGACGTATTTCTATTCATGCTAAAAAGAGCTATGTTGCGTACAGATCCTACGTAAATAGTTTCTATTAACATAAATATGTACCTACGCCCAAATATTCTTACTTAAATTGGAATCGTGGTTCTAATTTTAGACCAAATAATTTTTTGCTTTTGTGGAAAAGAACTCACCGTAAAAATGTTGTAATCTTTACTATGAGCTCCGAGGCATCCTAAATTTGCATATCATGTAACGCTTAGTTCCAGCTTTCTACAGGGCCGATTTTTATGATTTTTACGGTTATTAAGCTCCATCGCCTAACCTCAAAATTTTCGACACGTCCATGCTCTCCCTATATAGGTACTCTAGCCTCAAATGAGCCAAACTGTGGCTGGGGGTCAACCGGTTCACGAGAAATTAGACTTCACTGCGCGCATAATCAAACCTGCAGATATTCTTGAACTTCCTCAGAACTTTTGAAAGTTGAAGACTCGCAAGTCTGGAGAAAACAAAATGAAAATTCATAGAGGGAGAGGAATGGGGAGGGGGGGGGGGAGAGCGGAGCAAAGGGCTTAAACAGAAAACTAGTTCTGAGAGATAAAGCTGAGGTGCCGAGAAAGAGCTAAAAAGGCAACGTGCGAGTATGTTACATTAAGGTTAACGACTGTTTCAAGTCCCCATTATGGTAATGGAAAACGCTCTCATTCTCCGTTTTTTTACGCTTATAATAGCTCTTTTGATTATGCCGATCGGAGCGACTGCACCGGAATACTGCCGTGCCAAAGGAAAAACGCCGTATGAGCATTCGAATGTTGCCAAACTTCCTCTCGAACAAATGGCTATTTTTGAAGAAAGTTATGAATATTGTTCCTTGAAATTTTCGGATACTTTAGACTAAATTGTGAATGAAATCCTGTAAAAAATTGGGAGAAAAATATCCACAAGTTTTCCAGGAATTCCGTATTTCATCGAGGGAAATTGGGCAATGTCTGAAGGTTCATACGGCGATTCCCCTTCAGCAAGGCAGAGTGCTGCTCAGCCTCCTGGGAAAAGACGCCTCTCGATTTTTCCGAAAACAAGAGCCTCGGCAAGTTAGTTGCACACGAGAGATACAAATAGACGAATATGCTTTTTAAATGTAAAATCACTCAAACATGATGACCACGTCAAAAAGACTTCTACTTGACACACACTTTACGTTGGACGCATTTTCAAGTTTCCCGCGTGCGGTAACTTTTTCCGACATTTGCAACCAGGTTTGCACCAAGTGAGATGTTTAGGTAAACCTAGTTTAGATATTATAAAAAAATCCGAAGACAAGTATCATTGGATTTTCAACAATGGAAAATACATCCCATCGAGATTGGATGTATTTCTACCAAACGGAACTATGTGCATTATAGCGTGAGCCCTGTTATGTATGTATTCTTATGGGTCTCAGGGCTCATGTCTTAATGCACATAGTTCCGTTTCGCAGAAATACGTCCGCTTGATCTCCCTTTTCGAAATAATGGATTCAAGTCGTCGTTTCCCCGAAGAAGGAACGTAACTCTATCGCAAGGTTGCAAAATTGATAAAAAAATTCAATTTCAAACAAGAACAAACCTGTGCTATTTTTTTCCCAAAAGTATTTCTCATTTTTGCATGAGATGAAAAAAAAAACCATCAATGAAATTTTCAGTTAGAAATGCCTTGGATTCTCCTGGTAAAATATTAATTTCTGAGAGGAATTTTGGGAGCATTGAAATGGACTACATTTTGCAATTAGGAACTATAAATTCGGACTCAGTGTAAAAACAACGTATGAACCATCAGTTTCCTTATGCACATACGTGTTTTTTCGGATGAGCCAGAATTTATAGTTCCTAATTTCAAAATTAAGTCCAAATGTAGTTACGTTCTTTCGTTCGGGAAACGACGCAATTTTGCAGTTTCATCGCCGCACAGTGGGTCGAGTCAATCTGAGAAATCGGACTTGAAATTTTTGACTGAAACTGAAAATTTTGATGTTACATTTGTCACATTTTAAATTTGAAGGGATGCATCTAGAAGGAAATTTCACGAGAAAACCATTGGAACCATTTTTAAAATCTCAATTTTTGTTACTTAACGGAGTAATGAGCTTTTAGAGTTTCCAATTTTTTTCCGACCTCTCCTATTGACGCGATCCAGTGTGCGTCGTCACGCTCAGAGAATGAGAGTTTGTCGGATCAGCTAGAAAAGAAGTAGGGAGTGTGAGAATGGCTCCTGACGGCACAGTCTGCCAATTGGACGTGTATTTGTGCAAGAAGGATCTATGTACAAATAAACAGAGTTAAAAGGAGCTATTTGCATAGGATTTGCGCGTTTCACGACTCCTTCGGATTGAATCCATCCGCACATAGTGCCTTTCAGCGTAAGTACGACCAATTAATTAACGTCAGTTGGAAATCCCTCAGACGAGTCACTCCCAAAAAAGATCCGGCAGGAGCCCTCATTAATGTTGACTGGCGAGCCGAGGGCTCGAGGTCTAACGCAAATTTGATTATTCAAGCTTCTCTTGCAATTATTATTGCTGTAGCAGGGGCCCAAAAGCCCCCGCTTCAAGCTGAGGGAAACGTGAATTTTTCATGCGCATGAACCTCGCAGCGAGACAGTAAGACCTGCATTGGATTTTGAGAAACGGCGTATCTGCTTCTGTTCGACGACGCATCTGATTCGCCGTAGTCGACTACTGCAGTCGTAACTCCACGGGTTTTTAGGCTCGAGATTACATCTATCGGATTCGAGACGGGGACAAAAAAGGAGGAGAATACAATGGAGAATGAGAGGAGGAAGGGGGAGAACAAAGGGAGAAAGGATGCAAAGAGAAAGAATAAAATAGAAAGCTGGGAAGAAAAGGGATTCTCCTACTTCTTCTTCTTCTTCTTCTTCTCCTCCTCCTCCTCCTCCTCCTCCTCCTCCTCCTCCTCCTCCTCCTCCTCCTCCTCCTCCTCCTCTTCTTCTCCTCCTCCTCCTCCTCCTCCTCCTCCTCCTCCTCCTCCTCCTCCTCCTCCTCCTCCTCCTCCTCCTTCTTCTTCTGCTACTTTATTATTTCCCGATTTCGAATGCGTCAGCTGAAATAATGACGGTGAAACTGCAAAAATGCGTATCTCGGTTGTGGTGTCTGGAAATCTCCGCTGCTACTACTTTATTTTTTTAAAAGGAGACCAAACTAACATAATGGCTTGAAGTTTTCACAGAATATTCTTTATTAAGAGAAGGCAATCTCGAGTGGTTTACTACGTAGAAAATAAAGTATGACAAGAAGTCAGCAACGCCGCAAGGGAGCCGGCCGTTCATGTATTTCGTAACGCAGTTTTTCCGATTTTTGACCCCCCCCCCTCCCCTCCCCTTCATCCTTGTAGTGCACCCGTAACGCAGCCTTAAATCCCTCTTTTAAGGTAAATTCTATGTGATCTAGGGACGAGATTCACCTCTACGTAGCGCTGCTATGCGGTTTGCGTCTTTGAGAAGCAATAATTATCGTTACATACAAGTTAACGCGAGAAACTGATCCATAACGTGTAGCAGCATTAATACTAAGTAGAATGACATCAAATTTGTTAAGATTCATTGTAAATTTATACCTGAGACTAAGATAACGGACGTCGTCCACTGACTCAATGTTTTGGTTTGACGTTATGTTCTATTGTTTTGAACCAAACGATACATTGAGCCACTATTGAATGCGATCCATGACCTCATCGTTAATTAAGCCTCCGCAGTTCGAGACACTAGGGGCCGATGTCATCTCCCCCCCCCCCCCCCCCCCTCAAAGCTGTTGACGAAAGTTGTAAAAAAAACTCGTAAATTTTAAGAGAACTTAAAATTTAATTCAAAACCACTTGAAAATAACGTAAAAAAACTCTTGCTTTATTATTATTGCTATATTGCTTATTCGGAGCTTTTTTACATAAAATTTAAGAAAAAGTTTAAGTAATTTTTTTTTAAAATTTACGTATTTTTTTATAAACTTTCTGCGGGCAAAAACGAGAGAAAAAGAGTGGTGAACAGAAAAGTATAAAAGGAAAAGTTGCAGCCCATAAAAATTGACGATATTGTTTGTTGATTTTTACGTAGTTTTTACGTTTTCAACACTATTTTTTTAAAAGAATTCCCCAAAAGGATTTCCTAAAACGAGTATTTTAAGAATTTTATTATACTTAAAATTTACAAACTCTTAAAATTTACAAGTTTTTACATTTTTTGGACAACTTTTTGTAGAATTTATTAAGAGCCATTGCGACTAGGGGTGTCTAAACCGCGCTAACCCAGGCACTGGTATATTTTAGAAATCCTAAGACCCGAGTTTGTCAAACCGGTGTCAAAGGGTCAAGGTTTGGTTGTAACGTTGGAAGATGGAAATTTACATGATATTTAATTGAGTTGACACCATGATGACCGCTACACCAATATCCATTTTAATGTGAAGGCGTCAGCATGATTCTCTCTCAGGCCCCGTGCTCCGCAACGGATAATTCCATTTTCTTGCGGAGGGAAGTTTCATTTGAAGAGAAATTGCTGATGGAATTCGAGCGTTTGGAGACCCTTGAATATTGGTGTCTGTCGGCGTGAAAGAATATCACACGCTTGGAAGTAAGTAAATCATCGCGTTTGACAGCGAATCTGATGGGGTAAGATTGGCCGGGTGGCGCACAGTGGTTCGAGCCAATTAGAGAGGCCTGGGGGGCCTAGGGAGGAGAGGGGGGCCTGCCCCCCCCCCCAGAAATCTCGTGGCCCCCCAGAAAAACGGGATCCTACATTCCTCACCCCCCCGCTCTCTTCACCACGAGAGGTGGTCCCATGCCCCCCCCCCCCCCCCAAAGAAATTTCCTAGCTACGCCCCTGCTAAAACTGCAGGTTTCGATGTTTATGTCGTCACATTTTACATTTCAAGGGGTGCTACAGGTCAACAATTTCGCGAGGAAACCAATGAAACCCTGTTTAAGAACCTCAAAGTTTTGTTTAAAAGGAGTTAAAAGCGTTTAAAGTTTCCAAATTTTGTCCGACCCCTCCTACTGACTCGGTCCCCTGTGTGGCGGCACGGGGAGTAGGGAAATAGAAGGAAGAAGGAGAGGAAGGAGGAGGGGAGGTAGAAGAAGCGGATCGTTTGCAATTCACGCAAAATCGTGAACTTGGTTGAGTACGGTTCGGAGTATATTTACGAAGCCAATCTGCATAACACACCGTGCCCACAATCTTGTTTCTGACGCCTATTTAAGACCAACCATAAGAAAAGGACCTCAGCCCGTGAGGGGAAATTTTCAAGGAGAGCCATGATTTTTTTTTTTTTTTTGGGGGGGGGGGAGTTGATTTGCAGGGTGCATCTATTCATTCTCTAAAATTGCATGAAAATGCCCTCACGCAGAAAACTATTTAATTTATTATGGACATACCAATTAATTGACGTACCTATGCGTTTCCTGAAAATCTTGCGTTGTTCTGTTGTTTTTTCAACTTTTGTTGTCAGGGTGCTGTGAAATGTACTTTCTAAAGATGAGGAATTTTGCTTTTCTATTAAAGAAAATTATTCCGAATAAAAGATTTTTTTTTAAATTCACATTAGTTTTCATTTACTTGTTCATCGGTGGCAAATTTAAGTTTCTTTTACTTAAAGACAAGGAAAAAATAAAGTGAACTGAAATGAAAAATATCTTACAATTAAAAAAAAAAATTCGTATAGTATAATATTTATTTATACCTCTCTACCCAGATCTCCTTTTTCTTGATATGTTCTAACTCCTACTTTTCAAGAAAAAAGAGATTGAGGTACAAAGGTACAAAGTCTACATACTACACGAAATAAAGATGCCTGATAGAGAGGGACTTCCAAGACATCTAAAGAATTTAGACAATAATGAATAAAAATTCCCATTCGTGGCTGGGGTAACGTATCTTGTCGAAATTTTTGAAGTTAGCGTAAGGTAGTATTAAAATTGATACGATTCGAATTTAAGTCGTTTGTTATGATACCCTTCGCCCGATTGTTTTCACATCGACAACGGTGTCGATAAGTTACTGAAAAGAGTGTATCCATCGCAAACTCGAAATCGTAGTGATTCTTTTTGTCTCCTTTAACAATGACGTTGGATGTGCGACGTTGCCGTCATGAATGAAAGTAGTCAACCAATCACGTAGCGTCAACAAGTCACGTGATGGGCCGCTCCAGCGCTCCCATTCAGCATTCTCATTTAGGTATCTGCTACACAATTTCACGTGAAACGCGATTTGCACGACGGAAATTTCTGAAATAAACTCCCAACCAAGATATTAGTGTTTTAATGTATCATTGTGAACTTAGCCAGGCCTCCAACTGACCATCATAAAAAAAAAAAAAAAAAAAAAAAAAAAAAAAAAAAAAAAAAAAATTCACCTCATCATTCTATCTATCCTACTGATCCTCTATTTCCTACAGAATTCTAACACAAATCCCTAGACCTACCATGACGCTTCTACGATCTTATGCCTATTATAAGTAGAATTACTCTCCAACTTTCTCAGCTCCCTTCCAAGGTCGCAATATCTATCAGATAAAACTCCTATAAACCATATATTTAAAAAAAAAATAAAAAAAAAATCATTGATTAGGAAATATTTAAAGTACCCGCTGGCAATAAGAGCAAGAGGGTCTGCTTTAATTAATTCGTGCACTATGACGGTTTTGGCAGGCTTCTCAATCACGCTAAGATTCTTCCTCGCCCTGCGTTGTACGAAATTTATAGAATGCACAATGGTTAAGCCGCAGCTCCGATATTGAGGTTTCCATATTTTTATACAGAAAAAACTGCGTTCGATGGTACCGATTAGTGTGATTTAACTCAAGCCGATCTTTGTTATTTTAATGAGCAGGAAGTTCAAATTGGACGAATTCATGCTGAAAGGAACTATGTGCGGAACTATGTGGGTTTGCGTGAGACATAGGTAGTTCCTTTGGGTATGAATACGTTCAATTGGACTGCATTTTGCAATTTGGAACTATAAATTCTGGCCCGGTTTAAAAACAACGTATGTGCCATTAGTTTCCCTATGCCCAGAAGTGTTTTTTCAGATGAGCCAGAATTTATAGGTCCAAATTGCAAAATGAAGTCCAATTGATGCACAGAAGAACGTCTGCCAATGCCGTAGGGAGTTACTTTCAGTAATATTCGTTGTATGAATGGACTGCATTTTGCAATTTGAAACTATAAATTCTGGCCCGGTTTAAAAACAACGTCTGTGCCATTAGTTTCCCTATGCACATAAGTGTTTTTTCAGATGAGCCCGAATTTATAGCTCCGAATTGCAAAATGCAGTCCAAATCGTGTTCTACGTGCAATTTTGATGAGCAAATATACATATCATGATGCATGTGTTCGGACCTTGTTTAGTGGTGGATAGTATGAACAGGGACGAGTTCTATAGGACGCCGTTCTGTTGTGAGCGGGTGATTGCAGCGCATTCTCGCGTAGGATCCTAGTCAACTCAGAGGATCCTCCCCCCGAACCTTGACTCATCCATCGCCCGCTCCAAAAGTGAGGTTAAGCCGGAGATTGAAAAATAACACATAAGGCGGCTGAATTCTTGAAAAATAAGTATATTTTTGGCGTTTTTCGACCCCTTTCGACAAGGAAGGGCTCGCTGCATGCAGTAGTACGGTGAAAAATTCGATTTTTTGCAGTTATACGCGATCCTACGGATTTTAATGAAGTCCAACAACTGATAACAGCAGTGAGTTGCGAGGATCCTACGCGAGATAGTAGCACTAGTACCTGCTCACGAATTTTTACATTGACTCTTACGGGAGTCCAGGGTCCTATAGAACTGGTCCCTGGTATGAAGCAAAACAGTCACATCTACAGAGGCAGTTTTGAAAAAAGGCTTTTATTCGGAACGAGTTTTGTAATTTAAGTTTAAAGAAATGTAACTTTGAGGTGACAAAGGTAAGATTTCTTTAATTGTAAAGTACTCTTTGGAATTGAACAAAATTTCTTCCCCTCAATACAAATCTTTGTGAAACCCTTGCAGAATGATTTAATAAATAATTTCAACTGTTTAAGATAAAGATCTTTTCAGAGTCATTCTTCCTGTAAGGTTGATTATATTTCAGTTCAGTTTTTGACCATAAAAACCAAACCAATAAATTCTAATTTTAACTTGACAACTTAATGTTATCTCTCAAGTAAATCTTTATCAATTTTATGATAACTTGGTTAATTTTTTTAACTCGAAAAGTTAACGTTTAATGACTTAAATTGACAAATATAATTTAAAATTACTTTCTACTTTATTTTTTTTCGCCCGGTTGTCAAGTTCTGGAGCCGGGGGTAATTTTGGGGTTTGAAATTTTTGCTTCACAGGAAAGTCCCGTTTCTGAGAAAAGTTGGGAGCAGCTGACGAATGAGTGCAAGGATGCGGAGAAAGTAAGAAGCGAAGCATTGCAGCTGGTGACGGCGAAATACAATGAATCCGAGAGCATGGTGACATTCATGAGGACATTGAAAGCTTTCAACAGAATGATGACCGACACGCGCAGGGCGATGGAGGATGTTCGATATCTTCTCAGTGACGATCTTGAAAAGCTACAGTATCCGAAAAATGTAAGGACTGGTCAGCCGTGATAGCGGACAGAGTGGTAACTATCTTTACGAAATCGAGTTTCCTTCAAAATTCGTCTAATCCCTTACAGATGAAATCACTGAAATAGCTAAAATGCAAAATTCATCTTATTTTTATGAAAAAGAGACATATCAGAAAGCTGCAAGTGCACAGAAAATGACGTAGTTTCAGACAAAACAGCAGTAAGTGAAATTTTTCCTCCAGAGAGAAAATGAAAACACTTCTTTCAAGTATGATGCAGCCCTTTTCTGCTGATTTGTAACATGAAGATGTGTTTGTTGTGTGTCCAAAACGCAACCACGAAAGCACGCAGAAGATAGCACTTGCGGCTGTCTTTCCTAACAATAATCCAGCAGGAAAATGAAAAATACCCTCTTTATGTATAATTGAAATGAGATCGGTCGAGTTTTTATCATTCAAACGATTTCTAAGAGTCTTCCCCACGATTGGTGGCAATTTTACGAAGAACGGAAGCTTCTTGCGGTAAAAGCTTCTTGCAGTTCAGACGCTTCTGACAATAAGCGCATTTTCTCAAAACTTCTGTTTTGCACTTACGGCAGTGCTGCCGTGCTAAGGAGGAACGTCGAATGAACATTCGAGAGTTGCCGAATTTCCTTAGATAAAAGGTTTATTTTCGAGGAAAGTCATGATTATTTTTCCTTGAAATTTTCAGGAACTTCAGATCAAAATACTAGCAAAATTTCCTGAAAAATTGAAAGGAAAATATTCATAAGTTTACCAAGGATTTCGTGTTTTATTGAGGAACATTTGGCAACGCCTGATGGCTCATACGGCGTTTTTCCTAAGCACGGCAGAGTGGTTTTCTGATACAGGGTTATTCAAAAGTTAAGCACCACTGGCCATGAGGGGGGTGGCCATTTGAAATTTTTGAGTTGCTCCCCACCCCCTCCCCTCGAGGGGATCAAAAACTGGATCAAAAAATATCCCCCCTCAATACGAGGAAAAACGTCTTAAACCGCAAGTCGATATCATAATTAGAACTGAAGTTATGGCCAGTGGTGCGTGACTTTTGAATAACCCTGTATATTGGACTCACTTTGCAAAAAAGGACTATCATTATACCGGCGATTCCAGCTAGTTGGCCTTGGCAACGGGTTATACTCAATTTAAATCCATTGAATATATCGATTCTAGGTGAGACAGGCTGCCTCGTCTAAAATCGATTGGTTAACATATATTTAAATGGAGAAAAAACAGTGTTGCCAACTTGCAAGAATCGCCACTGACTACACTATTCTGCCGTGGTAACTGCAGGGTTGCCGCCGAATTTAGAAAATGAATTTCCCTGACTTCTCCAATTTTCTTGAGGCATTTTTGTTAGATTCCTTAACAGTTGAAAGAATTGCAAATGGCGAAAAAGACAACATTTTAAATGGTTTCATGGTAAAATTAGTTGTTGGAAACGTCAAACCCATTCTGGAAGGCAAATAAAAACGACCCGACAATTTTACTCTGAAACTTTCGTGATTTTTCCTGACATTTTGGTATATTATCTTATTAAATATATATTACTTTTTCTTCTGTCTGCTTCCAAAAATCTATAAAATTTTGGACAAAAATTGCAGGAATATACTATCGGAAAAAATTACATTGTTTGAGTCAATTTTGCAACCTTCGGACGGAGGACCCTCCGTTCCTCCGTTTGGGAAACGACGAACAGGACGGCATTTTTCAATGTCAGGAGCTACTATCTTTGGCTTAGTAAAGAAACAACGCATATGCACTATTACTTCCCCTACGCACGTACGTGTTTTTACAGATGAGCCAGAAATCGTAGTTCCTAATTGCAAACGGCATTCCAATTACTATGGCGCTTAAGGTGATTCGATGGACGCCATATTTTGTGTCAGAACGGCATGCGATATATCGCATCAATTGGTTCCATTTATTCAGCTACTCGTCATTTTTCTCTAATTTTGAGATCGCAATTTTGTTGTCAAAAGACTCACTTACCAATTTTAACAAAGTGATTCAACGAAATAAAGGCGTGGTTTTTTTAGAGAGAAAACATCGCATTCGATACTGATATAGAAATTGCACTCGAATGCGATACCTATTTTCTCCCTAAAAAAACCACGCCTTTATTACGTTGAATTTCTTTGTTAAAATTGGTAAGTGAGTGCTTTAGTCTCTTGACAACAGAATTGCGATCTCGAAATTTTAGAAAGATGACAAGTAGCTGAAAAAATGGAACCAATTGATGCGATATATCGCATGCCATTCTGACGCAAAATATGGCGTCCATCGAATCACCTTAATTCCTTGCTCTGTCTAGCGGTCCATTATATTAACATCTGATGTTCTTGTCTGTGTTGTACTATGTTTTAGCCATTGGTGGTCATTGGCACCATGGAGCTGCTGGCTAACGATACAGAAAGTTTGGAAACGAGACTGACCTGGGGGGCCAAAGACGTCCCCGCGGAGGCTCTCGAAGACAACGACTTTTGGATTCTTTTCGCTGCCTTCCAAAGCAGCGGTGAGAAACTCAAAAATATGGGAACCCCCTTCATGATACTCGTTCACTATTACCATTATCTCGAAGTGATCACCGCTCCAGACATAAGACCGATCAGGCAAGCCAAACTAGAAACAGCCTAGCTAGAATGTTCATCCTCCGGCTGGAGCTTCAAGTACTGATAGCCAAAGATTCTCTAATACGTGTTTTCACGGAAGCACGCGAGAGAGAACAGGCGGCGAGAGAAAACAGTATTTAATTTAAATACATGATCTGGTCTTATATTACGTTAAAAAACGAAAATTCTGAGAAATAAACTCCTACAACTCAAATAAGTGCCCTTTGAAAGTTCGCAATTTATTGACACCCATTAAAAAGCAATTCTACTGACATCACTAGCACACTTTAAATTCCATTTCATCTGTGTTCAAAACACTTGTGAATTCATTTCGGAACCCTCCGTTCTCAGAATCGTTTTCTCCCTGTCATTTTGAAGAGAAAGTACGTAACATTTTTCTAGTCCAGAGCTTGTGTATTGTCCTATTGAGTAAAGCAACCTGTGCCGAGGCGTATCATCTCTATCACATAAAAATCGTATAAAATCATAAGAATAACGCTTAACACCCGATGCGTGTACCATTACCATTTCCATTATTTACCATTATTATTACACCGTTATTACCATTATTTTCATAATGGTAAACACCCCTATTTCCGGGGGTTGGACTGCGAAGCAGTCCGTGGGCGTTTCCCTTCGTTTTTCTTATTTTAGCTCAGGAGTCGCTTCTACTAGACTAACTTGAAACATCGATTCTTGAGTTCATGAGGAACTGCATTGCCCACATGTATCCATAAAAAGTAAAATCAAGCATTATTTTGTCGGAGGTCTCCTTCGAGATATAGTGGCGAGTGAAATGGAGGTACATCCGACAACCAATGATGCGGTTGAGTAAATTACGCTCGGTGCGTGAAATGGTAATTGCACCCCAGGAGACACAGAAAGAGAGAGCCGGGGAGGTGAGGGGCTGTAAACGGAGGAGGAAGGAGGTGTAAACTGGTGACTGAAACAGATTACCATCGGACGATGTTGTCGCTTCAACGTGATACAGTACTGGTGACTACCTGGGGGGGGGGGGCAGACTGGCGGGAGGAGCAGGGTTCGAGGGATGGGTATCTCACGGAGCGGAGGGGATGATTTCAAGTGGTACGTGGCCCCTCTTCGAATAACGATGAGCTTACTGCTTAATTGGTTAAGTTCAACTTTGACACGATGATGTGCGCCGTTGTGAGAGGCAAGTATCGAGTCGAATCAATCCGGAGTCGATACTTGATAATGGTCCAGAGCAGAGATGGGAAGAGGAACCTAGGTGTCTGAGAGATTAAAAGTAAATTTGAGATTTCATTCGACAATGCTTACACAATTATATCGTTAATCATGGTTGGCGAGAGGGGGGCGTGCGGGCCGTACCCCCCCCCCCCCCCCCACCCCGGCCCAAAAAAAGGAGGAAGACAAAGGGAAGAAATAAAGAAGAAGGGACGCTAAGAGTCGATAATTATTCAAGACAAAATTGATTCACACCACAACAAACACTCTAAAATGTCAAAAATATTCTAAGGGGAGCAGTCCCCCAAACCCACCATCCACCCCTCCTGTTCGAAGTGTGTGGATACGCCTATGTTGAAATTTCAAAAAATTTCATGAGGTTTTCAGAGTTTCCCTGAGAATTCGTATCGAATTTTACATCCCTGTCATTGACCATTGCATGATTTTATTAATGATGATTAATGAAAAAGGCAGAGGTAAGGTCTCGCGCGAAAGTTTCTCCGTTGAATGATTATGTAAGAGTTGAGTAGCTGACCACGCGATGTAATTTTGCTCCCATAAGCACTTAATAATCGCCCTCTAAATTGTTGATGTCATTCAAGCTCTCCGCGGAAGCCACGGAGTAAGAGAAAAAAAACGGGCTATCATCCATATTTTTTTGCCCCCCACCGCCGGTTCTGTGAGCGGGCCCTGATAATAACTTGCAGCGCCATCAATGCCCGCGCGTGCACTTTAATTTACGCGGTATATTCGGAGATACGATCCCGTGGAAGCGTTAAAACAAGAAGCTGGGTAACGATCGTCGACAAGGTCTGTTAGCGTGCCCATGACACGGAGCACAGTGAGTCGAGTCAATTACAGAGGTCGGACATGAAATTCTTTACTAAAACTGCATTTATTTCGTCATATTGTAAATTTTGAGGGGCGATGCTCACAGAATTTTTTACGAAAAAACCAGCGGAGCGACTGTTAGAACTTCAAATGTTTGTATTTAAGGCGATTCGATGGACGCCATATTTTGTGTCAGAGCGACGTGCGATATATCGCATCGACTCGTTCCATGATTTCAACTACTGGCATTTTTTTCGAATTTTAAGATCGCACTTCTGTTGTCATGAGACTGAAGAATTCATGAACCAAAAACAAAGACGCTCAACGTAATAAAGGCGTGGTTTTTTTTAGAGGAAAAATATCGCATTCGATACTGATATCGGAACTGCACTCGAATGCGATATTTTTCCTCTAAAAAACCACGCCTTTATTACGTTAAATTTCTTCGTCGAAGGTTCATGAATTCTTCAGTCTCATGACAACAGAAGTGCAATCTCAAAATTCGAAAAAAATGACAAGTAGCTAAAATTATGGAATGAATCGATGCGAAATATCGCACGTCACTCTGATACAAGAAAATTGCGTCCGTTGAATCACCTTAACCGGAGTTATTAAGCGCGTTTAAAGTTTCCAAATTTTGTCTGACCTCTCCTATTGACTTGATCTACTGTGCGGTGCGACGCGGCTTACGTTGCGCTAGGTGGAGTGAGATGGGAGCATGTTCGAAGGGACAAGATTTCAAATTTGCAAAAGTGCCACTCGATACTTAAGGGAGGCGTCTCGACTTCGGCCTCCTCACAAGGCGGATTCAGGGGAGGAAGAGGGGCGGGGTGGCTAAACTAGCTATTACCGTGAGTCAAGACACCGGAAAATATCATTAAGTGCGACGGAGTACCAGAAAAGGGGACTTCGGGTGGAGAGGTTTTTGACCTAACCATATTTTACTCCTAGCGGAAATGGGTCTCGCATCGTTTGCTGCCAACAGAACCATTAGATTTGAAAGGGAAATTTTAATTTCTTCTCCGCCTCGAATTTTGACAATTTCTTCGTCAACCGAGAAACATTGGATCTATTTTTTGCCAGTTATTGGTTGCGCTGGGAATGGAAGCGTTGCCTCGGGGGGACGGTTTATAGCGAGAAGTTGAGTTTCAGTTGTGACAATGAAACATGTATGACGATCAGAAAATTTTCTTTACGGAGAGGCAACTTTCGACGAGGTAAGTAAAGTTTTATTTAGTGTAGTAAAGTAGCTTCCTTCATGCAGAAAATGTCCGTCGCACTAACAAAGAAATAAGTATGCCCACAACAGCAAAAACTTTCAACGGACGGTCATAGTTGTGATGAATGAATGGTAGCTTTGATTATTGGATTCACAAATGTTCGCTCCTCTGATGTAAGGGCGTAAATTTATGTCCATATGAGCGAAAGTATGTACAGTATATATACAGAGTATGTTATGTGCATATTTCAATTAGGAACTACCTATTTTCTGACTTAGGAACGACGTTATGTTCCGTTAGTTTCCGCGCGTAAGTGATGTACGTTTGAGCCAGAAATTTTACATAGGCTGTCCAAAAAGTACCGAGACTGGTTCTATAACTCTAAAACCAAGATAGCTAAAGGCTTGATCTTGGTTTCATTTGAAAGATCAATTTAATATCTATCGATTGAGACCAACATCAAAACTTTTGGTCAAATATTTCAAAGTGACAACAATTTTTGTAAAGAAAATATTTGGACCCCCTACCGTTTTTAATGACTATTTTCTCTTGCCAGGAACACTCTCTAAATAATGAATGATCAGTGCACGGTTCTTTTGCAACTAGTCATGGCAAAACCTAATTGATTTGGAAACAATGTCAAGCCGTCGTCGTCCAACTACGGGTATAAGGGTTCGAAGTCCACGGGGAAAGAATGAACCGTCGGTCAGCCACCCACAAAAAAGCTGGGGAATTTTCGGCAGTTGTTGACAGTTCACAGTGCGTGCGTGGTCTACGCTACAGATATTGAGTGATTTTGTTTCTGTGTTCGAAATGTTTGATACCACTGCTTTATCTCTTTCCATGATGATATTAAAATTTTGAACACAGAAACAAAATCACTCAATATCTGTAGCGTAGAACACGCACGCACTATGAACTGTCAACAACTGCTTGCCGAAAATTGCCCAGCTTTTTTGTGGGTGGGTGACCGACGGTTCATTCTTTCCCCGTGGACTTCGAACCCTTATACCCGTAGTCGGACGACGACGGCTTGACATTGTTTCCAAATCAATTAGGTTTTGCCATGACTAGTTGCAAAAGAACCGTGCACTGATCATTCATTATTTAGAGAGTGTTCCTGGCAAGAGAAAATAGTAATTAAAAACGGTAGAGGTCCAGATATTTTCTTTACAAAAATTGTTGTAACTTTTGAAATATTTGACCAAAAGTTTTGATGTTGGTCTCAATCGATAGATATTGAATTAATCTTTCAAATGAGACCAAGATCAAGCCTCTAGCTATCGTGGTTTTTAGTTATAGAACCAGTCTCGGTACTTTTTGGACAGCCTATGTAGTTTCCAATATTGCAAAATGAGTCCAAATTAACGGCTGAATTAGCAACGTGGTTACAGAACGATTTACCGAGGTCTCAAAAGGGGTGGGAAAGCTGAGCGAGTGAAGGATGTGAATTGCAAGCGGAAAGGTACAGAGAAATCGCCCCCGCCAAACCTGAATCACCGTCGTAGCAAAAACCAGACTCTAATTCCTGACCTTGACTTCTAATGGCTACGCAAGACAGTTCATAATGAATTCACAAGTAAAACAAGGGTTTGGTTTCAACGAATGGACGTTGAAGAGCGGTTGATGCACGAACCTTTGAGTTTGTGGTAAGTTAGGTTTGGTCAAAAAGCGTAAAAATCACATTACACATTCACAGATTTTTCATGCGTCATTTGAGCAGACCGGTGGAATTTTACCTAGAAACGACTTACATTGCTCATATCTTTTGGAGTGATGTATAGGATCCATGTTATATGTATAGTGAATGCAATACTCGCTTTTTGCGGGTACTGTTCAAAAAAAAAAAAAAAAAAAAAATGAAAATTCCTTTAAACTATGTGCACTCCCTAGTTTTCAAATATGCAGGATTTAAAAATTACTAAACCAGCGCTTTGTCAGAGAGATCCAATTTTTTCATGTTTTCTCGAAACTTGACTTTAGGCGATTACGCACTGAAAAAAAAGTCAAGTTGACTTAACATTCTGAATGTGGAAAAAGTTTGCGAGAACTTACAAAATGCTGACTTAACAGCTACAGCAGTTACTTTAGCAATGTCATGATGTAAAACTAATTGCCGTAGCGGTTAATTCAGCATTTTGAGAGTTCTCGCACACTTTTTTCACATCCAGAATGGTAAATCAACTTCCCTTTTTTTTCGGTGCGCCCTTCTTTGAATAACCTGTGCATGTTTACTTACAGCTCTCTTCGTCAGAGGCGAAATCAAGCACTTCGATAGGGGGAGTGGGGGCCAAGGGGCGGAAGTAGGATCCGGACCCCCCAAATATGTCAAAATTTTAAAACATCTAATATGCCATAGTTCCATCATGAATAATTAACAAATCGAAGCATCCTCCCTTCCTCTTTCTTCGGTTCCTTCTCTCTTTCTCTTTTTTTCGGGACAACCGGGAGAGGGGAGGATCCGCCTCCTAACAACCCCCCTCCCCTCGGATCCGCGTATGATCTTCGGTAACACGGCAGATCTTAGAAAGCTCAAGCCTGACATTGACAAGGCCAACTCGGCGAACTGGGAGGAAAGGACACGAAGAAGGTTTTTTTTTTTTTTTTTTTTTTTTTTTTTTTTTTTTTTTTTGGTGGGTCAGCTTGGATGTCATTGCTGGCCGCGGGAGCCCGAGATGCCCGGATTCGGACGTCCCGGTGACGGTAACGAGTTCTAAACGATAGTCCCTCTCCTCCTTATCCAAACAATCTTGTCGTCGTGACGGTAGCGCCCTCGTCCTCCGTGCTGCCGCCCTAACGAAAAACACCGTATCAACAGTCAACTGTTGCCAAATTTCCCCCGATAAAAGAAGAGTTTTCCATGAAATAAGAGTCACCTTTATACCGTGCATTACATTTATTTTAGTTAAATTTGTACATACGCTCGAGGCCGTTCGAGATTACTCCATCTTCAAGAGCACTCCTAAAACTGCGCACTACAACAGGCACATAATTACAATGACAAATAATGACAATATGTATGTGCAAATTTAACAAAAATAAATGTAATGCACGGTATAAAGATGACTCTTATTTTATAGAAAACTGTTAAATATCGCTACCAACATGTTTCTTTTTTTTTTTAAAAAAAAAAAAAAAAAAAAAAAAAAAAAAAAAAAAAAAAAGGAGAGTTCGTGAGAAAAGTTGTCCATATTTTTCATTGAAATTCTCAAATACTTTCGGTTAAATGGACCAGAAGGCAAAGTACGAATTCAAGCAATCTGATATGTGTTTTTTGACCGAAAAATTAAGCAGAACGCGCTTCGCGCAAAGAAAATTACTGAAATTGACTCCTAATTAAAATATCAACGCTTTTGGTTTATACGATGGTAATGCGAAAATTGAACTCAAAAGAAAAACAATACCCTTCTTGGATCAAATCGCGCACTATAACGGTTTTGGCGTAATCGAGCAATATTCCCTCCCCGCCTTGTGTTGTTCAAAGTGCGTTAACAACGTGCAGCAGCTGAGCTGAAGCACCTATATCGAGATTGCCATCTTTTTTTTACCGCAGAGACTGATACGGCGCAATTTGTCTCAAAAAGACTTATGTTTCTTCGTGAGCGGGATGAGACCTGAATTTACTCATTGAAAAACGTTGAATAGATCAGTTAGGAGTTTGCTCCAGTAATTTTCATTGCGCAAATTGTATTCAGCATGAAACTTTTGTTAAAAAAACATGTATTAGAATGCTCAAATACCTTGTCCACTGGTTCATAATCAGATAATTTAGATTAAAAAGCATGCCAAGTCCAAAGGAAAATATTCATAAGTATCCCTCAAAGTAATAAAATACGAGAAATACACGACAAATGGTTTTTCAAGGCTTGAAACAGAATAGGTAAATAAACACAAACAGGACGTTTCGAGCCAACTACATGCCCATTTTGTCCATCTTTTATCTGTTCTTCAGTTTGCGCTGATTCCTGCATCGGTCAGATGAATGCTGGTTTTCGTCTTCAAACTTTTGAAATGTAGCCTTTCTCCCAGTCAAGAATGAATATGAAATTGGCCCAAAACGTCATGGTTGTGACTAACTACTCTATTTTTAGCTTTGAGAACCCATTTGTTGTGTATATCTTGTATTTAATGTATCAAGGTGGAGAGATGCCCTGGTAAAAATTGGCAGTAGAATCTATGTTCCAAAATACCGTAGACCTAAAGCCGGCTGTACAATTTCTTATAGCCTTTTATAGCCGATGGCGATTAAGCAACAGCTAAACGATAAAGTTTATGCTAAACGTAACTAAATACGGATACTAGGACTTAGTTTTTGGACTACCGCTCTCTTTTTGTGCCGTAGTATCTAGATTTATTTTGCGAGGAAAGCTCCGTGCTTTTGAAGGACGCTTGTCATTCTTAATAAGTTGGAGCGCCCTTAATTTCTTGTGATACTGTGCAATATCTCTGGTGTGAAATAGTTGCTTCAGACGCCGTGGCACGCTGCGGCGCGGCGGGCGGGCAGAGAGTGCCAAAACGCGCATTGGCGCCTACAAACCTAACAGGGATACTTCGCGCATTGCGCAATGCGTGAAGTATCCCTGTTAGGTTTGTAGGCGCCAGTTCGTCGCCGCTCCGCTTTGTGTTAGGCTCTAATACTTAATCTCGCGGAGTCAGCGTTTTTCAACTCATGATTTTGAAATGTTTGCACACTCTGTATGGATTATTCTCATTTTAATTGATGAAAAAAAATCTGTTTTAAAGGAAAATATAATGTTTGTTTTGTAAATATCCGTTTTGTAGTTCCGTATCAAACTTAATGATTTCCAAAGCACACGAATTTCTACACAATTTCGTATAGCCTTTTATAGCCTATGGCGATAAAGTATAAAGCCCGGCGATAGGAACTGTAACCCGACTGTATAATTTTTTATAGCTTCGTGTAGCCCGGCTATATGATTTGCTCCGCTTTCTACAACCAGCTATATGATTTTCAATAGCCTTCTTTAGTCGGCTATAAGAACTCCTATGGTATTTCTAAACGCAGCTCTTATCGCCAATTTTTACCAGGGTGTTGTTGGGTCCACACCATTTCTCGGGGAAATCAATGCCAAGAAGTTCCAAAAATTATAATTAGAGTCAAAAATAAATTTAAATTTTAAAACAAATTATTTTTGACTCTAATTATAATTTCTGGAACTTCTTAGTATTGATTTCCCTGCGAAATGGTGTGGACCCGCAGCACCATTTATCCACCTTGTTACATAAAATACAAGGTACATACAGTATTCGGGCCACTTCTTAGTGTTGAGCGTTCACCACGTTAGTAGTGTACGCTCTTTCCCGTCGTTTTGCATCGGGTATGTTACTAATGTATCCATTGGTAAAGGCCCGCACTGCTCCATGGGAATCGGCGTCATTTTTCGTGGCGAGAAGCAATACCTATTTTCTCAATTTTTTTCCTGTGCCATTTCTACCTTTTTTCTCCTATTTTGTCTACTTTATGTAATGCCTGTAGGCTTGTCTTTGAGAAATTAATATCTTCACGTTTTAAAACTCTGCAACGTAGGTACTTTTCTTTAATGTCTCTTTCAAGGATCGTTCAAATTTTTAATCGTCGGAGATCTAAAAAAATTGTTGGGCACGAAGTACCCCTTCACTAATGACTACCCCTTCACTAATGACCCCTATATTTTACTCTATGAAGACAAGTCATTTCTTATATAGATGTATGTTTCCTAGGTTACGCTCCACGTTTAGTTCAACAGCACCTTGCAGCGCTCTATTCCGTCCGCGCAAAACCACTTTTACATATTGACAAGGTGCTAGGGTGAACGCTCTCCAATGTCTTAACGTTGGAACCGTCGTCTTATTTTTTTTTTTCTCCTTGTATTTCATTGTTGTGAATTCGAGGTATTGCTCTGTGACTCACTTTCCCTGAAAATTACTATTTTATCGAGGAGATTCGGCAACACCCAGAGGCTCATACGACGTTTTTTTCTTGGCACGGCAAAGCGGATATCCACAACAAACGAATTTTCTTCTGCGGAACGACGCGACGCAACGCCCCCCCCCCCCCCCCCTTTCTCCGACGACGGAATTAGGATCCTGATGATTACCTCTCGTTCGGTTCCGACTCCTCAAGTCGCTCGGTCAATTGAAACGTCACGTCACTTTCCTCGCCAGATTTGTCTTCTAAGCGACAACCCCCCCCCCCCCCCTCCGCCACCATCCTCGGTCAAACTTTGCATCGACAGTAATGAGAGTGACCTTTTGTCGGACAGATCAGGTCCTCTCCCAACAGTGAGACCTCACACTTTCGCTGAAATGTTGAAGGTACATGTTCCTAATCTGCGCATTTTTTGGGGGAATGTACGGATTTTGATCAGATTTTGATTTTTTCAATCCATGGAGCACGCTTTTACTTCCGGAAACCCGAAAAATACGGCATTTGCCGAAGTATGTGCATTTAAAAATCGCAGCAATAGAGAATTTGCAGGTGTCTGAAATTTGATGAAATTCGAGTTTAGGTGGAAACTACTGAGTGAACTGAACACGAGGATACCCTTAATTGAACAATTATTGGAGGAGATATGACAAAATGATCTAATCTGCTAAAAGACGTGTGTTGAAGTGGGAAATGCCGCCAGATGACGTCACTAGACGGTGCATTTTCATCCCTTTCAAAAATGTTTTTATACTATTTCCCATATCAGAAAAAAATTATAAACTAAACTATGGAATCAGCTCTTTAAGCACTTTCAGATGAAACAATAAAAAAACTTGCTTGCAAATTCTCCATTGGTTGCAGACTACCCTTACCTAACAGAGCTAATCTAACCTCCATTCCCATTTCCCATTTCCCATTCCCATCAACTTGGCAACATTCTGTTGTTCACTTACGATTTAGTCGGTAGAGGTGTCGATATTCAAGCGAAAATTGTGTAGATCATGTAAATTCAGTCACAGATACTGCATTTTTGCTTGCATACCTATTGCTCAGTTTTCCGGAAAATGAGCATTTACTTAAGCCTTTGACATAAAGTTAGCTGCTTTGGACGTTTTTCAAGCGTTACTGAATAGAAGTATAAAATATAGGTATGGACGTACCGACGAACGTAGGTATTGAATGCACTTACGGAAGCATTTTGGTATCGTGCGGGAAAAAAGTCCTCATTTCAGTTTACCTGCAACATAATGGAAAAACGACACCGATTAATTTTCAATGAATTATCTAAAGCTGTCATTAAAATATTTTACCTTTTATTTGCTGCATATCCGGATCTGACTTTATGACTCTGTCAGACAATCTGTATTTTGCCATTCCCGTGAAGATTCCAACGAAAGAAATTTGATACTAAGGAGCGCTCTGGGGGCCTTTACGAAAACTTGTCAAAAATTTATGACCATTTTGAGCAAGTTTGACCTGTTCTTCACCAAATCTTACCCAAATCACTGTATTCTACTTTACTTTCGGGTTGATGGTTAAGTTTATTTTCTGCTGGAGATGACAACAGAATTCTGAACGTGATTTTTTTGGCTTGATTTATTTATTTCAACGTCTAAAATAAGTTCTGAATAATTTTTGACGGATATTCTTGCCAAAAGTTTAATTTTTCTCCTGAGCATTTTTATTCTTTCCTACGTATATGATATGAAGTTTTCTGGATCTGGTTTACTAACATTGACCCCATAGTAACCCAATAAAAAGCTTAATAAAAAAGGTTATCTAAACAGAGTGGCACAGACACTACAGTGTAACTTCATTTCACCGTTGCCAAATTTCCCCTAAAAATTTGCATTTCCGCTTAAGTGTGCGGGAGAGACGGAAAACAGCCAGGGAGCCCGCTAATACGTGCGAGAGAGACAGAAAATAGCCAGGGAGCCCGCTAATGTGTGCGAGAGAGACGGAAAACAGCCAGGGAACCTACTAATGTGTGCAAGAGAGACAGAAAATAGCCAGGGAGCCCGCTAATGTGTGCGAGAGAGACAGAAAATAGCCAGGGAGCCCGCTTAAGTGTGCGAAAGAGACAGAAAACAGCCAGGGAGCCCGCTAATGTGTGCGAGAGAGACAGAAAACAGCCAGGGAGGCCGCTAATTTACACTAGAAATTTCAGATTTTTGCAGGAATCAATGTGAAAAATCGGCGAAACTTGGGGCACCCATTGCTCTGTCTTTTTTGTGTGAGAAAAATAACTTCGTAAGTAAATTTTGGGTATAACCTTGGAATAAATATACGGACATTCGTCTGGAAAAAGATGGATTATGTCCCAATATAGGTACTTTAGCCAGTACCTAGCTACCGGCCGTTGAGGAAAAATTCGGAGATCCTTCTATTTATTTATTTTTTTAAAGGACATAAAACGTCGCGCCGGAGCCTTGTTATTGAAGTCTGTTAGCCATGGCAGAAACATGACGGGACAAGAAAATTAAATTTATTGTGATCACAAATAATAATCCACTCCTGCCCGGCTATGGAGGGGATGTAATTACGGGCTTAGGATGCCGAGGTTGGAACGTTCCTCTACAAGGGTGGAGATCGCGAATCCTCCCCCGCAACTCCCCCCTCCCCCTTCCCCCTCCGGTGTACTTTGCGTCGTGGCGTGGTCCCCTAATATCTTCTTTAACCGGTGACACTTAAATTGAAAATCTAAGCAGTGGCATAATTCATCATGAGTCGTGTACGACCGACCCACCTTTCCCCGCCCTCTCTTGACTCCCGAATGTTGCCGAGCCAAGCAAGTTTTTTTTTTTTACAAAATAAGATGAATTCAGGGTAAATATTTTCACACATTTCCACCAATAGACCACTAGACAAGGCACGAATTTCAGCATTCTGATACATTTTTCTTAACCAAAATGTCACGTAAAACACGATGCGCAAAAAAATTACCAAAATCGACTCCTTACGAAGATATTTCATGATTATTGATGCGAGAATTGAAACCACCCGCTCATAAAAACTCAATACTCTATGTGACTCACATCGCGCGCTAAACATTATCATGACAGTCTCTGCAATATAAAAATCTGGCAACCTCAATCTTGACGCTTTCGCTCAGCTACGGCAAGTTGCTTATAATTTGAACAACACATGGTGGGAAATGAACATTGCTCGATTGAGAAGCTTGCTGAAACCGTTGTAGTGCACGATTTGACTCGCGTAGAGCTTTGAGTTTCTTGTGAGCGGGCAATTCAAATTCCTCGTAACCAATTCCTCGTGACCGATGTGAAATTAAAAAGTTAATATCTTCGTTATGAGTTGATTTTAGTAATTTTCGTTGCACGAATCGTGTTCTACGTGAAATTCTGGTTCAGAAACATGTATTAGAATACTTAAATTCGTACCTTGTCTAGTGGTCCATTACGCCAAGTCATCTAACAAAATCGAATCAACAGGAGGCAGATCTACTCATCAAAAGTATTTTATTTTTAGTTTTTTATTTTTGGCTGGTTACTAAGCTTTTTTCCGTAAGGAACCTAGAATTATCTCAACGTTATTTATTGTCCATAGACATTAAGAGAATAGACGCATCCACGCTCTATAGGCCTTTCAAATTTCCAGAGATTTAGGCTGGGCTGAATCAGTTGCTCCAGCTCCATCCGTGAAAATGTATCGTTACCACCGGAATGCAAACCCGGTCCTGATGTTCTAGAGTCAGATGCGCTGACCAAGATTCTAGGCCAACCTTCCCGGCACATTTTTTTTTTTTGTGTTAATTATTCCAAAAGGAAAGTCAACAGTGCAACCAAAATACTTGCATCACTCGATTGTCGTTATCGATCTATGGATTTTTTTTCGGTCTTGCTTTTTACTTTACTTTTGAGGTAATTAACTTCAAAAGTTGATAATATAATATTGAGGTATACATCTACCCCTCGTAAAACACATTTTTTTTCAAAATAGCTGCAAAGAAACTTGTAATTATAAAACTTTTTGGTTCGAACTTGCCCAGCTTGGTTCAAAACTTGTGAGCGCCCCCCCCCCCCCCCCTAGCATAGTATTTGTGCAACAGTCTCCTGTGGTCTGATATCAATAACTCAATTTTGAAATTTTAAATACTGAAATGCATTTTCCTGCTGATGGTAACACTCTTTTTTTTTTTTTTTTTTTTTTTTTTTTTTTTTTTTTTTTTTTTTTTTTTTTAGCACTAGCTGCTTCACCTCGCCGCAAGTAAAAAAATACGAGGGTTGCTGGCACGGCTAGGACCTAATAGCTTTCGTTTAAAACAAATCCGAGGTAAATCGGTCCAGTAGTTTCCAAGATCGAAAGAGGACAAACTGTCTAGCGCGAAGACGGAAATATGTCGTTATCAATTCGACGTAAATTTTGCAACTTCGGTTGCGCAAATTGATAAACCAAGAAATGCTGATTCATCTAAAGCTTAAGAGCTTTCAT
Source organism: Bemisia tabaci (assembly GCF_918797505.1). Lineage (NCBI taxonomy): Eukaryota > Metazoa > Arthropoda > Insecta > Hemiptera > Aleyrodidae > Bemisia > Bemisia tabaci. The sequence continues at coordinate 49,072,776 of NC_092794.1, forward strand.
TTAAAACAAATCCGAGGTGAATCGGTCCAGTAGTTTCCGAGATCGACAGCTCACAAAAAAAGCCCTAAAGTTTTAATTATATAGATTCTTAAGTAAAAAAAAAAAAAACTTATATTAAGGGAACTCGACAACAGCGGCGTTGGGGCTCATTTCTCGCAGAATGAGGAAGAGAGACGGAAGGAGAATGAAGGGATGGAAAAGTCTTCCCCGTCTATTCATAACTTTGCTCCCTCTACGTATACATTTTTTTAATTTCATACCTTCAGCGTAAGGCGTGACATCTTTGTTAAGTTGTAGGTTGGCAATCAAATGGCAAAACAAAGCAATCGAGGCGGTTAATGGAGATGTTGCATGTGTGAAGAATTTGCGATTTGACTGTTGATTCTTATGTAAAAGTTCGCGAGAAACACGATGGTGCCACTGCTTTTCTCTGAAATCAACTCCCAAGCTCACAAAAAAGCTCTCAAGTTGAGGCCAAAATGGAGGGGATATCCCACGCTATCCTGAGAGTCCACGTCTACATCAAGACAAACTCTCCATGCAAAGATTGGGAGCAAATGCATTAGCAGTGATGCCGTGTTTTCAGTTTTAGAGTCCCCAAATAAAGTGGCAGGCCTGTCAATGTATTTGCTCCCTATCCTTGCATGGACAGTTCGTCTTGATGTAGAGGTGGACTCTTAGGATAGCGTGGGATATCCCCTCCATTTTGGCCTCAACTTGAGAGCTTTTTTTGAGCTTTAGAGTTGATTTCAGAGAAAACCAGTAGCACCATCGTGTTTCTCGCGAACTTTTACATAAGAATCAACAGTCGAATCGCAAATTCTTTACACATGCAACACGTCCATTGCTGATTGGTTATAAATAGAAATACTTCCGAAAAAGAGATTCATGCGCACTCACACTGACTTTACACACAAGATGGTCGTAATTATTTCCATACGTTAACCGACATGAGGGCATGCCATCTCAACGCACTTGGGGTCCCGGAGGAAGAACGCCGATATTGGTATGTTTCTTTCTTCCGTTTTTCAAAGCGCCTTCAAATAACGATGATACTCCGCAACGCACTGGAGTTCGAATAGTGGTATCACGGAGACTTGTGAGATAATGGAATATCAAGTGCGCAGAGAACCAGTGGCGAGCTGTGAGTGCGATCGATTATCGATATTTTCCCATTTGAAGCTATCGTGAAGAATCGATTACTAAGATGTTCGTTGCAAGCGCCATGTTCATTGATCCTTTCCTATGGGTTTAAATGACAGATCAATCGATATTTCGCACAGCACGCCTCCCCGCACCACTGCGGGAAACCGTTCGCGCTAATCTTATTCTTGCTCTTAAGATCGGATCATGAATTCAGATGAGTAAAGACATTATGAAGTATTATCCTTCAAGTTCACGCTTGTGGGCAAAAGCAATAATGTAAAAGGAAAGGAAGGAAAGCTATTGCAACGGCTCGGCTGCGCGGCGGATTCAAATTCATTTGCTTTTAATTTTGCTGGAGTAAATACATCCTGCTCTCTATGAAAGCTCACAAAATTGACAGTGCATTTTATCATCTCTCTGGCTCCTGGCGGTTTGTTGCAGCCGTGCACTTCTTCTCTTAATGTATGCAAACTTCTTATTCCATTGAGGAAGATATCACTTTGAGGGAGATTTTAGATTTCTCGTAAATAAAGCAGTTTTATTCTTGAGGGGCTGAGGATTGAAAGCTGTAATCTTCATTCGGTTGCCCAAACATTCCGAAGTTTTTAAAAATGTAGGTCAGTTGTGTTAGTCACAACGGTTTGGTGGTTAAAGGGTATATTTTCGAAAAATTGAAAAAAATCTGTTCCAACGCAAAGTTATCACCCAGTATTGATTAATATATCGCCCATCCAATAAACACGGGCAGAGGAGGTGAAATGCATTCCAGCGTGCAATGTTTCATTTGACAACTGGACGCACTTAAATAAAAAGAAACTATATCCAATGGGACATGAGCCGCGTAATGTATTCTTTTGGGACTGAAGACTCATTTTAGAATTGATATAGTTCCTTTGATTTAAATGCGTCCGACTTATCTCTATGTTAAATAAAGAGTGCAGAATTCATAAATCGCAAACTATGAATCTCAAAGAAACCAATTGGAGGTCAAAAATATGGATTTTAGTTTCCGATGCTATATGCTCTCTAATTTTCTCAAAAAAGGTCCTCAAGCTTTCAAAAGCTCCAAATTCTCCAAAGCTGGCAACACCGCGGGTAAACCATTTAACATTTTTCTTAAAATCGCAATTTATCCTTCTGACGTTGAAATATCCTCACAAGAACCCTTTCTGGAATTTTTGGGTGATCATTGCGTCAAATGATGCAACGTGGATAATTTGCAGGTGTCTGCAAAATTGTGTGAATTTCATGTTTATGAAGAAACTACTGTGAACTAAGCATGATAATATTCTTGGGCTCCGAAAGAAACAATTATTGGAGGAGATGTGACCAAATTACCTAATCTGCTAAAATTCATGGGTTTAAATGGGAAATGACGCATGACGACGTCACAAAACGGCAGATTTTCTCACTTCCAAAATGTACTTCCCTGTAATTTTTCATATTAGAAGAAATTATGATAAATACTGTGAACGCAGCTCATTTAGCATAAGCACTCACAAATGCAGCAATTCTTTTTCGGGCAAATTCTCCATTAAACCTTCTGAACTATCATGTTTCCTCTCTCCTTTCTTCAGGCTAATTGGACCGCGTTAAACAGAAAGGAACCAAGCCACATCAGCTATTGCTAAATTTAATTTGGCAATTCGATTTTTACATGAAAACGGTTGTGCGGATTTTCGTGCAAATTTCAGCGGATTTTCTCCATAGTACGAAGCAAAGTCCTTAGAATTTTAAAGGAATCCACAGAAACGTTCCCTCTAAAAAGATTAAATTGCCCAGTTAAATTAGGCGATAGCTGATGTGTCTTGGTTCTTTTCTGTTTAACGCGGTCCAATTTTGACTGAGCCCATCACAGAAGTTGATGATGCGACGAGACATTGCAGAGAAGCGATCCGAGCGTGCGTTTTTCGTGTTAAAACTGTGCGGAAATAAGATCGTGTAAAAAATCACCCAAAGCTTTCGGCAACCGGAGATTGGGTTTAAAAACACAACGCTCGTGGTAGTGCTATTAAAATTCCACCAGCGTAGGAGATCGCGGTTTATTTATACCCGAAGTTGAGAAAGCGAAAAAGAGAGGGAAGGAGGAGAAAGCTCCTCTGCTCGCCGGTCAGGCTCGTCATCTGAATTAAAATCACGTTTAACATTTTCTCCATGATTATTAAATTTTTAAATGAAAACCAGTAGCGTGGCGTGCTTTGCGATATATCGATTGATCCATCATTTAAACCTATGGAAAAGGATCGATAAACAGGGCGTTCGCAGCGAACACCTTAATAATCGATTCTTTACCATAGATTTAAATGGCATAACAATCGATATATCGCAATTCACGCCACGCCACTGATGAAAACCGGGGACAAAGCCCGGAGAAAAAGCTCCGGAATCAAACAGGTGTAAAATTAAATAGATCTCTTTCGTCGAGATTTGTGCGCGGGGACGCCAAGGAGCTTTTCTTTCCTCTCTCTTCACGACGACGTTTTTTATTCTTCGGCGTTGTTTAAAGTAAAACAAGGTAATGCTTCGTCTGAAAATTAAAAAAAAAATTATATCGTGCTCTGAAGGAGGCTAAACAAGTGCTCTAAATGTTGCGGAAACGAGGGATGGATAAGATGTAATTGTGGACGATTGTAAAAGCGGAATTCTGTAGCTCTCTTCCTCTGCTCAGTAATATAAATAATTATAAATTGTTTATATTCATTTTAAAAAAAAACATATTCCTTTAATTTGCCAGGTTTAAGAATATTCGTAACGAAAGTTCATATATTTGTTGTCAGGGAAGATTGGCGCTGTTTTAAGTTAATGCTATTAAGGAAAAAAGTAATTCTTAACTTTTGCCACAAATATTTCAAAGTTTAGGGGGGGAAAATTGCTTGTAAAAGGGCTAATACTGCGCTTTTTAGTCTCGTCCCTGACAACCAGTCCCAGGCATTGTTTGAGACTGTCAAACTTGGGTCGCCTGGCCGGGAATCGAACCCAGGACCCCCCCCCCCCCCCCCCCCGATCATAGAGCTAGCGCTACAACCACTACAACATAGAGGGCCGACAAATACAAATCTAAAGAATATAGTTGACGTAAAGATGCCTCAAGATCTCAAGTAATTGAATGATCCTACTGGGAAGTATCAATATGGATCAGCTGAGTTCCTTCATTATTCAGTGTAGGCAAAATCGGTGACCAAGATGCACTTTTAGTTGCTGAAACTAACATGACCTAACTGAGCTAATCGATTGCAGCAAGTACGATCTCTCGCCTTCTCGCACTCTCATGAAAATCAAATTCCTCTTAATTATATTTTGGGGGATGCGTAGAATAAAATCAGCATATAAATTTCTGCAAGGTCCCTTCAAGTACTTGATATGCTCTAGTCCGCAGTGCATTTTAAACGAGGCTAATACATCAACTGGACTATATTTTGCAATTGGGAACTACAATCCCTGGCTAATTTCAGAGAGAACATATGTGCTATTAGTTTCTCAACGGAGATAGGTGCTTTTGTGGGTGAGACAGAAATCGTAGTTTCCAACCACAAAATGTAGTCCGACTGAAGGATGAAGCTTCGTTGCATTTTGCAATTTAGGGAAGTTTGATTTTATAGTTTCTTCGTTCAACATTGGGACACCCTGTATTTGTTTAAGGATGAACGAGGTACAATACTAATAAAGCTTCGTAAACCGGGGCTGAATAATGCCGAACGGAGCAACAAGCTTGGAGAGTGTCAAAATCCTCTGAAAACGCGTCGATCAGCGGCATATCCGCAGGTCGCCCGGAACAGGGTGAAAAAAGGGCCCCGGGAAGGGATGGCGGGGGGTGGAAGGGAGTGAGGGGGAGAGGGTTAATCAGTCGGAGGTATGAGCAGTGGACGAATGTCTGAAGCCCGGGCCGGAGAACCCTTGTCGGTGAACATGGAGGTCGAGTGTTTTCCTGGACTGTGACAAAGTATGGAGAGGTGACGTTGATTGAGCAAAAAAGCTCTCCAGCTCCCACAATACCACCGTTGCCGCGTCTCTCGAAAATTACTGGTGGATTCTGACGCGAAATGAGCGGTATTTCGCTGGGAAAAAATTGTTATTTTTTCTAATCTGAAAAGAAAAGTTGCATTTGATTGGGATTTTTTTTGCACAGTGGGTTAGTTGAGCTCGTCATAGAATCGTGTTTTGATGCTTGATTCTTGTAGACTTGCTAATAATAATAAACTCTGTCCAAACCGCAACCTTCTACGTTCAGTATCAACCGAGACATCACCCTTTGAAAAGTCGGGTTTTTGACGTCGTACATCGTGGCGTGACACCCTTGGTTTCTTCCACCTTGCTTTCATCAGTCGGTGTGACGCATATTAGCACTGGTTATTCAATGTGAAACCCGGATGAAAGCAAGATAGAAAAAAACAATTATTGGACCAACCACCTGGATTAGTGAGAAGAGACCGCATTTTCCGGGGGAAAATGTTCCTTAACTTTTTTCAAAAGCCTAAGGAAGAAAATCCGGAAATTTGGGCACATGTTTGACCCTAGAAGCTCCTGGTTTGAAAGAGACATGAGTCCGAAAGTTTCGCAACAAACGAATTTATAATGCGGAAAACGTGGTTTCAGTTTTTAGTTCAAAAAAATTGTCTCCCCGAAGATGCGGTCCCTTTTCACAGTTCCCGTCAATTTTTTTTTTTTTTTTTTTTTTTTTTTTTTTTTTTTTTTTCATTTAAAGGTGTTAAAATTTTGAAAAATTATTTTAAAAATTGATTTTTTTTATTTTTACGGTTATTTATTTAAATTTACATTTTTCCGCTCTGGATTTCGAGTGTCACTTTTTTTTAATATTCAATCGGTGTATTTATTAATTCGAAAAAGGTAAGAATTTTCATCGATGAGAGCTCTACATTTCTTTGAATCCAAACAAAAACTTGAAAGAAATTGAAAAAAAAAATCATTTTAAAAAAAATTCAATGGAATAAAATTATTGAGCCCATTTTCATCGAATCAAAGACAATTTATTCATCTTTTAATTATTTAAAAGGTATTTTTTCTTTTTGCTTTTATTCTGATTTTATCTTTGACTACAGACGTTCCTCTAAATAATCTTTTCCGGCGTACCCTGTAAGTTTCGGACGGTGTAGAATATCGCACGAGGGCTCTATTTTAACTGAATATTTGCTCGTCCGTTTGTCAGCATCGCTCGGCTTGAACTGCAGCCGGTCCAGGCTCACCAACGGGTATTGCCGTGTTTTAGGAAAATTCTCAGTTTTCCAAGCAGCCTTCGTCAAATTGACGAGTTTCCAAGTTCAATCGGGCAAGTATCCTTACAACATACGCTTGACCGAGTTTTTCTGGGGGCACGCTTGTCTCTCCTCGAGATTGCACCTATTTTCCTTTGCCGGCAAACCTAAGTAAACAACCACGGCTAGACTAGTCTTAGGGTGGTTTTTTTCCCCGAGTGATAAACAGTCCAAGAGAACAAACAAACCGGAGATGGGGGTTGTAGGGTTATGATTGAAGGAGGCTCTTCCCATCCTAACGATCTCTCGCGAACAACATATTTCATGACCTCGTGGGAATTCATACTTTCAGATTACGCGAGCGGAATTGGACTACATTTTACTATGGACTCGTTTACTCATGCGTCGAGAAACTCAAGGTGGCAATCGTCAGCCGCTGATGATCCATCGATGTCAGTCAGAGTGACCTCGGGGGCCGTTCAAGAAATATTTAACGCTCTAGGGTGGGAGGAGGGGGGAGAGGGGGGGTCGAGAAGAGCGTTACGTCATTTCGTTTTTACGTGTGAAAGGTAGAGTACCTTCATGGGAAGACTACGAACATGTCATAATATGGAACTCTCAGGGTCCAAAAAGGCAGCCAACCTTCTAACAAGAAAAACACTAGAAAAACGCCGCTGCTAATCTTCAGATTCCAATGATAACCAAGAGGGTGGTGCCGGTCAGTATCAAATAGAAATAATGACATAATTTTTTATGAAATGCTAATTATAGGATATATTGTAGATAGATTGACCAAGGAACTTATACATAGAGAGAGAAAAATATAGAGGGAAACAAATAAAGATGTGACAGAATGTAGAATATACCACAATCTTTATAAAACAGATTTGTAAAAATGTCATTGTTTATTAATATAAATAAAGTTGCTGAGTAAATAAAAATCTTCGGATTCCGAGGTGAAACCAACATGAAAAAGAACGCACATAAATGAGCATTCTTCGATCAGCAAAAGTGAAAACATTTATGTCTTATGTATGTCTTATGTATATTATATCTTATTTATGTCACCAAGTCTTACAAACAAAGGGTCGTAATAAGTGTAAATAGCAAATCATTTTGGATATTTGATTTCACAGGTTGGCTGCCCTTTTGGGCCCTAAAGCTCCATAACCTAACCTCAAAATTACCAACATGCGCGTTCTCTCCCCAAACAGGTACTCGAATTAAAGGATAAGGATTTCAGTGACCAAAGCATCACGGATGTCCAATGGTCATACTCGTCCTGAAAAGGCACTCTATTAAACGGTCGAAAGCTCAAGGCGGAATCTCTAAAATACATTCTGTCTGGTTAGGAGCTTGCAACGTCTGCCAATTTTTCCCTTTTTGTCTCTCCATCTTACAGCGTCATGGACGGAGCCAATGAGAGATAGATCCCCGAGTGTCCATCGTCCATCCTCTCCATATTAAGATAGGCTAATTCATTTATTGGCGCTCCGAACGTGACGTGTTTGACAACGTCATCGACGAGGAGCAAAAAGCGCGGAGTGACATCTGTAAGCGAGCTCTCTTATCCCGGGATTCGATCCACGCCCCGCCCGCCCCCGATTCGCACCCTCCGTCGGTCCGACACCCCGACGACCCCCCGCCCCCGGTCCGTTTATCGAGGATAAAACGAAGGGTCTGTCTCGAGTGTACGTACAATTATCCACCTCGTTTCCGCTCAGCCAAATTCTATTTTCCAGCCGGAATCCGGACACCCCCCCCCCCCCCCAGGCCGCGTCGTTCGGCGATTCTATCTCATTATTTCCCGTTGTATCCGGGCGGATGCCGGAAATAAAAACGTGACAAAAAGATAAAATACGGGGATATCGGAGGAATCAAAAACGGGTCCGGCGAACAGTGGAACGAATCCATTGGAGAAGTCGGACAAAATTCGGAAACTTTAAAAGCTTGTAACTCCGTTTATACAAAACTTTGGGGATTTTAAAAGGGGTCCCATTGGTTTCCTAATGAAATTTTCTTTTAGAAGCACCCCTTAAAATTTGAAATGTGACGAACTGAACATCAAAATTTGCAATTTTAGTTAAACATTTTATATCCGACCTCTCTGATGGATTCGAGCCACTGTGCGGCGTTGCCTCCCGGCTCCTTCTTTCCTTGTGAAGGTTGAAGTTCCTTTACAGTCGGGGTTAAGTTGGGAGGAATCCACTTGAACAGACTGAAATTGATGGACAAAGCTATGGACAAAAGAAAAATAAAGCGAGCCTTTTTGGTGCAGGCGGGCTATTAAAATATACAACAAAAGCTGACAAGCGAGACCACGTATCTCCATTGCGGTGTTTCCAAATCTCTGTTCCTATTTTATTTTTTCGAGGAGAAACAAGTCTATACAGGGTGTCTCACGAAAAACGAGCCACCTTGAATATCTGCCGAACGCGTCGGAATTTCGAAAAACGGTAAAAGACGTGTTCGTTTATATCGAAGGGGACACCTTTTGGCGTATTCGACATTTTCCCAAACCGCGGGAGGGGCGCGGGGCGGGGGGTGCCCCACCCGTAAGTCGAACTTTTCAAATGGCACCCCTACTTTTTATTTCAGAAATCAATTCTACGCAAAAAAACAAGCCACCCTGTCCAAACCGAATGTAAATCGGACAATTTTTCAGTGATTGACAGAGTTTGAAACATTTTTTTCATGCTCTTTTCAAAAATTTCCCACGCCCAATGGAATCGCTGTATCAAACCAAACTCTCCGCCAAAAAAATTCTTAAATATGGCACTTTCGATAAAAAAAAAAAACTAAAAAAAATCCGCTGCACTCGAAATCTGGAGCACGCGGAGCCCTTCTTTGCGGCATTAAAATTCGTTATACCGAACATTTCCGAGAGGCGCTCATCGGGAGGGAGCAGTAAGTTTTAGACAAGAATTATTAATCTTTTTTCTGAAGCATAAGAAACCGTGTCCATGAAGAAGCAGTTAAGTAGAAAAACAACGCACCGCGGAAAAATAGCGTCCTCAGAAGTATCAAGGTCCGGCTCAAGTCATTGACCCCCCCCCCCCTCCCCCCCAAAAAAGCTAATCCATTTGTTTTTCTACTTAACTGCTTCTTCATGGACACGGTTTCTTATGCTTCAGAAAAAAGATTAATAATTCTTGTCTAAAACTTACTGCTCCCTCCCGATGAGCGCCCCTCGGAAATGTTCGGTATAACGAATTTTAATGCCGCAAAGAAGGGCTCCGCGTGCTCCAGATTTCGAGTGCAGCAGATTTTTTTTATTTTTTTTTATCGAAAGTGCCATGTTTAAGAATTTTTTTGGCGGAGAGTTTGGTTTGATACAGCGATTCCATTGGGCGTGGGAAATTTTTGAAAAGAGCATGAAAAAAATGTTTCAAACTCTGTCAATCACTGAAAAATTGTCCGATTTACATTCGGTTTGGACAGGGTGGCTTGTTTTTTTTGCGTAGAATTGATTTCTGAAATAAAAAAGTAGGGGTGCCATTTGAAAAGTTCGACTTACGGGTGGGGCACCCCCCGCCCCGCGCCCCTCCCGCGGTTTGGGAAAATGTCGAATACGCCAAAAGGTGTCCCCCTCGATATAAACGAACACGTCTTTTACCGTTTTTCGAAATTCCGACGCGTTCGGCAGATATTCAAGGTGGCTCGTTTTTCGTGACACACCCTTTATAGCTTGAAATTTCTGAGGAATATTCGGCCAGTAGAGAAGAAAAATCAAGTAAGGTTTGAAAGAAAGTAAGTTGACTACTTTTTCAAAGAAAAAATAAAGTAAGTATGTTAGGAAGTCTGCGACGTCGCAAACAGAGGTTCGTGGTTTCGAACAATGGCCATCGACAAAGGAGGTAAGTAATAGAATAACTGACGGCAACCCACGAGGGATTCAATGGTTAGTTCATCATTTTCTGCCCTGGTCTGACAACCATTTCAACCAATAGGCTCGCTCCATTTTCCCCTCATTTTATTTGTCTATCAAGTTCGATCTGAATAATCAGACTGCTAATTGGCTCCTGTATTTTGGCTTCTATGGTATCACAGATGGTCTTGAAGATTACGGCTTCACATTAGACTTTAAATTTTCATTGGGTTATAAACCGAGGTTTTCTCCCACTTTTCACTTAGCGCAATGAAAGTTTTGCGTGAATGGATTGATAATCGTAATTTAATGAGCCAACGTGTAAAATGAATGGCTGCGATAGTATTGTGCGATGCGCAAGAATGATAACACGCAGTCCTACAGGATACCCTCAGTCTAGGAGGCGCTAATACGCGTTTCACGCCAACTGACCGACTGCACTACGTTTGGCGCAATGCGAGAAGTATTCATGCAATCTTGTAGGCGCTAATATGGGCTCGCGCCGACCGCACTGTTTGGCGCAATGCGCGAAGTATTCATACAGTCTTGCAGGCGCTGATCTACGTTTAACGCCGCCGGCTGCACTGTGTTTGGCGCGATTATATGAAATCGCGTTAGAATAATCGCGGCATCGACTGATAGAGCTTAAAAGGCCTATGCTGTGTTTCGCATGTATGAGCATTCCAACGTTGCCTCATTTCTCCCGATTAAATGTTTTTTCCGAGACAAGTTAGGAAAGTACTATCGACGAATTTAGTTTTGCGCATAGGCCGCTCCAAATCAAATGTAAACTGTGCGACGAGGCGCAGCGCGGCGGCGCGTTTCAAAGATATCGGGTGCTGATTGGACCTATCTCATCTCATGCCAACGAGGAAAACGGAGGCACATGAACAATTGACAAATCTGCTACTTTTTCAAGAAAATATCTCTCAGACAAGCATCTATAGATGCAAACTATGATAGACAGCGCAACACCGCGGTCACTCGAAAATAGAGCTAAAATTTCATGAGGTGCAACTGATTTTCTCTCCTAGACGCCGCGCCGGAAGGTTACATGGAGTTCTTTGGGACAAAGGCGTATGCGGGTATCCGCCCTTTTTCGGGAGAACGCGTTTTCTGAAATTGGATTCTTCCTAGTTTCAGGAAATATACATAGTGTACTAAAAAGCCCTACCCCCCCCCTTTTTTTTTTTACACAACGATCCACGTTATCTTGTAGGGATCATAGAGAAATGTAGTCACAATGTTCCATTTTTGCAAGTACACTCTCGAAGACTTGTTCTTTCAAACTAATGAAATTTCGTGCGAAGATATGGGCTAGAATTAGCGCTATACACTTCTGAACTTTCAAATGCGACTTCCGCGGAACTACTTTTTTGAACACACGCCCTTGTTCCAAAGAACTCCTTAATTCAGGATATACTTTCTCGCGCAGGAAGTTTGAAAATGACGCAAAACTGGTCCGCTGCTGAATATGAAAGATTACACAAGTATGCACCGAAAAAAAAGTTAATGCTTTAATATAGCGAATTCTCATGTAATATTTAGCCCTGGGTCCAAGTATGACTTCCGTTTGTCCCTGTCTCTGCCATTTTCCAGGCGAATTGGGATTATTTAAAAATGAATTTTCCTAGGAAAAGATTTTCTGGAAATTAATGCATGATTGAGATAAACCGAAGTTATTCTTGAATTTTGGAGCCAAAGTTACATGGACACTTGCCAGACAAGTATCGCATATCGCATGTCCAAAAAATATGCCTCCCTTTTTCTGATAACGAGGTTTTCCGGTCAAAATGGCATTATCCACCCACGAATCCTATATAAAACTGATCCGTTGTTTTGAGTCCTGAAGGACAAAAAATCATTTTATTCAGATAGCTAATTTTGCTACTATATCTTTTTTTGTTTCTGACCCCGAATCGACTATTGTTTTTTCCACAACCCACTAATTTTCCGAAAGATCGAGTTTGGAACACACACAAAAAAAAAAAAAAACCACCTTATTCAGATGCCAAAATACGCATGTGTATAAAAATTCGGATTTCGAAATATTGGTCAATGGTATAAAAAAAAATACGGCCATTCTCTGATTTAGCAGCAAACATAGTTAAAGGAAGTTCCTCCATGAAGAACCTAGATCAAATAATTTTCATGAAATACATGTATCCTTTTGTATTTTTAGTTACTAGATCCAAAAATGACCTTATTCATCTCTATCAAACACCAGTTTCCTATTAAAATTAAACGTTCTTCGCATGTACGGACTGGCTCACATCTAAGAGCGTAGACCCTTGGCCGGTTAAGGGAGATGTAGTATGATATTTCCCGAGGGGATGCACCCCCCTTACGCGGTGGGGGATCCAGAAAAGTTTGGCAAATCATCACAATTTCACGCTATTTTCAGGATCAAAGGTGATTGATAGCACAGAGAACATTTTTAAAATTGAACGTGTTAAAGTAACTAACAGACTTGTGTATAACGAAAAAAAAAGAGAACAAATCACATGCTACTAGACGCACCGAAGCTCCGTTATTTCTAGACGCATCCAACCTCCCTTATTTCTAGAGAAACTGAGGCAGAGCTGATGACCTAAAATACTGATTTTAAACACTAAAAGTCTGAAAATGATGAACCCAAGAAACATGTCAGCTGGAAAGATCTTATTAGCCTCCTCGATCGGAAAATGAAACATGCAATCTAGTGAGTGCAAAGTGAAATTTTGAAGGAGAGAGAGAGGGAAAAAAGAGTGCTGAAACTAGCAAAGGTTAAGGTGTCTAGTAAGGCAAGTAAAAAAAGAGAGATAGGAACAAATCAATTAAATGCATCAGATATCTATAGCAGGAAGTCCCATTCAGCAATCATTTTGTTGGAAATAAGAATGTTTTCAGACGTGACGGAACAATTGGAGCCTAATTTTCTGCGACTGCATAACCAAATTTTATTGAAATTCACAGACTGAATGGCCTCGTTTGGATCCAATGTTGAATCCTGACTATTTGCGAGGGAGGTGCAGTCATTTTAATGATATTTTCATCAACCCTTAAATGCTGAAGCCGGGTCAAATTGACTCGAGCCTTACTAACAAAACCTGCCCTGCAGATTGGACGGGGCCGGTTCACGCGAGCTTTAGATGTTGGTCTGCAAATCATTCCAAAAAAGAATCGGACATGGACCTGAAAAAAAAATCGAGTATCAACACAGCCGAAGACATAGAGAGACCTATTTGGGCCTCTGTTTTAACTTTTCTCCCGAATCTCAGCGACACCGATTTGGCAGCATATAGCGGAGTGTTGCGAGTTCACGCCCCGGGTCATTGCGCCTTCAATTTTGCAGATGCAACACGGACATTCATCAAGCATGAATAGTCGTATCTCTGCGCCGTCGTCAACGCCCATCCTCTCCCTTGCTCCATTTCCATATTGTGTTGATTTCGTTTGTCTCATTTGTCGTGGTGCTTCAAAGGCTACGTGAGCAACACAGCCGAAGGTAGGAAAAACGTAATTCGGTCTCGCTATTTAACTTTTCTCTTGGATATGACTAACAGCATAGAGCAGAGCATTGCGAATTCACGCCTCACGACTCACGCCATCGCGCTTTTAATTTTTCATGTGCAATAAGGACAATGGACATCCATCTAGCACAAATAGTTGTATCGCATTTAGATACCTCATATTTTTGAGCTCGCCCACTCGGGAGAGCTCTTTGCGATCGATTTCTTTTAGCATTGGTAGTGTCCGTGGCGACGAATGGATGGTTCTCGTTGCCGTCGGAGGAACGGCCAAAATCCCATTGATTTCAAGGTCTAAAAGTTGAATTTTCGCGGGTTACAGTTTTCCTCCGTCGAACATTTCCGTTCCCTCATTCAACTGAAGATTAATTGTTCCTCGTTTGCTACACTAGAGAGCAGCACTTTCCAGTGGCCGAGCATATCATAGCATGTTGCTATGGTTTTATATCAAATAACCTAATTGTATGTTATCATCCTCTTATTTTTTCAATGCAGTTTTTGTGTGCAGTTGTACTTGCAATTGTTATTATTTCTTAAAATAAAAAACATGGTGACCTCGACGTGATTTAATAATTTGTTCAATTAATTTTAAGTTACTAAGACTAAGATTGAGATTTGCGCATAATTAATGGATAATCCTTAAGATTGCCGTTATTGGTACCATAGAAGGTTAATTAACCTCAAAATAATTGCATGCTTGAGAGCTCGGTTGAGACTCGCATTGGGATCCTTTCAGAGTTTGTTTAAACCTCATGAATGCTTTAGGATTCGTTTGAGCCCCTCGCATCAAGAATGCTTGGGAATTCGTTTGAGCCTCGCATTTAGAATGCTTGAGAATTCGTTTGAGCCTCGCATTGAGTTTCTTTAGAGTTCGTTTTAACCTTAAAATACAGATGCATGAAGTGCTCTTTCGAGCTCCGTGCTATTTATAGTGCGCGAGGTGCTCCATTGAGCCACCCCATACCTACAAAGGCGTGATGTGCTCCATTCAGCCACTCGCATACAAAGGCTTGAAGTGGTCTCTCGAGCTCCACGCTAAAATTCAAGTGAATTCCTTTTCAGCTCTTAGTGTATACCATAAGTATTGTGTAAGAATTATGGCAGAAACGTTCCTCCAAACCGTGCTAAATTATAGTTTCTTTGAACTCTGTGCCGATAAAAATTCAGAATTTCAGACTGCCAGCTTAACAAAGTATAACCTTAATTCAAGTTGGCGACTTGATTTAAAAAAAAAATTAAAATTAAATCATATGGTTTCATTACATTGTTGACAAGTTAAGAAAAAGCTTATCAACGATGAAAGCCAGAAACAAAAATGCGATGGCAAAAATAGCCATTGCAACATTTGCCGCAAAATCACATTCATAAAAGATAATTCCATTTCTCTCTCTTTATTTCTCTTTATTTATTGTAATGTGAAAAATTTGTCATATGAAATTACGTCATAACATTTTGCATCGGCATGTAACCTCTGATAATTGGGTAAAGATTCATTTAATACATATACAATTTCAGAAAAAATCATTAATAGTTGTTAATAGTTTCCCAAAGGCGAGCTCTCCAACACAGTAGTGTTGGAACCAGCAGCTTGTTTTAAATTTGATTTGAGTTAAATTTAAGGTTTCATCATAATTTTTGTTCTCCTCTTATTTTGCTATGCGTCACAGGGGCGCATACTCGGCGCGCCGTGGGAGCGTATTTGACAGTAGTGGCAGGTCGGCCTTAGGGTCTGTCCGGGCCTGGTTCTTCGAAACAGCCCTTGTTTAAGGAAAACTTTGGTTTTCCTAAAAGTGTTGGAGAGAAACTACCTGTAGTCCTAATTGAACTCAGCGCTTAATTGCATTGGGATTACCCATAAACTTCCTGACGTTTGGTCAGAGGATGAAAAAGGAGAAATCTCATTTGCACTCCTAAGTTATGCAAGACAGACAGCTTTGAGTCCATCTGCGTTTCATTTTTTACGATTCGGAAACGGTCTACTTATTCTAGCAATAGCTACAAAATATTTGGGAAAATTTATTTTCAACGCCTAATTTTGAATGTATTGTAATCATTGAATTTTTGTCTCATTTCCGATCTGCGAGGAGTAAAAACTTCGTCATGGCATCGCAAAGGTGTAAACTATTTGAACGGGGGACCTACATGTCATTTTGTAATACTATTTTATGAATCAAGAGTATTTTTCTTGTCCAATCTATAAGAGTCTGGACTTTGGATCCAACATACTTTTTTTCCACCCGAGGGAAAAAATTAAATAAGACTGAACATTTTGAAACCTTGCAACTGAGAGACATCGATTCCAAGTTTGCTACTCCGCTTTGCTGACAAGTGGGAAAAACAATGAATTAAATGGAAACATTCACCCATCAGCCATTTTGGGAGGAGAGATGGGTGAAAAGTTGATCTACTGGACTGAATGACACTATATTTCTACTCCAATTTGCTAACTATTATACTCCCTCTACTGGCAATTACTAGCTGTTTCTGAGTATCATCAATTTTGCTGGATATTTTTTTTTAATGCGGGGCAAAGGTAAAATTAATAATTTGTCAATGATATTACGATATTAACTTCCCGCAGAATTGCAGGAACATTTCATTCGGGATTCTTTCATTAAAATGGAGGAGAATGGGTGATAAAACGGTCATCAAAAAGCCTTATTTAAAAGCGGTCATTTCCAATCTCGCTCTGATCTTCGAAATACTTTCAGGGTCGATAGAGAATCACTTTCCAAGTTCAAAATACTGACGATTTTTGAAATCAAGCAATTACGGATAGCGGGGAAGGGGGGGGGGGGCAAAGATAAATGTTCAAAGTCGCATATCTCGTGAACGGTTTGTCGTAAAGAGATGATCTTAGTCTCAAACTTTAGAGAAAACCACAAGCTTTCAGACAATGGTGACAAAATTGGGTCATTTTGAAAATGTCATCCATTCCTGTCACGTTGCCGTAGTTCAAATTTTCAATTTTTAGCTGGGGCGGTACCTTTATATGTCACACCTAGACAAAATCATTCGTCAAAAATGACAATATCAGGATAAATGATTAATATGCAATGGATACAGGATAATCAAAGTTTTCGATCATAAAAAAATCTATGTTTATCTTCAACGCTTCTCTGGGTAGAAATAAGAGAAAAAAAGAGTAATTGCTAATAAAAGCCTACTATTTGAGCTTTTTAAATTTAAGTCCATCCTAGAGAAACGATTTGAAAAAGAGTCACGATTTTTTAAGGTTGATGCAGCGAGCGTCAGCTGAGGCTAGTCCTGTAACATTCATGTGTCTCGATATTGTTCTTTTTTAATAATTTTCTTCGGAAATGAGCTAATGGGGTGTAAAAATGCATAACCTTGCAATCCGTAATCGCAATTTGGGGGCATTGGTGATCTTGGGACTCGGAACAAATTAGGTCCAAGTGTACCGCATCCACTTTGAAAAATCATATCTCTCCTCCAACTTGTTTCCCGAGGATGAACTTGTGCTTGTTTTAAAGCTTAAAAGGTCTACTTTCATCAGAAAATATTTTGATTACTTATTGTGCGATTCCTTCAATGTCTCAGCTGAAAATAAGAAAATTTGAGATACGGCAAGGCGGCAGCAATGGATGAAATTTTCAAAATTGACCAATTTTTTAAACATTGCCTGAAAGCTGGTGGTTTTCTCTACATTTTTGAGACCAAGCTCATCTCTTTACAACAAACCATTAGCGAGATATGCGAGTTTACATTTTTTACTTTGACTCCCCCCCCCCTCCACCTCCCCCTTGATTGCCCGATTTAAAAAATCGTCATTGTTTTTAGACTCGGGAGGTAATCCTCTATCAACTTTGAAAATATTTCGAAGATCAGGCTTGAAAGGTTGAAAATGACCGATTTGGAATAAGGTCCTTTTTTCCTTGCTCTAGTCACAAGAACAAGTAGAGGCAAGTGAGAATTGGATTCGATGCGCGATACGTCATTACGAATCTTTGTTTACATTCCAAAGAGCCAAAAACGTAAATTCTCACGGTGAATGAGTGAAAATGTCTGTGTGTGTTTCATGTGCGTCTGTGTTAGTGACTACGCACTCACAGAGGAACGCGTGCGTCTTCATGAGAGCGTTATCAGGCAACGCGCCGCGCCGCGCCGTCGCTAAATAGTCACCAGAGACTCTGCGCAAAACTAAATTCGTCGATAGTACTTGAAACCCAAGACCATTATTCAATCTTTTCACTTCATTTATCATTAGAAGGTGAGACATCGATGACTTGTCAACAAACTAACCTAAACCAGCGTTATCATGAAATTGCGGTTATTTTCCAACTGTTTCCTGCTTTACCAAACTTCTACCTTAAATTAACTTCATTTTAAATTCGCACAATCCTTGTGCCTTTTTCGCGCAATCCTCATTATTTTCTTAGACATTTCCATTAGACAATCATGGATTACCGAGATAATTAGAATACAATGTTTCACTTCAGCATGAGCAACTATATTTAGCTTAAACATTCTTGATAAGCTCAAAATTTCGTGACTCCTGGCTAATTCTCTTGATTTTTCCCGGTAATATCGAATTCCTAATATTCTCCGGTTTTTCCTGACGGTAGGCACCCTGTCTAAGTTGAAGTCTTATTTGACTACCTCCGAGTCAATTGACCAGATCTACGAGTCAATTGACTCGATTTATCCTCCATTCAGACACAGAATATTATTTTTGCCCACAAACAGCCAACGAATCCCCAAAGTTGACAACTGAATTCACACGAGAAATTCAGGTTACGATTGACCCTCAACAAAAGTGGCGACGGGCACGAAGGGTGGAAAATTGGGGAGGGGAGGGGGTGTTTACCGAGAGAGCGTATCGAGGACGGTAGGTGAAAATTCAGCGCGAATGGGTGAGGGCGCGGCTGGAAGGGGGGGGGGGGGGGGGGGGTGAAGGCATTTGAGGATTCTGGTCTGACAAAACCGCTTGAGATTGACCGTTCAAATGAACCTAATTCGACACGTTCTTTCGTCTCGGCGCGGCCGGCGCACAGTGGGTCGAGTTAATAGAAGAGGTCGGACATGAAATTTTTGACTATAATTTCAAAATTTAAAGTTTATTTCGTCTTAAATTCAATTTCAAGGGGTGTTTCTGAAAGTAAAGTCCATGATTAAACAAATGAAAGCCAGTGTTCGAAACTTACAGGCGCCAACGCGCCAAATGCGCCTAAAATATCGGTCATGGCGCCTAAAAAATGAAGGCTCTGCGCCAACGTGGCCCCTAAAAATTGCTCCTTAAATATCAGAATTTTCATATCAGGTTATTATTCGAAATTTTCAGCACTATAAGTGAAAGCTTCTTCTATTCTTCACGATTTCATCCTTTGTGCTTTTGTCTTCCCCAAGTTACAGCTACTTACCGGTTCTGTTACGAAAACATTTTGCATCTAACTTTTCTCTAAATGCCCCGTAATACATAAGCAAAAAGTCAATTTGGCCCCTAAAAAATCTTCAATGCCGCCTAAAAATCGGGCTAGATGCGCCGTTTGGCTCCTAAAACTCCAAGGTGAGTTTCGAACTCTGAATGAAACCATCTTTAAGCTTTTTTGTTTTATATTTTCGAAAATATCGTCACCTTCCAGGCAAAGTATCACAAGCGCCATGCGACGTTTAAAAATTTCCGCCGCCATTATATTTTTTTACAGAGAAATTGTTCGACGAAGCTGTCCGAAAATTTCACTGAATTTTCTTTGTGCTGCCGATAAAATTTAGTAAAATTTCCAAACAGATTCAACCAACAATTTCTCAGTAAAGAAATAAAATGGCGGTGGAAATTTTTAAACGTCGCATGGCGCTTGTGATACTTTGCCTGGAAGGTGACGATATGAGCTTTCAAAGCTTCCAGATTTCGTCCGAGTTCTCCTACTGATTCGGTCCAGTGTGCGGCGCGGCGCTCCTCGCGTGATCCTCCGTCCGGCGACGGCTCCGCATCTGCGCGCGTCCGTGATAAAACGCTATAAATAAAAACCGACGGCGATAGAGAGCGCTCCTCGGATCGGAAAAACCGCTTGTTTCGCTTATAACGTCGCGCCGGCCGCCCCTGCCCCGCTTCTCGCTCTACTTGAGCGGAATTTCGGTCGTAAATGAGCCGGGCTCGGAGGGAAACAATTGTTTCACACTTGGACCCTGCTTAAGTGGGTCCATCTCGCAGCAATGTTGCCCGATCCGCCGTTTTACACTGAAACTTTAAGAAGGGATTATTTTATTTTTTTATTTTTTTTTTTTTATTTTTTTTTTTAAATTTCAAATCGCCTATCGACTTATCCCTTGCTTATTACCTCAGCCCCAGGTGACCATTGCCTGAGACCATCAAACTCAGATCACCTGGCCGGGAATCGAACCCGGGACCTTTTCGTCAGGGCCAGCGCTACAACCACTACACCACAGGAGGCCGATTGTGATGAAACTAGGAGGCCCTCCCTGGTAGACGACGTACAGTGGATCGATTCTTTCAGAGAGATAGCACATGAAATTTTCAACTAAAACTGCAGGTTTTGATGTTTAATTTGTGAAATTTTAAATTTTGAGCGGTGAAAAAGAAAATTTCACGAGGAAACCAATGGATCTACTTTTAAAACCTCAACGTTTTGTATTAACGGAGCTATGAGCTTTTAAAGTTTCCAAATTATGCCCGACCTCTCCCGTTGACTCAATCCATTGTGCGGCGGTCCACGCCAATACCAAAATATACTGGATCATCTTTATAGGGAGAGCGCGTATATAATATAACGCATATCAGCGCCTACAAGACTGTATGAATACTTCACGCATTGCGCCAAACAGTGCGGTCGGCGTCAAGCCCATATTAGCGCCTACAAGATTGCATGAATACTTCTCGCATTGCGCCAAACACAATGCAGTCGGCCAGTTGGCATGAAACGCGCAAGGCTACAAGGCTGAAGGAATGCCGCAGGAATCATTCTTGACTTCCTGCTCTAGTTTTTACCATAATTAAAGGAAAAATATGTATCCCCATTGTAACGATTCAAAAGCTTGGATGATATTTAATTTTTTTTTTTTTTTTGTTACAATTAAAGAAAATAGGTATAACGAACGAACAAGCAGTTCCAACGCCAAAGCGTTGTAGGGCGCTTCTTTAACACTGCGCATGCGAGGAACGTTTTCATACGGCCAAGCGAGAGTATTGCGGACGGACGATGTATAACAAATTGCCTACGTGAAGGTGGTCCGGCAGCAACATACCCGCCGCTAGTCTCTGGAAAACAATAGAAAATAGTAGTTGCGTACGTTGCCAGCGAGCGCACCTGTTTCAATTACCTAACATCGAGTCGGGTCTCTAACTTTCTATTCTCTCTGACATAACCTTAAACCTTTTTTTTTTTTTTTTTTTTGCTGGTTTAGTGGCTTATATTCCGTTGGAACCTACAGCCATCGATAGACAGTATTTATTGTCCTTAGACATCATGGGATTTAGGCACATCCATGCTCCAGGCTTTCAAATTTTCAGGGATTAAGGCCGAGTGGAATCTGTTTCTGCAGATGCACTCGTCAGTTCCATGAAAATTTGTCGCCATTACCGGGATTCGAACCCGGGACCTATTGGCCTAGAGTCAGACGCGCTGACCACTAGGCCAACCTGGCCGGCAACCTTAAACCTTCAACCCAGAGCCGCAAACAGCTGACGCTTGACGATGCTGCACCGAGAAAATGAACCAATCACAAAATAGCACAGTAATACGTCACTAAAATGAAGAGATCACGTGACTGTTCGTGATTTTTTCGAATCAATCTGAAACTCTGGTACCCAGAAGCGCCCAAAATATCGCGTATGGAAATTGGACCTTATAAAGGGCACAGGTTCCAAAACCGGCGGCGCTTTGTTATAGTTTTTGAGGATGGGAGGGGGATCATTGCTAACTTTTGACGGTTATCACCAGCCACACTTACTGCCAACCTTACTCAATCCAAGATAATTTTCCTCAAAAATAGCACAAGATTAGCAGTAAAGCTATGTAAAAATTTCGTAATAATGCATTTGAGTGAAGTTCTCGTTACGATATACGAATAAAACTGCATTTTGAGTCATTTTGTATTTATACTTGCTTACAGCGTCCGCCAGTTTTGGGCCCTGGAAGGCCCCTTTCAGCCACTTGGCTGATTGTGAGCCAATTAAAGGTGGTAACCGCAGTGACCATACTCCCCCTATGCTCCCTCCACTACCTAGCATTTGTGGTCACGTGAGAAATTGTGTGGCAGTGTGTTATATGGTAATTTCTGCAGCAAGGTTGCTAGATTGCACGATAAATGTAGATATTTTACAAGACTTTAAATGAGGAAATATACTGATTTTTCCACAGTATCCGACGACAATGATTTTTGCGGAGGAAATCATCCCCTAATTCAGCATACTTGAATAATTTTTCCTTTATTTTAAAATGTGATTCTGTCGTGCAGATTTGTGTTTTGGATCAAACTAACTCCTAATAACTAACCTAATAACTCAATTGAAAACTCCGGGCCCGCAGCAAATAGACTTTCTCAAGTAAAAAAATCAGCTTCAATTGAAAAATATCGCATTTGCGAGTGCAGTTTCAATATCAGTATCAAGTGCAATATTTTTCCTCTAAAAAACTCCTGCCTTTATTACGTGGAATATCTCTGTCAAATTTGGTACGTGAATTCTTCATGACAACAGAAGTGCGATCACAAAATGCGAAAAAAATGACAAGTAGCTGAAATTATGGAACGAATCGATGCGATTTGTCGCACGCCGCTCTGACACAAAAAAAATGGCGTTCGCGTCGAATCACCTAGAAGTAGAGAGAAGTAGAAGTAGAGCGTGCTCATTTGGGAACCATCTCCTATCAATAGCTGGGAAAATCATGAAAATTGGCCCGGTAGATCCGCCCGGAGGTAGAACTGCTAACATTGGCGATCTTAATCGTTCCACTCCTGCAATAATACGAAAGTGGCCGTGAGAAGAAATCTAAACACAGGACACGATAATCCCACTCGTTGCGTGGGGATTTTCTATTTCTATACCTCCCATACTAATAGATTTAGACGCTTTTCTTTATCCAACGATAGGATCATAGAGACTTCGAATGCTATTGTTTGAAAGTACAGTTTTCCCCCCTTTCTTTCTTCCTTCCATTCTTGGGTGCCCTTCATTGTGCAGTCAGGCGCACTTGAAAATTATCTAACCATTTTCACTCTCGGTTCATTCTACTTTCTGAAGATGCACAGCGAAATGTCATGATATGGCATTTCATTTTTTTTATTTATTTTTTTTTTAGGTACAATTTTAATATTAGGATCCTTCTGTTTACATAGGTTTTATAATGACAGAAGTTATAAACATTTTACGAAATTTTACTTGATGTAGTTTCATGAAGTTTTGTATTTCCGTGTTTCCTTTTCAGACACTCTTCCATTTCTCAAGTAATCTTTTCTCGAAATTCTGACTGATCTTCGCGAGAAATCCATATATCTTCCTAATTGCTGAGTAATCTATTCCTCTTAGTATGTGAAGTACCGCCTCCCTCCTGCCCCCCAAAATGACTAAAAAATGTCACCACTATCAAAGCAACAGAGGAAATCAGTGCGCGCATTAATAACCGCCCCTATACATTCGTCTAGGGAGGTCCAGCCTCAATCGCGGCAAACCACGCGACTCAACAAAACAGATAAAAGGGGTTGTTGAAATGAGGGAGTCTATTAAAATTGAGTGTGTGCGATCATCGGCGATGAAAAGATAAAAAAATGGGAGGGCGACGAAACTAACCGTGATGCGCCTTATCATTCGAGTGTAATCGAGAGAAATAAATCCTCTCACTCCTCTAACGTAAGCGCGTATAACTCAAAATTCACCCAAGCCCGGGAAAGCTGGGGGACTGTGGTCAATAAGGCTCATCCCAAAATAGAGTTAGGCCTTTTACGTTTGAGGGGCGAGGATATATGACCGACGAAAGGGACGCGGATGGTCGTAGTTGTCAGAGCACTGCTCGCGAAGTGTTGTTTATTTAATTTTTTTCATGCGATTGTTGTTCGTTTGCGAGTTGAATGTTGTACAATTGCGGTCATAAACTTTTTGTTGCACTCCGAAATGGACTACTTATAATTGGTTGAGGGCCTATTCCGAACAGTTGTGTGGGACGTCCGACCCTCGGTGCTTTTTTTTCTGGTGCCTGGCCAAATTAAATGAATATTGAATGATGAGTTGATGAGTAGTGGCAAGGGTGGCGACCTTCATTTGTGTGGCCTTGCCACATTTTTTATTCTTTGTAATTAAAGTCTTTGGGGCAATGATTTCAGTTTTCTATCGGACAGAAACATTCACAATATTTTGACATGACTGTTGCACGCCTTGTTACTAATACATTTTCTAAAGATACTTTAAAAATAAGGAGGTGCGTACCTTAATTTAATGAAATTTTAGCGGAGTGAACGACTTCCAAAATCGCTGAAGCAGCAGAGCTCAAAAACAGAACACTGGACGTAATTAAAATAAAAGAAACTCTATCCATTGGGTCGAGGGCCCTGGACCCTCGGATCCGTAAAAATACATGCATAATATGGCCCTCCTCTGAGTGGGGGCAGTTTCTTTTTATTTCAAAATCCCCTAAAGAAGCAAAGGGAAAGGGTTTTTTGCAGGGTTGCAGTATAATTTTCCTCGCGTAAAATTTTGTGAAAAAAACAACTAAAAAATCACTTAAAAGTTCACGAAGTAAGAACTAAGAGGGGAAAGAAGGTAATCAAACGTCGGCCAATCAAAAGCTGAGGCAGCCGAGTTGCGACTCAGCGAGGTGATGCATGCTACTTCCAAACGCTCAATTTTCGATGTTTAAGTCCTCAAGTATTATTGAGAAAAACCAATCTAACTACGAGTGAATGAGCCATTATGACAACTCGCCGACCAATTAGAGGGCGGCACACTTTTTCCGTAGCAAAATGATTGAGATGGCAGCGAAGACTCTCCCTGCACAGATGCTCTGTTATTTGGGAGCTACAACAACTAACGCCAAGTGTCGAGCATCTCTGAGGAGATGAGAGGGACAGGAGCTCCTTCAATTTCTGAATATGCAACACGCACATCCGTGGAACACGAATAGTTGCATCAAGGCGCTACAATCAACTCCGTGTAATATTCGTTGGTCGTCTTTTTCTGCAGAAAAATGATTGAGACGGTGACACTCTCCCTATGCAGGTACTCTACCTTAATCGAATATACCACATGATTGCAATTGAATCGGTCATTTTCGAAAAGACTTAAGCGCTAATATGTGAGTACAAGAAAAACAGTGGAGACTGCATTAAACAACTCGTTTTGAACCACAAATTCACTAAGAATGTCATTAAGTAATTCATTGCTCTAATATTTTAGAGCTCTGATATTTAGAACGGGTCAATTGAAAAAAACACTGTTAATTAACCACGGTTTATTAATAATATGTGTTTTGAAAATTAAATAAACTATTGCCATTAAAATAACAGGTGTGATTATTCTTCTATTACCTTCGTTTTAATCGTGTATATGAAAATATTGATTTTGTAACTCAATGAAACCCTCTTAAGTTTAAAATATCAGTAAAAATATAATTATTTCTAATTTCCAAAATTAGTATCTTATTTAAATTTAAATTATTTACTTATTTAAATCTTTGACTGTCTTAGTTGTCTTTATAATTTTTGACCCTACCAAAGAGGGTATACTAAAGAGGTGGTTACCGCTTTTCTCGTGAATCCATTTTCGGCGCTTAAGTCTTTTTGAAAATGACCGATTCAATTGCAATCGCAATCTAAATTGAACGAACGCACAGGTGAAAGCTGCCGTGGGGTTGACGGGGAGACGGAGAGCAGCGCTGCATAAATGACTCGTTTGTCACACGTCTCTTGCGGAATGCAAGAAAGGTGCATTGTCCCCCGCCCTTGCCCCCTCATCCCCCCACCCCCTTCGGTACCCCCTTCCGGGTCACAGTGTCGCAAAATGCCCGTGAGTAATGGGTGTTCGTTTGCACGGCGGATACCGCGGGGAGTCGCCGCTATTTCACGCTTGACCTATCACCGCGGTTGCCTCGCACCGCAGTGTGTTACCGTTGCCGCGTCGAGGCAAAACGCCGTATCAACATTCCAACGTTGCCGAATCTCTTCCGACAAAATATTTAATTTAGACAAAAATTATGGGTCTTTTTCTTCGAAATTTCCTGATACTATAGATTAAGCTTCGAAGAATAATATATGAAACATTGGAGAAGAAACATGGACAAATTTCTCTGAAAACTCGTATTTTGCGGGAGTGAATCTGGCAACGGCTAGGTGTTTATACGCCGTTTCTCCTTCCTTAACACTTCGCGAGTATCGGTTGGTTTATTATTGTCACAATTACTCGACGGCAGCGTTTGTCATCCCGGCGTCTGATCAGTGATCTTTGCTCGTCTCACTGCTTCTCTCGAAGGGCCACCGTATGAGATTGAACCGGAAAAGACTTTTTTAAAACAGGAAAAAGTGAACGTGACCCTATGCAGGAAAGAGGTCCACGAGAAAAATCAAAATCGAGGTATTGTGGGTGTTAGAGGACGGATTATTTTCTACTAACATTTGGACCTATTTCAACAAAAGTAACTTTTTCACGGGAAAGCTGGTTGCGTGCGGCAAAGTGAAGGGGACTTTAACGAGAATCAATTTTCCGTCGATTCGCAGTATAGTTTTGAAACTTAAAATCCAAAGGAAATTTTGACCTCAAATGGATACTAGGAATTCGAGGTTTGAAATAGATGACATATTCGGATTTTTATTGAAAAATTATTTCCTTCATATTTTTTTTTTTTTTTTTTTTTTTTTTTTTTTTTTTTTTTTTTTTTTTTTTTTTTTGGGCGTTTGACCTCATGATATCAGACATTGTGAGTTTGCGAATGAACAAATGACACCTTGAAATATTTGGAAGCTTTCTTTTCTTTCTTTTTTAAAAATACAATCTGGTACTAAGATTTCTTAATCTTTACGGGACTTTTACGTTCTTAGGGGTTTTTGGTGCGGTTCTCATTTTAAAACGAGTCCTAGATCCACAAGAATACATGCATGATAGGGCATCCGTGCATTTGAGCACAAAAACACCCACTAATACCTAACCAAACTGGAGGTACAGCGTTCTCGAGTTTACATTCCAATCATTATTTCTCGACGAAAATTGCACGGCACCACTCTACAGCAGTTTTAACACTCCTGGAAAAATATTCACACTAATTTTTTACAATTCTAGTCTTGATTTAAAACAAAAGAAATGTGCGTCATTGAATCTGGAACATACACATTTTAGGATGATATCTGCTGCATCTCGTCACTGTGCGACATTTCATTACATTCAAAAAACACGTATGCTAATGATCAAAAATTCTAAATTTCAAAAACTTAAAAACATTACCTTGTCAGACAATTTCTTGTGCAGAAATTTTAACATTTTTTCTGGGCTATTTGACACGCTTTCTCGCTCCCCAACAATTCTATCAATAAGCCTCGGTTGAGAAGGAGACAGTCTTTCGATTCAAAACCACTCGCAAGTTCCATTTAAAGAGTAAGATTCCGTTTACAAGGATAGGGTTCACCCCTCCTCCCTCCCCTCTCTCTCTCTCTTTCCCGACCCTCTCGCCACTACCCTCCCCCTCCCTCTGTGCCTCTCGTAAACAGATTAACGGATTCAGTAGTGCCGTCGGTGAAAAATATCGAATCAATTCGAGGTGTACACAAAGGCAACTTTGACACTTGCAGCCGAGTGAGTAGAGATCCCAGCGGGCGGAGAACTCGCGACCGAGACATGTGGAAGGGTGTAACCTCCCTTTACCTTGAGCCCTGTTGTCCATAGGACTCCTTGCTTTCTGGGGCTCGCAGAGAAACGAAGATACGTCTTTACGTGAGAGGAGCGAAGACGCGACATGTACGCGCCACCAACGCTTCGGAATAAGGCAATTCGAGGTGAGATTGGAGGGTTTCTCAAAATCTTGGAGGTTCCACTCCTGACTTACGGAAAGAGTTGGCTGGCGCGTTACCGAAGACTAGAGTACCCTATATAGGGAAAGTATGGACATGTCGAAAATTTTGAGGTTAGGTTATGGAGCTCTCAGACCCCAAAAGGGCAGGCAATCTATGAATTCAAATTATCCAGAGTGATTTTATAATCACAACTGTTGGGAACTGTCGTTGGTAAAGCATGTATTTGACTTGGTTTTTGCATAAACTTCCTCATTTTTGTGGAGGAATGCTTACTTATGAATTTTCTTGTCTATTTTTGTTTAATATTAGAGTCTAAAGATTGACAGTGACATTTTTCGTTTTCAAAGGTTACTTACCCTTTTGGGCCCTAGGAGCTACATATTTCGAGTTGTCCATACTCTCCCTACATAGGTACTCTACCGAAGACAGCAGTGAGTGCGGAAATGAGGTTTTAAGAAAACGGACCTTGTGGCGTCTGAGTGGGAACTCTTACTGCACCAATGGAGAATTTGCATGCAATTTTTCTATTGCTTAATCTAAAAGTGCTTAAATAGCTGATTTTACGGTATTTTTCATAATTTTTTCCTTTTGTGAGAAATAGTATAAAGATAGATTTAAAAGTGAGAAAATGCACGTCTTAGTGACGTCATCTGGCAGCATTTCCCATTTGAACGCACGTATTCTAGCATATTTGATCATTTTGTTATATCTCCTCCAATAATTGTTCAATTCATGAAGCTAGGGTATCCTCGTGTTCAGTTCACTCAGTAGTTCACTCTATAGCTATGGTTATTTCCACTAAGTAGTATCACTGTGTAAAAAATCAAGTAGACTTACAGTAGATGTCACCATATTTTTTTCAGTGGTCTCTACTATTGATACCCCTCCTTTTGCAATTTTCACAAAATCAGTCCGTCAGGCCAAGGGGAAATTTGAAGGTAACAGGATTGAAAAAATTCGGGCGTTACTGCGCTCCTCCGTACGCCGGTAGTTTGGCTAACCCTGCCGCGCCCGGGGTTGTTATCACACCGCTCCACCGCACCCACCCTTCCCCCGCCCCTTGCCCACGTCGAGACAAGATTGATCGGAGGATAATGCACCTAGGCTGCGGCACTCCCCTCGTCTGACTTCTCTTTCTCAGCCTCCGCTGAAAAGCACGTCGAAATTCGCCCGCGGATCGGGGATTGGGGGAACACCTGTGGGGGAGGGAGCAAACTTAGCGATTACCTGGATACAAATCCGGCCGCATGTTACCGGGAAACTTGCCCGTGTCCCATTCGTCGAGATTAACTTTAAAGGCTGAGTAAATGAAGGGCGGGCAGCCGGGCGCGGGGCTTCTTTGTGCAATAATTGATGAGCCGCGCTTTTCGTAACTCGCGGGTTGGCCTTTAAAACTACGCACGGCGGCGGCGCGCACGGGGTAGGACCGTTGAGGAAGGTCGAACTAGAGTACCTGTAAACGGGAGAGTATTGCCATCTCTAGGCCGCTCTCTGATTGGTTCATCAGTTTTAAGTTATCATGGAGCTCCGATGTTGGACCGATGTAAATGAACCCGACCCAGAATAATACGTATTTTCGGCTGAGAAATGAATGATAATCACACTTATAGGTTAGTTTTCAGCAAAAATATCCATTAAAGGTCATAAAAGTCGATCCGAACTCAATTGGGCTGCATTTTGCAATAAGGAACCACTATCTCTGGCTCTCCCACAAAAGCACATATTTGCATAGGGAAACCAATGGCATGTATGTTGTTTCTAAAATTGGCCAAAAATAGTGGTTCCTTATTGCAAAATGCAATCCAATTCAGAAGTTGATCATAAAAAAATTTCTATCACGGTTAGAACTTGGTAAAACTTTGTCGCCACCTTATTTGTTTACATTAGGCCAAACTAGGAGCGGAGGGGCTTGAGTTTGTTTACATTTGTCCAATTTTGGGGTTCCATGATAGCCGACCAATCAGAGAGCGGCACACTTTTTCTGTAGTAAAAGGGTTGGGATGGCAATACTCTCTCGTATACAGATACCCTAGATCGAACATGAGATTCACGACTAAAACCATAAATTTCGAATTTTATTTCGTCATATTTCAATTTTTTAGGGGTGCCTCTGGAAGGGAACTTTATGATGAAACCAATTGAACCACATTTAAAAGCTCAACGATATGTGTTTATGAGCTTTTATGTATGTATAAGCCTCTTTTACGGCGCGCTAGGGCGCTCTGCGATGCCTACTCGCCAAAGGAATCTGTCATGGTAGAGATCCTCCGGAAGCTGGCATCTCTCCATCTCTTCACGGATGCCCTCTACCCACAGTTTGGCTGGACGCCCTCTCCGTCGCCTATCTGGGGGAACCCCCAGTTTATGAACTTTTGAAGGTTCCAAATTTTGTCCGACTTCTCTCCCTGAGTTGTCCCACTGTACGACGGCGGCGGCGGATAATGCGAGCTGACTATCAGACTCGGATCATTCGGCTCCCCCGTAGAGCGTGATTAATCAATCGTGTTTTTAGCTCCGGCTGAGCTCCAGTCCGGGCCCTCATCCTATAAAACGTGCCCCTTCCCCTCCCTCCTATAATAGCACACCGAAAATCAGGTTTGTTATAAAAAGTTTCATCTTGATCTTTAAGAGACTAATTTTTCAAGATGAATTTGAAAACAATTATCTTTAGGCATCTTTAATACTAAGATACACAAGTATCTGCAGTCCCCGATGTTCTTTGTCTGTGAGTTAGAATTGAAGGCAAACATAAAGTGCACAATATGACCAATTAGTTAAAGCATGTTCTATTGCTTAGGCGAAGGATAGAAGGTACAGTATATAAAACGCAAGTAGAATTTTTTAGTTCTTTCTAATTCCGCATGGTATAGCTGTAATGACATTATAATCAAAAAAAGAAAAATCCTTAAATTTAAAAAATTGCCAAGTTTTATCTTGGTCCTGCAAAATCATCAGTTTGCAGATGCGCGGCAGTGTTCCTTAGCCATCAATATGAACTTTACAAAATTAGCGCAAAGCAGTGCATTTTGAAGATCTCTGATGTGCATGCTCAAAAAGAGAATCGCTTTTTAGGCTGTGCATGTAGGGTCTCCTGTGAGTCGGCTGCATTTTTTGAGTGCAACAGAGCCACTAGGAAACAAAGTGCACTGCCGTGCTAGGGAAGAACGCCGTATGAGCCATGAGGCGTTGCTAAATATCCTTCTGCAAGTTAAGAATTCTTCGGAAAATTTGCGATTATTTCCCTTCCGATTTTTCGGAGGGTTTCATTCGTAATTTGATCTAAAAATGTCTGGAAATATCATGAAAAAATATTCATAACTTCCATTTTAAAAAAAAACATTTTTCTGAGAGGAAACTCGGCAACATTCGAATGCTCATACGGCGTTTTTGCTCAACTTAGCAGTGCAGTTATCAGTTGTACAATATTTCCCTTTCCTTCGTGCGAGGCAATTTTGGACACGGTGGCGTTCAAGTTACACGTCCACTAACTTGTGCAGCTATAGCTTCGTTAGGACGCGGGCGGAACGAGCCTTCACTTGCAAGGGGGCGCCCTCGTCACAATCGTGTAATTTATGTAATATTGTTGTAACGCCAAGATGGCGCCAGACGCCTCCACCTGCCGTAAAAATATTTTCCACTTTTTTAAGGAATCATTCTCCGCGTTTCTTTTCTCCTCTCATCCAGACTTATTTACTGCACTTTCCTCTTAATTTCCTCGTAATTTAACATTATTTTCCCTCCATTTCCTTCCACTTCTTCTTTCCTGCGCCACGGTCTCTCTCCCGGAGGGGCTTTTCTGGCCCCCATCCCCCTCCCTCCGCATGTGCGAAACGTCAACTCGATTTACTTCTTTCATCCTCGATTTTTCCTCGCTCTCTCTTTCGTTCGCGCTTCTTTCTGTTTTAAGCTTCGATTGCTTTAATCTCCTCCTCCGACTCGATTTAAAAAAGTGCGAAACGGCTCAACCGGCAGTGTTGTCGTTTTGCTTTATATAATCTGATTTTTCCGCATGAAGTAAAGCATAGCAGACGCATAACTAAATGGCAACATTGTTTTCTGGTTAATAAAGAAACACGTGAACTAAAGTTTGGCTTGGAGACCGACAAGCAATTCTACCGTGCTAAGGTGGACCCCCGTGGTTAAATTTGCTTACAATAAAGGTTAAAGTAGCATTTTTTTGTCGTAAAATCTACGTTGAAACGTTGCAGTTACTTATTTTAGGAATTGAATTGTTAAATCAGCAATTTAATTTTCTCCGTGAACGGACTCCGGTTTTTTTGGCCATTATGGTGATTCTTTAAATAGAAAATGAAAATACCCATTGGTCCGATAAAATAACGTACGTCGAGGAGATTTCTAGACGTTGCTCACCCTAGCCTCGGGATATCTCGCACCATTTAAATCCTCCGAAACATTTTTCACTGGAGAATGATTAGCGATCCTGGACCCTCATAACGCTACATGACAGAGGTCCATATATCCTGCGGCTGTCCCCTCGCAAAAACTAGAAATGTATATCGGCGTAAAATATGAGGGGCACAAATGAACCGGAGACTCGAAACCAAATTTGAAAACCGTGATTTATTCCGGGGTTTTTATTTTGGATCGGTGTAAGCTGGATCGAAGGGATGGAAGACGAGGGAGTGGGGGTGGTGGGGGGTAGGTTAGCACCCGGGTACTTACAGAGACGGATTCAAATCCCTGCGGCGGTGCTCACGAGCGTATCTCCATGGAACAAACAAATGAGAAAGAGGAAGGAACGGGGTGGGGGCGTTTGGCCCCTTTCACTGCCGTCCTCCTTCCGCCCGCCATCGAATACTCCATCAGGGTAAAGATTAATTAAAACGTTTAAGAACCCCTGACATTATTCGCCTGGTTTCTGCGCGCTGCAACACAAATCCGTTTGACACCGTTAGTATACGCATTTCTGTTTTGACCCTTACTCTCAACTCCACCTCCATCACTACTGCATCGGTAGCTAAGAAAAAACGCCGTATTATTGTTTGCATGTTGTCAAATCGTTTCGGATCAAGTACGAATTCCCGGAAAACTCGTATAGCATCATCTACCGCTATGGTACATACCGTGGTCTCTCTCACCTGGTTTCATCCGACTTTTAGGCTGAGCAAAAACTGCAAATCTGTGTATCACATTTCAGAGGATAGGGGCGAGCTGGAATCTTACCTGAAACAAACGGTAAATAAAGAAAATATAGCGGATATCATGTTAGAGGATGAAGTGAAAATTCTAAAACTAATACGAATGAAAGTGTAAGTTCTTAAAACTTGGGCCTAGCACAATTTTAAAATCGCCTTCAAAAAAAGCGGATACCACAGGCGTACATTAGAGTTAACGTGAAAAAACGGGGGAGGGGGAGGCTAAAAATACAACTCTAGCAAAAAACCCGCGACGGCGACGTTTAGACTGAAAATGACTCAGTTTTGTGTCGAAACGTCTCGAGGTTTTTTTAATGTTGTATGTCTGGCCTTGTTTCTCGTTTTCCCTTTCTTGTTTTTTTATCATTTTACCGTTGTCTCGGGCTGCTTCATACCTATCATCAGAGTTAAAATAGTTGCTAGTGCGCGCCTAGTACAATAGTAAACTTCTCTAATAACCGCATGCTGCTCTTGAATCTCTAATACACTTTACTTATGAATGCCACAGTTCAATCGCCTTCAAAGAGTAAAGATACCAAACGCGTACATTAGAGTTAAAATAGTTGCTTGTGTGCGCCTAGCAAAAGAGAATACCTCTATTTCCGTTCTCTGATACTCTTATCCAACTTTGCGACTGCTTCTTTCTGTTCGCTGCCTGTCGCTTCATTTCAGCATGGTAATTTCTCTTCATATTTTCTGATCCTTCATTCTAACCTTCCCATTTTTCTTACACCTCTATTCAACTTGAAAAAGGGTATCCAAATTCATTAAGCGGATTTTAGATTTTCTACTGTTGCATCTTTTTTTTTTTTTTTTTTTTTTTTCTTTCTTTCTTTCTTTTTTTTGTGTGAAACGTTAAATTAACTTGGTTTTTTACTGACCCCAATATTTTTGTGCATTACTTAAAATCACGACCATGAATGGATGTTTCTATCGATGGATCTTAAATTTCAACCTAAGTTCACGTAACTAACCCTTTTTGCCGGTTTAAGTGTTTTTAGAACTCCTCAAATTGTGAAAGTCTTGCACATTTTAAAGTTTCCAAAATACATCCTTCCCTTTCATTTTAAATTAGGAAGTGTTTCATAAAAGAGAAATGAGTGACATTTTTTTTTTAAAAAAAAATGAGTTTGCTGGTTTTGAGTTCCGTGAGATGCGTACTTGTCTCTTGCCTAAGTTTTAAGTCCGCATAAAATATCTAGACTGCAACAAGCTTGATTTTTCCGTTGAATCATGTGGGAGAGTAAAGCTTTTCAACCCATTTTCTTCGTTCTAGGTCGATGTCACTTGCTTTCTTTTTGCAGATAACAGTCTAATTATTTTGATAGAGGTACAAATTTTACATGAACACAACACACAGTCTTTTAAATTCTATTCTATACTTCAAGTTGCGGAGGCTCATATATCCCCGTCAATATCGAAGGCACATTCGACGTATTTACAGAAGAAGGAATTGTGTGAATTAGGGCCGGATTTACCTACTTGCCGCCCCTTTCTCATTCGTTTTAAAACATCAATGAAAACCATCAAATGAACGTGCCAGCGGGGGAGGGGTGCATAAGACGCGTTTACTGGTGTTGAACACATTTTTTGGGAAAGCCTTGTCAACACTACTAGCAAAAGTTCACGGAATTTTGCGCGAAAGTTAAGTTCCGTATCTCTGTGTGGACAAGGCCTTCCATTCATAAGAAATGAACGAAAAAATTATGAAAGAACCAACATAAATGTGGATTAATGATCTTAACTTCAGCCGCCGCGCCTCGCAGACCGCACTGTGTTTGACGCAATGCGTGAAGTATTCACGCAGTCTTGTAGGCGCTGTGCGTCTCACGCTGATCGCACTGTGTTTGCCGCAATGCGTGAGGTATTCATGCATTCTTGTAGGCGCTATCCGTTTCACGCTGTCCGCAATGACCGCACTATGTTTGATGCAATGCGTGAAGTATTCGTGCAGTCTTGTAGGCGCTCATGTGTGTTACATGTCGATCGCTGCGCCGAGGGCTTCTCATTTTCATCTTAAGTCCTCGTCCAGCATCATTTCTCTTTAGGTGAGTCGCGCCGTTCCAGGCCTAATTGCGTGTTTGGTTTCTCTCTTAACTCGACTAATAAAAGGTGCTGTCCCTTGTATCCCTGAAAGACGACAGAAGTAGAAATTACTATACTCTCAGAAAATTAGAGATTATGTTGCCTTTTCTCGTTCGTAATTTTTTTTTCTAAATCCGAATTTTTTTTATACCTACATTTAAAAAAATTGCAAAATTTGCCGCCCCCTCTAGATTTGCCGCCATAGGCCGCGGCTCATGTGGCCACCCCCTTAATCCGGCCCTGGTGTGAATAGGATTTGCGTATAGCATAATAATTTCATCATAATTTTATCATAAAATTATATTTCTAATATGTGTCCCAGCAATTGCAATCTGTTACGATATTTTCTATCATAAGGGAAATTCTATTAATAATGCAATTGCCTAATCCAACGATAAAAAGAAAAATACAAGAAATATGGGTATGACAAGGCTAAAATGGTAAACCAACACAGCCAGGGCGCTTCGAGCCAGTTATATACCCATTTTCAAAAGGAACCAAAACTAAAAGTTAAAAAATCAAAACAGGAAAATGAGCCTGAAACTGACCGAGGTATAGGTCAGGTAGTGGTTGATGCAAACTAAAAACTGAAAATTCTATTTTAGCGTATACATTGTGCTCCAATTTACGAAACTCTTCTGAGATCATTTCTCGATTGAGCTGCCTAATATACAACGTAAATATTAGATCGAACGTGCCGTAATCTACCGGGTGGTTCTGGTTAGGCCTTTGGGAAAACATTGCTCATAAACCCATGCCGAGCTCTCATCGCCACGTCGGTTATCTCTTTGTTTACATTTCAAATTTACATTACGGATTGCTTACAGAAACGTACATACTTACACACATTTACATATGACCGCCAGGGTACGTTTTTAAATGAAACGTATTGCATTACGACTATCATAATAACCGCCATTAAGTTCTTTAGAATTCGTAACGCTTTGCACTGTTGCCGGTGAGAGATACCTTAATATGGACAATTATATTAACACAGGGTTGCACAAGTGAAATGAACAATGGATTGGAAATTTCCGTTAAATACTCCATGATACTTCAAAGAACTGAGGAAAAATGAGGCTGATTTTCAGGGGCTGTGTATGCAACACGCACTGAAAACACCAAAGAGCAAAAACAATTTGCCTATCATTTGATTTTGAATTTAATTTCGATTTTTTTTTATGTCCTCCATAGTGTTCTAAAATTGCACATAATATTTCACAAATGGGATTTGGAGATTTTATTTTTCATAAAAAATTGCAACCCTGTATTGGAGGGGGACTGAACTTACATTTTGAATTGACTTCAACAATCTTTGTTCCTACAATTCTTTTAAGGAAAGCGGAGACGGTAGTAAACGACAGCTACTCTGCTCTGCGAAAGAAAAAATCGCATGAGCCTTCAAACTGTCCTGAATTTTTTCTGATGAAATACGAATTTGATGAAAAACTCGTGATCATTTTTCTACCAACTTTTCAGAGAAATTTGTTTTGCGCTTTATTTTAATGTATCTGACAATTCAATTCATAACATTCATAGGTATATCTTTCCTTAGCAATAATGATTTGATGAAGTGAAAATTGAGCAACATTCGAGCGTTCTTACAGCTTGATCCCTCGGCACAAAAGTTTTACAGTGGTAATTCTTTCAATTCGACAACAGCGGGCCGTGAACATTTATACCTATGTTCCACTTAGAATCGATTCTTCCTAATGGATTTGACTGGAGAAAGAACGATGTTGCCAACTTACTATGGACGCTGCTACAAATTGATTATTGAAATTGATGGACAAAACTATAGACAAAGAGGACAAGGAGGCAATAGAGCAATCCTAACGGTTGACTCTGGTGGTTCTTATAGACTATGGAAAACTCCTGAAAAATGATGGACTAACTGGGATCTCGCGAGGGTTGCCTTCAGTTCGTTTATTATTGCCCATTGCAACCACCCTTTTCTACCGATAGGATCCCTCCATTTTTCCGTCGTTTTCTTTGTCTATCGTTTTGCCTATTAACCCTTTGTTGCATGAGCTAATCGTTGATTTTAGTGAGTACATTGTAGAGTATTTTTTCGACAGTAGAGTAAGTTGAAATTGATTTTTGTAGTAATTTTTTAAGTTAAGGGATCAAACTTATAATGCTGCCCAAAAATCATTTCTTGCTTTGATTCAATCAAATACTCCAGCATAGAAATAAAGCTGAAAACCATTTGTTGCTTTCATGCAACGCTATGCGATAAAGGGTAAAATCAATAATTAGCCCTCAGGGCTCATGGTTCACGACTGTCTCATGACATCATCCATCAGTTTCTTCAGTTAGTTACTTCTGTGAATATAAGCATCACAGAAACTGCGCGTTTGAAATCATCTTATAAGTTATTGTCAACCTATGTAAGATTCACCGATCATGTTAAAATTCTCTAAAATTCATAGAGCACTCTAAAAAGACCCTTTAAAAAAATCTCAGCGAGGTTTACATCACAAAAAGGACCAATACCATGAAGAGAGGAATTCACCTGGAATAATAAAAAAAAAAATACAAAAAGACGAACAGACGGGAGAAGCTAGAGTAGAATGAGTAAAAAAAACTCGGGATAGCAAATGCCAGAGAAACAAGGTTGGAGCGGTATTTCGATGCGAAAGGGAAGTTCCCGATCAAATGCGTTTCACTTCGACGGCAGAGAATCTAACGGCTCGATTTTTCGCAATAAAAAACTACATACACAGGGGAGACGGAAAGAGGGTCTTAAAATTAGAAAATGCAGCCGGGTTGAAGGCGCGGTAAAACTTGGAGGAGGTCAACCGTCAAACGGTTGTTGATGGCAGACGGGAGCTCGAGGTAGCATGTAATCGAATTTGTCAATAATCCGTCTATTTGTCTGCGTTCGAGAGCCGAAAAGTATCTCTTAAACTTATTCTTGGCGTAGTAGATAAATAAAATCCCCCCACCGCGTCGGAGGTGGAGGAATATCGTTCTGTCCGGTTCCAGGTCGCTTCCGGTTTATCCATTGGCCAATATAGTGTTGCCTTTGTTTCCTGCGCAGTGTTGCCAATTTTTACTTTATAATCCTTATTTCTTCATCAGGCTTAAAGTAAGGTCGGTGCATTCGTGCGCAGAACTCGGCAATGGGGGCTGTCGATAAATTATATGACTCTCTCATTTCGAGTTTTTTTTTTTTTTTTTTTTTTTTTTTTTTTTTTGTGGAAAAGAAAAGGGACTTCAAGGAAAATGTTACGTAATTATTATTTGTTTTTTTTTGGGGGGGGGGGGGGTTGTCTAGATTAGCGTTACGATCACGTTACAAGGGGTGGGTGAGTGTCAAAAAACGGACAAATCGCGTTACCCACGTAATTTAAGGACAGCTGCATGCTCCATAGCGTCTCTTATGTGAAAAGGGAATAATAAGAATTTGAATGAGGTGACCTGCATTGAAAATTATTATCTTCTTCCATTTGTTCCACGTGACACAGCTACTGTCTTTTTTTGGCTTTTGGTAACTGGAAATTTAAAGGAATCTGAATTGATACAGCTAGGAGGACAACAGTATTCCCCACAGCCATTCCGCCTTCAATTTTCGAGGTAGGCCAGAACATGTGCTTCATGCAGCTATATTTTATGTATTTTAGGATTCGGTTCTTGTCTGTCTTCGAATCTTGCCTGATACTGAACTTTCAACCTTACTTGACGATTTTGATGCTAGCTCTGTTTTCTTATTCAAGCCTCCATTCTTAACTACTATATGCTTTAAAACTTCCCTGATTTTCCCTGAAAGTTTCCATTCCCTGATAAATCTCGATTTTCCGTTTATTCTCGGTCCTAGAAACCATGCGGTAGGTATATTATATCGACTGTGAAACTGCAAAAATGCGTATCTCAGTTATGGTACTGTTTCAAAATCTCCGCTACTATTGTATTTTTTTAAAATGAGATTGAGAAAACATCATGGCTTAAAGTTTTTACAGAATACACTTCATAAAGAGAAGAAAAATTACTGAAATTTTCAAAAAATGATGCTCAGCAGTTTTCCGTGCAGAAAATAAAGTACGACAGGAAGTCTGCAATGCCGCAAATCTATATACGCATTTCTGCAGTTTCACCCATCAATGTGTGCTATGAAAACAACACTTCTTTTCATAATTTCTTCGTGGTAGTAATGTTTATCTAGCATACTTTTAAAACAGCGCTTCAGCAAAAATCAAAGATCTATACCAAGGAAAATACCATAGGAAGTCTGCAACGCCGCAAACCGATATACCCATTTCTGTAGTTTCACCATCGATATGTGCTAGGAAAACAATACTTCTTTTCATAATTTCTTCGTGGTAGTAATGTTCATCTAGCATACTTTTAAAACAGCGCTTCAGCAAATATCAAAGATCTATAACAAGGAAAATACCATTGGAGTCTGCACCGCCGCAAACCTATATACGCATTTCTGCAGTTTCACTATCGATATGTGCTATGAAAACAATACTTCTTTTCATAATTTCTTCGTGATAGTAGTGTTTATCTATAGCATACTTGTAAAACAGCGCTTCAGCAAATATCAAAGATCTCCAATCGTCCATATATGGATCATAAAACCTTGCCCGCGGGAGAATCAGAGTTTATCGGGTAATGTGGCCAACGTGGGGCCGTAGCGCCCCTCCTTCCTTCTCCCTTCCGGAAACAAAGCGACCCGTGAAGCCTGAAGCCGTAGCGTTAAAGGCGATTTAGCGTTTGGACCGGGGACCCATACCATCTGCAACTTCATTTATTTAACTTTGCGGCAGTTCCCGCAACGATCAGATTATGGTATGGTAAGTATGAGGCCGCTCTTCTCGGGGACATTTCTTTTTACGTGATCAATATTTATCGACGTTTATTTGTCTTACCCTCGTCGTCCATTGAGACAATCAGTGAACGAACATCCTCGTTCTTGTCAAAATCGGTGTCATTTCGTAGCTTGGATCACAATAGGGCGTATCTATACCTATAGATGAGCCCGAAGAAGCATTGGGTTATATGGATGACAGAGTTCATCGCGAAGTGTAGTTACGCCTTATGTCAGGAGAGTGACAGTTGAAGGGGTCGTTCATGAATTACATATACATAATGCCCAAGGGAATTTTTCTATGTTTCTTTAAAAGAATTGTAGAGTTGCAGATGAAATCCTTCGCTCATTTGACATCTACTACTTTTGAAACGAAACGAAAAATGAAAGAACGAAAAATAACTTGGGAGGAGAGAAAAAAGAAGAAAAGTAAGGATGAACAACTTAAGAGGGAACGGAAAATTGGATGAAGCTAAGCGAATTGATTAGATCGATGGCTAAATATGGACTGTGGATTAGAGAACAGAATACGATCATCGGAGCAGGAAAGTTTACTCTTAGGCAAGGCGCACACAACAAAAGCAACTATTTTAACTCTGATGTATGCGTTGCGTATCCACACCTTTTGAAGGCGTTTTAAGACTTGTGCTAGTCATATGGTTTTAATACTCGCACATTAAAGAGTGGATTATAGCAATTTCTGACGTCCTCAATGCAGAGATACAAAATTTGAAAACATGAAACTTTATGAAATTTCATAAAACTTTGTTTATAAAATGTAATTTTTTAAAACTTTTCAAAAGTAAAATCAATTCATCCTGAAGAGACTCTCAGCGCTTGCGCAGAGGCTATCGTCATTTCCTTTAAATTTAGGAGTCACACAATCCGGAAATTTTTAACCTATCCGTTTCGGCTCATCGCATGCCAGGTCGACAACAGCCTATTGAAATTATTATCTGCAAGAAGTGCTTAATTATTTTGCATGATCGCATTGTGACTTGAAGTTCACGTATAGTATTGTTTAGCAATATCGAGAGACAAAAATGGCCAACATCGAGGATATAATTTTCGAGAGGGAAGAAACTAGCTCTCTGCGAAAAAATTCACAAGAGAATTCGCTGAACTCGAGCATCCATCTGATGAGATTGTATCGCAAAGTTATAACAAGTAGAGCCAAAGTTCTGATCAACCGCTCTGCAAAAAACAATGGTCTCATGAAGTTTACTCATCAAAACTTTCGAAACACGTGACGCGCGTTAATCAAACAATAGTGGAACATCGAATACCACGAAAAATAAACAAGCACAGTATGCATATAGAGAGAGGAAAAATATTGCAAGATTCACCCAACATGCTTGCCCCTGTTGAAACTCTCCCATGCTAAGAGAGAACGCCGTATGAACCTTCAGACAATGCCATATTTCCTTCAATTGAAACTGAATCTACTAGAGAAATTGTGTAAATTCATCTTCAAATTTGTTAGACAATTTTTTTCGCGATTTAATACAAAATATCTGAAAATTTCAAGGTAAGATATGTATAACTTTCCTCTAAAATGTTTGTTTTATCCGGGAAATTTGGCAATTCTGGAATGGGCAAACGGCGTTCTTCCTTAGAATGGCAGAAGTGCATAATCACCTCTTCGCTTCCCTTCTATTCGTTGCGACATGTTGCTTTCTCGGATTGTCAATCATCATTCCAGTTTCCATTTTGCCATATGGACTACATTTTGCAAGAACGAACTCATAATCCCGACTCAGATCATAGTAGCACCTATCTGCGTGGGAAGATTTATGACAGAAAAGTTGTTTCTAAAACGAGCCAGAAATAACAGTTCCATGTAGAAAAATGTCATTCATATCTTAGAGGGCACGAGCGCAATTGGACGTTTGTTACTTTCGCGAACAAACAATCATCATTCAAGTTTCCATTTTACCATATGAACTACACTTTGTAATAAGGAACTCATATTTCTGACTCAATCATAGAGGCACATTCTTTATAGGGAAACTAATGGCAAAAACATTGTTTTTAATCCAAAACGATCCAGCAGAAATAGCAGTTCCTTGACGCAAAATGTAGTTCATATCGCAGTAGGCAAGAGCACCATCGGACGTATAATTATGCCGAAAAGAGCTTTATACAAATGACTTAAATGATAAGGAACGATGAAGTAGGCATCTCCTATGCACAATGTTTTGTTTTCATTTAATGCATTATGGTACATGGTTCGTTTCATCATAGAAACGTCCAATTAGTACAAAAATGCGCACTAGACATTATTAGTGTATTTTGTATCAGCTCTGAGCACAATACAACTAGTCCGCGGTTTGTCCCCCATCGTCCTGTTGTCATCTTGATGTCACAGCTACCTTTACAACTACTTTCATATGCAAAAACCTCCTAAGTTTAAAGGAAACCCCTAAGAAAATATGCACTTCGTAGCATGTCAGACATCTCCACTCAAAGACTATAGCTCCTCTGGCGCTAGGACAAATCTCGATTTCCACATGAACCCCTTTCTCCGTAAGACTCCAAGCTCTCCGCGTCTCATGTTCAAATAAGGATGCGCCCCTGAGTCAAGTCAGAGGAGCGACGAGATGTAACTGAGTCCGGATTATCTCTGCTCGTTGTTCATCTCCTCGTTCTTTTTCTTGCTGT
Source organism: Bemisia tabaci (assembly GCF_918797505.1). NCBI lineage: Eukaryota > Metazoa > Arthropoda > Insecta > Hemiptera > Aleyrodidae > Bemisia > Bemisia tabaci. The sequence continues at coordinate 49,115,192 of NC_092794.1, forward strand.
TCTGTCGCCTCCTCTTCATTCTGATGATGTTTGTCAGATCGTGCGAAAAAATTTGGATGCTTCACACGGGTTTAAATAGGGGGAAAAACTGACTTTTAACCACCATCCGGCGACAGAACTTCTAGTCTTCCGCGCTAGGGAAATAAAACGCAGAACACCCGGAAGTTGCCTAAGTTCAGCTGATAAAATGCTGGTTATTTCAATTGACTGACAAAGCTATTGACAAAGAGGTTGAATAGACAATGCAACGATCTTATTGGTTGAAACGTGCGGGTCGTCATGGACTAAAAAGGAAAATGATGGACTATCTGCATCGAAAAATGAAATTATTAAAAAAAGTAAAAGTCCTTTAAGAATACAAATTTAAATGTATCATAACTTTATACGTACGCCTAATTTAAATCAAGTTAATAGTTTTACTGTAGATTTGAATTTACCTTCTAACAATTTTTTGGGTTGTCGTCAGTTAGTCTATTATATTTACCTCATTTGTCCACTGCAACTACCCGCTTTCATTATTAGCATCGATCCGTTTTCCCGGCGTCGTATTTTTTGTGTACATCACTTTCAAAAATCAGCCCGCAAAGGATTTGGGAATTTAGTTCTCCATACAGGACGGCTTTAAACGGAGGTTTTTTTTTTAATAAAAAACTAGGCAACAATGAAAATTAAAATTTTGTGAGCAAAATCTTCATAATCTGAGAAAAATTCACAGGGAGTTGAAAAGTTTGTTTCTCTGGGAGGTATAAGATAAAACTGAGCCCAGTTTATAATAGAAAAATATAAGAGGTTATATGTATATTTCCTTTATAATGACCTCCATTGTACACCAAAAAAAAAAGAAAAAAAAAATTTTGCATGGGCAGACAAAATTCTTAAAGATATGAACTTCTGTGCCTAGCCCAAATGAAAAAAGAGAAACTACTAATTTTAAGACCGAACCACTCGCCTCCATGCAAATGTTGGTGTCTTAAGAGTGTCATTACTGCCTGAGCCAAAAAGCCACTTCACAGGAGAGCAATTAATCCTATTTCCTGAGTAAGAAAAAATAATCTCTCGAATCTACAACCGGACGGGAATAAAAATCTCGGCAGTTCACAGGAGCTTCATCAACAGTCTTGCCGAGGAAGAGTCCGTTCAGAAAATGCATTTAACTTTTTGAAAAAGGGATAAAACCCAGTTTTATCGGGTGAGCGCTCATTCGGTTTGCAATAAAAGCTCTCAGAGTCGGAGCCGAAGTTTGATGGAATTATTTTAAATTTATTCCTTCTTATCTCTCCAGTCCACGCAAAAAGTTCGATCCTCCACGAAACGAAGGGAACTTTGCTAACGCCGAACGCTCGGGATATGCTACAGGTGGTCGGCGCAACGGCGTTTGGGGGAGCTTAGAGTAGTTGTAAATTCCTTCCCTTTCAAGAGATGTACAACAGCCAGACACCAGGATCTTCACTCCCCATTAAACGCTCCGTTGCGTTCCTCCAGACGAGAGGTTTTTTGGAACCGGGCAGTCGTCGGAGAGGATACTGTTCCAACTCATAAAATACACCCCTATACTTGCCCCCCTCCCCCTCACCAAAGAACAAGCTTTCGTATAATGGCAGGAACATTTTTTAAAAATTAAATCTGACTAAATGCATCTTGCTTCTCTGTCTATTCCGGTTACGCATACCACTGATACAGAAAAGACCTGTGCTGCTCTTGGTGTCTGTAAGAACCGTTTTAGCCCTGAAGTTGGAAGCGCTTGAGAAAAGTTTAGGAGAATTGATTTTCATTTTCGATGCCGTTACTTAAAGACGTTGGCTCAGTTTGGAGGCTATGTCTCGTCGAGCAAATCAGACAAATCTAAAATTCACTCCTTATGGTGCAAGTATTAAAAACCTAGGACTGGCACAAGTCTTAAATCGCCTTCAAAAGAGGTGGATACCAAACGCGTACATCAGAGTTAAAATAGTTGCTCAAGTGCGCCTAGCACAAATGCACAAGGGTAAACTTTTCTATCCTAATGAAGCATGCCGTTCTCTGATACATTTATGTATCTCTAGCCATCGGTACGATCAATTTGGTTAGTTCTATACATTCTTCTCTCTGTTTCAATCTTCTCTCAATTTTTCTCTTTAACTTTCTTACCGGTTTGTTTTTTTTGTTTTTTTCATTTCATGTGCCACGAAAGTAAGAGAGAAGGTCGTTTTCATTCACGATCCTGCGAATTCTCCGTTGTGACTATATTAAATGAGCCACTTTCCGAGCGGGGCAGAGTTCTTTAGTTGTTGTCATATTAAATTGGAAAAGAAAATGAGTGCGCAAACGTCTCAAAAGTAACCGAGTAATGCTGCAATGCCAAAGAAAAACACCGAGGGAGCTTTTGAACGTTGCCAGTTCCTCTCTATAATTGTTGATTCTTAAGATTGAGGAAAGTTATACATTTGTTTCCTTATAGTTTTTTTAGTGCGCTGAATTTAGAAAACTTGAACATATTTTTTCTTGATACGCTTAGATGCTCTGAAATAAATTGCAAATAGAATTATTAACAAAAATCCTAAGGACAACAATTCACGAAGCTTTTCAGTTTGTTTGTATTGATAATGGTCAAAGAGAAAGAGAACTTTATGACATGCAAACTTACAATTGTACTATATCGATATCGGAGCATAGGGGAGTGTTTAACAATAACGCCCAGAAAGTCAAACCTCCCGCTCATGAAAAATGCACAGTAGTCTACGTGAGTCAAATCGCACACTAAACTTTACCATGACGTTCTCTGCTATAAAAAAATCAGGTAACCTCAATCTTGACGCTTTGGCTCAGCTGGAGCCAATTGTTTACACTTTGGACGAAAGAGGATGGGAAAGGAACAAAGTTCGATTGAGAAGCCTGCCAAAACCGTTGAGGCGCGATTTGACCTACATTGAGAATCGCGTTTCTTGCGATTTGGAAGTATAACCAATGTAAAATAAAAACGTTGATACTTTGTAAGGAGTTACTTTCATCATTTTCAATGCATGAATCGTGTTCTACGAAAAATTCTAATGAAGAAACATGTATCAGAATGCTTAAATTCGTACTTCGTCAAGTGGTTCAATCCACTGCACTGGAAAAAAACCCCTTTTGGATCTAGAGTCCAGACTCTTGAAAACATTGACAAGAAAAAATCCTCTTGATTCAATCGGAATTTTGCTTGAATCAAAACGAAATCCGCTTAAATTAAGGGGATTGGTTCTTGATTGAAGCTAGATTCTGATTGAATCAAGAGTACTTTTCTTGTCGATGTTTTTAAGAGTCTGGACTCTAGATCCAATGTGTTTTTTTTCCAGTGTGCAAAATTTTAACAGTGCATTTTGAAGGTGGAAATTCGGCATCACCCCGTTATTCTTACAAGGTTTTTCCTTAATGCTCGTACATGCTACTCAGGTGAAACTATAGCGTTTCAAACCGTGCGCCTTAAACTTATCAGTGTCACGGCGAAGTTCGTGCGGATCATTACTTAAAGTGCGCCGGGGTGCCGCTGCGTCTCGACGCGCCAACAAATGGCGGGAGTTCCGCTCTTAATTCAACCCCGCTCCTGCTTTTTCAGTCGGCAAAAATGAAGAGTCATCAAACCCTGAGAGAATCACAGCTAATTTGTTTCTGACAGGTGAGCACCGAGATCTGCCGCAGCTCTCGCTCCAGGAACCCAATCCGAGTGCGTTTCAAGTTACCGCCAATCACACCTCCAAACTCTCGGTCTGGCGCGTTTGAAAAGCGTTCGAGTGGTAGTATAATACTTCACTTACAGTTAATTTTACAGTAATTACAGTAGTTGTTAGTTACAGTAATTTTTTTAATTTTTTTTATTATTAGTATTGAAATATTCTTTAATTTTATACTACGAGATGGAAATTCCAGAGATCTGCTTTGGCTCTCACTCTAAGTCCCGAATCCGAGTGCGTTTCGAGTTACCGGCGATCACACCCTCAAACTCCCGGTATACCGCGTGTGAAAAGCGTTCGAGTGGGAGTATAATACGTTACTTGCAGTTAATTTTTTTAAATTTTTTATATTATTATTGAAATATTCTTTAATTTTAAACTACAAGATGGAATTTCCCGGGATCTGCCGTAGCTCTCGCACCAGGATCCGAATCCGAGTGCGTTTCGAGTTACCACCGATCACACCTTCAAACTCCTGGTCCCTGATAGCGCGTTTGGAAAGCGTTCGAGGAGGAGTATAATACGTTACTTGCAGTTAATTTTTTTAAATTTTTTATTATTATTATTAAAATATTCTTTAATTTTATACTATGAGATGGAATATCCAGGGATCTGCCTTGGCTCTCAATCTGTGACCCAAATCCGAGTGCGTTTCGAGTTACCGCCGATCACACCTTCAAACTCCCAGTCTAGCGCGTTTAGAAGCGTTCGAGTGGGAGTATAATACGTTACTTGCAGTTAATTTTTTTAAATTTTTTTTTATTATTAAAATATTCTTTAATTTGATACTTTAAGATGGAATATCCAGGGATCTGCCTTGGTTGCCACTCTGGGACCAAAATCCGAGTGCGTTTCGAGTTACCGCCGATCACACCTCCAAACGCCCGGTCCCTGATTGCGCGTTTGAATAGCGGATCAAGTAGGAGTATAATACCTTACTTGCAGTTATTTTTTTTTTTTTTTTTTACTAGAATATTCTTTAATTTGATACTAAAAGATGGAATTTGCAGGGATCCGTCTTGGCCCTCACTCTGGGACCCAAATCCGAGTACGTTTCGAGTTACCACCGATCACACCTCCAAAATCCTGGTCCCTGATAGCGCGTTTAAAAAGCGGATCAAGTAGGAGTATAATACGTTGCTTGCAGTCAATTTTTTTTTAAATTTTTTTATTAAAATATAATATTCTTTAATTTGATACTACATTATGGAGTTTCCAGGGACAACTGAAAATCCAGAAGGTATATACTATGGATAGATTTGTTTCAATACATTTGTACCTGATTTATTTTCAATGAAGTTATCTTATATTCTAATTATAGGTGTTATGCCAAAGGGTATTTTCCCCATATTTGTCACTGGAGTTTCTTCCTCTATTAGATAAAAATTGCTGTCGGATTAGGGTAATTAAAAATCGATAATCGATGACAATCAAAGTGACCGGATGAAAAAGTTTGCAATTTTTGTTCATAATTTTTGACGAAGTATTATATTTTATAATTAATGGATATTTTTCCTTCAAACAACAAACTTTTCACAACGATACAAGTCACAAAACATATTTTCATACTGATCTTTTCAGGAGGTTGACTCCTTCGTTCTGGTAATGATCTCCATATTTTTGTCACTAGTCACAAAATATATTTTATAATGTCCTAATAAGGACATTTTGAAATCTTCATTCTAGTGAGGATTTTCATATTTTGATGACGTCACGTACGAGGAGGACGTGGTCACGGACGTCGAGCAATTAATTAGCAAGCGCAGGTGGTTGTTCGATGGTTCGCTGGAGTGTATCGGTGGGATCATTCCCTGTTTCCGCGGGACAATTACCTTGTTGAAGGTTGATTTAATTAGTGAGTTAGCGCACAGAGCTTTGTGGACCCAAATTAATGAAACGAAAGCCACTGTCATTAGCCTCATTTTCAATCAAACCGCATCGCGCTCGCGTGTGAGTTAATATTGTCCTCCCGAAGTTGTAGTTTGTTGTTGATTCCTCACTCCATTGGCTATGTTCTACCGCCCAACTCTCAATATCAGAGAGTTTCGATAACATTAAAAGAGATTTTGATTGACTTCAATTTTTGGGCCTCGCTGAGTTAAATCGGAAACTCATGAGCCGGTGGCCAACGGCTGTAACAGACATTTTAGTCATTTTCCCGGGTGGTAGGGTCAAAATATAGAATTATTTAATAATTCAGCGTGTTTTTGACTTACAAAACAATTTAAATCCCTCAGTCTATATGGTTTTTTGGATATTGACAAAAATACGATTTGCTTTCCTAAATTATGACCATTAACACGTTAGGTAGTGTTACCGGCTTCAGTTCACCGGCCGTTATAAAATGTTAGCACGGTATCAGGGTTATGCTTTATTGATGTCGATTATGAAAATGTATTAAAGTTCATTATACAATATTAAGGCCAGTACACGAGCAAAACTCATGTTTGATTATGGGACGGTCGAATTTCCTGGGTATAATTGTTCCAAAAATTTCACAGCGTTTTTACAAAAATAACGTTCACGGAAATAAAAAGCATGGCTTGTTGGTTGATATGGATATTTCCAATTAATTGTGGTAGTACCCCAATAAATTAGGTTACCAATTCAAATGTTGCGGTGCATACTACCAACATTGATTGGAAATGTACCAATAAATTGTGGTAGTAACACAATTTTAGAGGATAACCCTCAACAATTTTTCCCCGTTTTTCTTCGTTCTGAAACTTTAGAGCGCTTTGAAAAAGTCAATTCTTGGAATATTTTAGGTATAAGTGACTGCACATGATTCTTAGCTAACACTGTACTGCAAAAATGTAGTCATTTCAATTTTTATTTTCACAAATTATCTGCAGGTTCCGGCGCGGCGCACAGTGGATCGAGTCAATAGGAGAAGTCGGACAGAATTTGGAAACTTTAAACGCTTATAACTCCGTTTTTACAAAACTTAGAGGTTTTAAAAGTGGTTCGATTGGTTTCCTCGTGAAATTTTCTACCAGAAGCACCCATTTAGGTTTAAAATGTGACGAAATGAACATCCAAATTTGCAGTTTTAGTCAAAAATTTCATGTCCGACCTCTCTGTTTCACTGACTCCACTGTGCGTCGGCTCGGCACGCTGAATCTCATCAATGCCCAATCTTATAACACATGAAAAAAGTCTCGTAATGCAAGAGATTCCATCTTAAATAATTCACTGAAACAATCATTAATCCAGGCTCGCCTTTTGACTCATAACCAACCGGCCAGCGTGCGTCGGTCCATTCTTAATTATGGATGAAATTGCACCGACTTGTAAACGTAAAACTCATCGAGTTTTTTCCGTGAAGGGCTCTTTCTCTATTTTATTCAACGCAGTGCACCCTTCCCGGTGACCGGAGTACGTATGCAACAGTTAGCCCTTGTAAACTGGACGCCCCCACTTCTCTCCTTTCACAACCCCACCCGACACCCCTCCCGTCCCCCGTGGAACCCTCCCACCCTTTCGTCCGCACGGAGCAGAGGTCAGTTTAAAGCTTTCAGCTCGTGAATTATTCACCCGGAGAAAAATAAAAAAAATAAAAAAATAAAAAAACGCTCCTGCGAAGGGAGAAGTTTCAGTCCATAGAGTTTTTATTGCTCCCTCGTCCTCCCTTCAAATCCCCTCAGCTTCATCCCGCGCTCTCGCGAAACGTATTGATAAGTGAAAGGGACCAAACTAAAATAAAAACGGGGCAAAGTCTCCTTGAGTATAATTCACTTCTAACAAAAAGAGTGACTCGATGACGTCCATATATTCTCAGTTTCCGTTTTATGAGCTGCAGCGTAATCGCTTCGGTTGCAGATATTTAAGTCGCTCGGCGCTTTTTTCACCGCTTTTTTATTCTTGAAGCTTTGAGTTAATGCGAATGCTTTGGACTTATTCAAATTTATTTGCCGTTTCCCCATATCGTAATCAAAGCCTGTTATTTCTTCATCGTTAGGGGGAAAAGAGGGGTGAGAGAGGATAAAGAAGGAGAAAAGGAGAGATAGATAGGGTGGCAAAATTTATAAATTAAAAAAATCTGAGGAAAATTCTCTTGAAATTTTGGAGGAGCTTTCTAAGAAAACAACATATTCCCAGGGCAGTGTTACTAAAAATGAGCAACTGCTGCACTGCTAACTTGTAAAGACATAGCGATTATGAAAATCCCAAATCACGCATCTCGGTTTGCGACGTTGCAGATTTCCTGTCATATTTCCCTTTTTAAACGGATAATTACTCAGTAATTCTGAAAAACTGCCGCGACGATTCTTCTCGGAGCGTGGAAAATTCTGTAAAAACGCCAGGAAATTATGTTGATTTTTCTCCTTTAAAAAAATAAATTAGGAGCGGAGATGTTCAGACACCGCAAACGAGATGCTTGGTTTGGGAGTTTCACCGTCAATATACGCTTTTTAGGCTTCTTCAATTTATCTAAAAATATGTACGTATATTTCACACAATCCTCTGTGAGAAATTTGATGAAAGGAATATAATATTTCTGTTTCCTCGATTGTTCTTAATTTTCTGGGTTCATAATTTTTACCCGTGAAATACATAATTGGAGCACGTTAAGCATAGAAGAGCCAAGCCACATCAGGTATTGCCAAATCTAACTGGGCGATTTAATTTTTCACGTAAAAACGGTTGAGCAGATTTTTGTGCAAATTTTGTCGAATTTTCTGCATAGTACAAAGCAAATTCCTTAAAATTTTCAAAAGACTCCCCACAAACGTTTTCTTGTAAAAAATTAAATTGTCCAATTTTTGGCAATAGCATGTGACTTGGTTCTTTGCTGTTAATAAACGCGGTCCAATTGTAGCGTTCACGTGTTCAAAACTTATCAAGGTTTTGTAAAGCTGCAAAAGATCATTCTACCCATTGTGTAACTACTGCATTTCTTTTCGGCGGTACGTTTAGCAAAGGGTACACACAAAAAAAGAGGGAGAAAAATCTCACATTCCTCTTTCCCTAACGTCTTCCACTAATGGAGTTTGAACGCATGCTCTTTTTATGCGGGAAGAGAAACATTCCCTGATCACGCGAGTGCACATTGTTCTTCTGGTCTTGAAGGAAGTGGAGGTCATCAATTTAAACAGCGTCTTCCGGCAATTCTTCTTTGTTTTGAATACGGCTGTATCACGAATCATCTTTTGAGAACAACTGCGCACGCTAACTCGATCAACTATTATTTCTAAAAGAGCGTGCTTGAATGAGGGTGAAAAATATGCTGTTGAACCTTTAACACAGGGATTTTAAGTTGCAGAGGGAGTACAAATCCAGTGATACTATTGCATGAAGGAGTATTTTATGAGCATCTTCGGGAAATGCTCCAAAAAGTGCAAAAAACCCGATGTTGTGGCGCTTAAAATTTTTCAAATTAAATACGGAGTTTAAACGAAAACGGATTTAAAGTTTAGATTCTGCCACATCTGAGGCTTAAAGTTGTGTCATAACAAAAAAAGAAGTTTAGGTCCTATATCAGCTTTAATATGGACCGAGTAAACCAACTGCAGCTCTAGTTGCGTAGCTCTAGTCACGAATCCAGTCCGGCCGGTGACCTGTGTCGTTCCAACACCACCATCATACAGAGTCCGGCCGGTGGCCTATCCCAGTTAGACAAAAAATATTTTTAAGAAATTTTAAAAATATTAAATTAATATTTTCACAAAATATTTTTAAAAACTTTTTATATTATTTTTAAAATCTACTCATGTTAACCTCAGTTAATTTGAAAAATATTTTTTGAATATTTTCAAAATATTTCTTGAATTTTTCAAAGTATTGTAAGAATATTTTAAAAATATTGCACAAGTATTGCATCCTAGAGTGCGCGCTCTCTAGGTGATATGTTTGGTACTAATGTTCTTCCGAACGTGCATATGCGTTGCTACCGGATGGTGTATCATCGTAGAGTTGTGACTTACTTTAAAATCCGCGCCGTCCTAGTCGGGATTAGAACCCACGCCTCGGGATGGAGTTGCAATCCGTAGACCAGTACTTTACCACCAGACCAGCCAGGCTTCCTACAGATGGGCCCCTAAATTCAATCTCTTAACTATCGCAGGCCTCTGAGTCCGTAATATGTTTGTTTATTGACGGATTCTTATGATATTTTACCAGACTTTATTATTTATTATTTTTTTATTGTTTTTTATTTCATCATGTAATTTTTTCATTCTCATTTTTTAACTCTCTCTCATTTTTTTTAAACTATCTCTTTTTTTTAAGTATCATTTTTTTTAACTCATTCTTTTTTTTTTAACTCTCATTTTTTTTAACTTTCTCTTTTTTTTATTTTTTTTTTATTTATTTTTTTTTAAAACCAAATTAACGTTTTTTATAATTGCGTCTTTTTCCAGTTTTAATTATTTGGGCCTTTTTCTAGTTTGAATTTATGTCGATGTATTTATGTTATTTATTTATTGTTATTATTACTTTTTTTTCTTATAATTTTTATAATATTAATTCAAACATTTTAAAAAATTTAATATTTTAAAAATATTATGAAATATTATTTTTAAAATATTAACAAAAATAATTATGATATATTTTAACAATATTATAAAATATTATTTTAAAAATGTTTACTTTTTATATTTTTAAAGTATTTTTGGAATATTTTAAAAATATTATAAGATATTATTTTTAAAACGTTTACTTTTAATATTTTTGAAATATTTTTAAAACATTTTAAAAATAATATTTTATAATATTTTTAAAATGTTTACATTTTATATTTTAAAAATATTCCACAAATATTTCAAAAATATGTCATATTTTATATTTTAAAAGTATTTTGAAAAATATTTTTGGAATACTTTTAAAACATTCTTGAAATATTTTAAAAATATAAAGAAGAAAATATTTTCTGTAAATATTTTTGAAATAAGGTGCATATTTTTAAAATATTTTAAAAATATTGCTGTCTAACTGGGATGCCTTCTTTAAGTTTCACGTAAAGCTTTGTGGGCACCGCAAAGAAATTGCAAAACCGAAAGATAGTAACTAGTGTATCAATTATCCGTCTTGAAAAGGTAATTATGACAACACCTTAACTATGCGATTCCACTCTCAATGGGAAGGGACACAGAGACATTTCATGTGGACCGTGATGAAAGTCTCCAAGTGGCAGATGAATTCATCAATTCCGAAATCTAACATTTTCATTCTCTGATGAGCCCTGACTTGCAAGCGGACTCATGAACTTTTGGAGGTCACAAGAAAATAGTTATTGTTGGGTTTCAGCATAAACCGTTCTATATCCGCCGCGGCGTGGAATGAATCATGGCCGCTTTGAAATGTGACGTAACATAATTGGATGCTCATCATACTCGAATTTTGAGTGAGATCCCCAAGCTTGTCATAGTATTTGTGAGGAGATGTAGGGATGACACTTTACCTCCCCCACCCCTCGTCCTTTTATTTCTCCCCACTTTATTCCGTAATCCGTGGGCCATTTTTCATAGCGACCCTTTCTCCTGGTGTATGGCCGCTGCATATTTCCATAACAAACCTCAAAGCACCCTTATTCATTTAAAAAATAATTCTGGTGAGAGTGCCGGGCCTCGCCGCGCTTTCCAGGATCTAGCGGGGTGGTCAAACTTCAGGGTGAATTTCGAGTTCCTGAACTGTCGCACAGTGGATCGAGTCAATAGGAGAGGTCGGACAAAATTTGGAAACTTTAAACGCTTATAACTCCGTTTATACAAAACTTGAGGTTCTAGAAGTGCTTTCGTCGGTCTCCTCGTAAAATTTTGGAAGACGTTGGACATAATGAGAAAGATAAAAACTTTTATCCTGGTTCATATGTAACATTGAAGTATGACCTGCAGTCCGCAGAATCAGTCCGATTCTTGAAACTTGTAGACAAGACAATAGACAAAGAAGATCAAGGGAAAATAGAACGATCTTATTGGTTGAAATGTGTGGTTGCTATGGACTGAGGGGAAAAATTATGGACTAGCTATCTTACCTCTTTTGTCTATTGCAACTACCCGCTTTTACCAATGGGAATGCTCCATTTTCTCTTAGCCTTCTTTGTCTATGGCGTTGTCTATCAATTTCAATTTGGTCTCCTCGTAAAATTTTCTTCCAGATGCACCCCTTGAAATTTAAAATGTGACGAAATAAACATCAAAATTTGCAGTTTTAGTCAAAACTTTTACGTCCGACGTCTCTAATTGACTCGATCCACTGTGCGACCGTTCTTGTCTCCTGGTTTTTCATCCACAGTGCATCGGACTTCCTCTGCGTGCGATTTATTTTTTCTGTGCGTCGCGTCGTTTTTCTGGACACAAAGCGAGTCTCGTCTGACGTTAGAGCGTATCTCAATGTTCGACATGAGCCCTCGGAATCATGGTGTTGTACGGACAAGAGGGCTCATCTTAAATTGCAGTTACGCCCACAAGTCGGAGAGAGCGACGAAAGGTGGCGTTCTCTTTGAAACGTGATTAAAAATCACGGCATAACTGCGCGGCGGCTCTCGACTCGTCGCCGGCCGTTGGTGCAAATTCCTCGCCGCACACTATCGGGGAAGTTACTTTTTACTCGTTAAAAAAAATGGAAAAAAGTAAAATAAAAAATGAAAACTTCAAAGCAAATGCCTCCGAACTTACAAACGGCAAGTGCAACCGACATCACCGAACACCCTAACAATTAGGCCACTAAAACCACTATCACCTACAACCCAGCCTCAAAAGAATGAACCCGGCAAAAAAATATCAATTTTAAGAGCCGAGTTAAATTAAATAGTATAACTCTGGGGACAGATTATTTAAAAGGATGACACTGGTTTACCACTTTAGAAAATGAATAGAAAAAAATAATTTTTAAAAAAATCCATGATTTTATTTTCTAACTTTGTTGTAGGTAGGAGTCCACCTTCAAATTTTCAAGAACGTGGTAAATTTGTAAATTGAATTTTTAATTTTTTTCTGAGACACACCATTGATAAACCTTGCAAGGGGCTGTTTCCATAGTAATATTGTTGAATTCCGATTAACGAATTACCGATGACACGCTGAAAATCTCCTTAAATCTCCCTTATAATTACAACTTAAACCTCGTTGGGTCTCCTTAAGGAAAGGAGCCATTTCAGGAACGGCTATGGGGCCATTCTCATAGTCGTTTCTTAAACAGATCCTTTTCTTAGGGAGAACCCGTGCGGTTTTTCTTGTGAGTAAGGAAGGCTGTAGAAGACCTTTAACTCAGAATCACAGAAAAGACTATTTCACGAACCTGTAGTTTTGAGCATAACAATGGAGATAGATTCTTACAAAAGATAAAATAGTCGATCGCTACAAAAACTACAAAATGCGAAAAAAAAGTCACGATTTTGACTAACTTTAAGACGCGTACCTTAATACCTCTAATAACTCCAGTATTTTTCCTTCAGCAATTTATAATTTTTTTTAGAGACAAATCATTTTAATCCCGCGTGGAGACCTTTTTCCAAAAGTTAAAACTCTTTTATTCCACTTTTCATCATTCGGAAAAATTATTCTTTTTATGGTGCTGCGTTCAAAGCCTCCGCGGACCCCCTTTAGTTACAATAAAAACTACATATCGACGGCGTAAGTCTGCAATCATAATTCTCGTTTGCGGTGTCTGAAAATCTCCGCCTCTATGTTATTTTTTCTAAAAACAAACTGACATCATTCCTTGAAGTTTTTGCAGAGTTTTTTCGCACAGAGAAGAAAAATCACATCACTTTCAAAGAATTGCTGTTGAGTAGTTTTCCGTTTAAAAAATAAAGTATGACAGGAAATCTGCCACGTTGCAAACCGAGTTATCTGATTGCCGACTTACACCGTCGATATGTAAATAAAGAGAGGAGAATCAGTCTGATTTTACTTAATTGTTTTATTTTACTACCAATTCAAATGAAAATAATCCATACAGAATGTGCACTGTGCAGAGACTCCATCGTCGGAACAAGTCGGAAAATGCTGACTCCGCGAGTTCAAATGATCACGCCAAACAGAGTGTGATCGGCGTAAAATGTGTATCAGCGCCTACAAGACTGCAGGGATACTTCACGCATTGCGCCAAATAGTGCGGTCGGCGCGAGCCTATAATAGCGCCTGCAAGACCGTGTGAATGCTTCACGCATTGCGCGTATACTACGGTGCGCGTTTCAGTCGATGAATTTTCGTAATTTCTCGGTGTGAATCTACCGCTCGAGCTGAGTAAACAGGGGGGGGGGGGGGGGGGAATACGAAACTTGTCAAGCCGAGCCGGAGAGCCGGAGTGGAGTCGACAAGGTCTTCCTCACTGAAAAAAAATCTTGGTGTATTTACTAAGAAAAGGGTAAAATTACCAAGAATTCAGGGTTCTATTTGATCCCAGTTTTTTCTTGGTAAAATTACCATTTATGGAATTGGTAATTTTACCGAGAAATCTCGGTAAAATTATTGAACTCTCTCGGTTATTTTACTGGACCTTGGTAAAAACGCCAATATTTTTTATCGACTGTGGTAGAATTACCGAGATAAAATGGCAAAGTTACCGGGAATCGACTACCAATAAAAGTGGTATTCTTAACTGAAAAAAACAGTAACAATACCGGTTTTTAGGTAAGTTTACCAGTCTGTCTTGGTAAAATTATCCATAATTGGTAAAAAAAAGTGAGATGGTAAAGGTACCAACGGACCTTGGTAAAAACGCCGAGAATTTTTTTTCAGTGCACGGGAGGGGACAGTTCAAGGAACGAGTATTATTACGGACTAATTGTAATACTTGAAACCGGGTCTTATTTGGGAATGGCAACGCGGAGGGGCACCAGCTCGTTGAGGAATTTCATCAGGGCAAGATTACTGAGCTTTGGCTCGCTTTGCCACCCCCTCCCCTCCCACGTTGGGGGATCTATGAGCCATACCGCAAATAATTCGAATCGGAACGTGCGAATTTAGCAATCCGCACTGAACTGTTCTTTGTGTTTGCCCAGATTTGTCGCATCCGTCAACGCTACAACCTCCGCTGCATTAAATCTGATGTAATTGATTCACGCACCGAAACTCGAAAACCAACCCCCCCACCTCAGCACCACAAACCTTGAAACCCGCACTCTGTAATCTATGACGTCAGACGCGCAGGATGTTTAACGGTAAATGACGTCATTTCCTCCGGTCTTGTTTTAACTTTTTATTTTCATTTTTTAAACGAGTAAAGAGCACTGGAAAAAAAGTCGCTTGTATCTAGAGTCCAGACTCTTGAAATCAATTAATGACAAGAAAAAATACTCTCGATTCAATCGGATTTTACTTGGATCAAAAGGAAATCCGCTTAAATTAAGAGGATTGGTTCTTGATTTAAGCAAAAATCCGATTGAATCAAGAGTTTTTTTTCTTGTCGTCGTTTTCAAGAGTCTAGACTCTAGATCCAAGCGACTTTTTTCCAGTGAGTAACTAGAGTAAACGAGGAATTCGCACCAATGGCCGGCGACGCACATTAGATCCAGTCAATGGGAGAGGTCGGACAAAATTTGGAAACTTTAAACGATTGTAACTTTGTTCACACAAAACTCAGAGGTTCCGATTGTGGTCCCATTGGTTTTCTCGTGAAGTTGTCTTCTAGAACCACCCCTTGAAATTTAGAATGTGACGAAATGAACACGAAAATTCTCAGTTTTAGTCAAAAATGTCATGTCCGACCTCTCTAATTGACTCGATCCACTGTGCGACGGGGCGCGAACCGCCTCGCAGTTATGCCTTGATTTTTAATCCACCTTTTGCCGCTCCCTCCGACTTGAGAGCATAACTGCATTTCGAGATGAGCCCAGTGGCGTGGCGAGCGTCGCGATATATCGATTGATCTACCATTTAATTATGGAAAAGAATCGATAAACAGGGTGGTCGCAGCGAACACTTAAATAATCGATTCTTTACCATATCTTCAAATGGGCAAATATCGAAAATCGATCATTCAGGCCTCGCCACTGGATGAGTCTTATTATCCGTAGAGCGCCATGATTCCTAGGGTTTAAGACAGCCAACCCTCTATTACAAAAAATGCCACTGCTATTCATTAGATTCCAATACCTATCAAACCAAGATGACCAAGGATTCATCGAAAGTGGAATACGTGTTTTACAAACGACGGGTCATTACAAATATAATGATAACTAGCTGCTTCAGCTCGCTACGCTCGCTTGCGCCGCTAGCCGGGGGCAAGCCCCCTGGACCCCCAGTTACTCGCCAGCGAGTAACTGTTGGCTCGCTTCGCGAGCCAAATTTTGCTACTACCAGTGCTTAGAGGACTTCCTGGAGGCAAAATGATAAATTCAAAAACAAAGAATAGGAAACTAAAAATTACCTACTTTTAGAAAAAGAAACAACCTTGAAAAATAAATAACACTCCTGGAAAAGAAAATCAGAACACTTTTTGAAAATGTAACGGTGCGAAAGGGTGAAGATAAATCACCAATTCTCTTGGAAGAAGACATGAGCCGACCCCCGACATGAGTGAAACTGCCGTAGGACCCATGCTAGGGTAGAAGGGTGACACGTGTTGTGAGCAGGTAGGGATGGGTTTACGTGGAGAGGGAAACGGAAAATCAGAGGGTGGGAGTTCCCCCAACCATATAACTCGTCCAGCGTCAAAAACGCAAATATGTCGTTATCAAATCGAGATAAATTTTGCAACTTCGGTCGCGCAAATCGAAAAACGAAGGGGTCTTGGCACATCTAGACCCTATGAGCTTTCATTTAAAACAAATCCGAGGAAAATCGGTCCAGTAGTTTCCGAGATCGAATTAGCACAAACTGTCCAGCGTCAAAAATGCAAATAAGTCGTTATCAAACGAGGTAAATTTTGCAACGTCGGTCGCGCAAATCGAAAAACCAAGGGATGTTGGTACGTCTACAGCCTAAGAGCTTTAATTTAAAACAAATCCGAGGAAAATCGGTCCAGTAGTTCCCGAGATCGAATTAGCACAAACTGTCCAGCGTCAAAAATGCAAATATGTCGTTATCAAATCGAGGTAAATTTTGCAACGTCGGTCGCGCAAATCGAAAAACCAAGGGATGTTGGCACGTCTACAGCGTAAGAGCTTTCATTTAAAACAAATCCGAGGAAAATCGGTCCAGTAGTTCCCGAGATCGAATTAGCACAAACTGTCCAGCGTCAAAAATGCAAATATGTCGTTATCAAATCGAGGTAAATTTTGCAACGTCGGTCGCGCAAATCGAAAAACCAAGGGATGTTGGCACGTCTACAGCGTAAGAGCTTTCATTTAAAACAAATCCGAGGAAAATCGGTCCAGTAGTTTCCGAGATCGAATTAGCACAAACTGTTGGAGGCCAAAAAAGGCCTTAGGATATTAAATATATAGATGACTGTAGATAATTTGAATTCCTACACTGGAAAAAAAAAATCTCGGTGTATTTACTAAGAAAAGGGTAAAATTACCAAAAATTCAGGGTTCTATTTGATCCCAGTTTTTTTTGTATAATTACCATTTATGGAATTGGTAATTTTACTGAGAAATCTCGGTAAAATTATCGAACTTTCTCGGTAATTTTACTGGACCTTGGTAAAAACGGCAATATTTTTTATCGACTGTGGTAGAATTACCGAGATAAAATGGAAAAGTTACCGGGAATTGATTACCAATAAAAGTGGTATTCTTACCTGAAAAAAACAGTAAAGATACCGGTTTTTATGTAAGCTTACCAGTCCGTCTTGGTAAAATTACCAATAATTGCTAAAAAAAAGTGAGATGGTAAAGGTACCAAAGGACCTTAGTAAAAATGCCGAGAATTTTTTTTCAGTGTAGGTTGGCTGCCCTTTTGAGCCCTAAAAGCTCCAAGATCTGACCTCAAAACTACCGGCATGCACTCTCCCTATAGAGGTGCTTTTTCTTGGATTCAAGTTAGTTACGTTCTTCCGTCTCTGAAACGATGTAATGTGCAACAGACGGATTTCGTGTGGAGCTCGGTGGAGCTGGGGTGCGTTGAGCGAGGAAGGGGTGGGATTGTGGAAAGCGCAAGACAACGGAAAGATAAACGCTCCAGATTAATTTTGGATCCATCTCAGGCGGAACGGTCACTTTCACGTCCATTCTGTAGTTTTATCCCTCGTTATCGACGCCTCGCGTCGGAATGCGCCACGCTGGACCCGCCCTCCACAGCTCTTCCGTGTTACCAAATGGAACAGAAACGGCTGAAAGTTCAAAGTTAAGGTTCCTTTAAAATCCCTCTAACCTAACCTGAATTAATTAAATTATTCCAGTATAATTTAATGGCAAAATTAATCTATTTTGAAAAAAAAAAAAAAACCGCGAGTAATTGGACTGAGTTAAGCAGAAAGGAACCAACCCACATTTTGGAAAAAATTGAGTTTTGAGTGGTTTTGAACTCAACCATTGCTCTTCTATCCATCGCCAAAAATTCAAAGTTTTTGTTGGAGCTAATTTTGCAGAAATTGAACTTGAAGTTTATCTTTTACATTGAGTCTTATGCAGGAGCCAAATTTTAAACCTCTTTTTCTCGGTTCGATCCTGATGTGGCTTGGTTCCTTTCTGTTTAACTCCGTCCAATTGTCACCAAAGAATATTTCATGGATCCCGCACTAACGAGCTCAGCGATTAAATTCGGTGCGGGGCAAAAGTTGAGTTCGGCGATCAAAACTGATTTTTCCCTAATTATGGTTGATGAGCAACATTGAGGGAAAAATTGAATATTTGCCGTATGATTAACGATGAATTTCGGGATAAGCGCTTTGCTAGGCAACTTTTTACAAATTAGATCGTTAAATCGTTTGTGAAATACTCTATGGTCATGAGTCATCATTCGGCAAATCTGATAGTTGACTTCCAAAGGTAACTTTTATACTATGCTGGCCCCTTCGAAGAAACAAAAGGCACTATATACCATTAATAAGAGCGCGAAATATCATTTTGGCTTCGAGTTGTAATTCGATCAATCCTTCGGTAAGAACAACTTAAAATTGAATCTGCCATTCTCAAAAAGATTTAAGCACCAGGAATGAGAATTCAAGATGAACAGTAGAAAATAATTGATCGACCAGTTTAAAATTAAAAATTAATTAAGCATGTTATTAATTAATTAAACGCTTATATTTAAGAGCTCTAGGATTCAGAAAAAGTCGATTTGAGCGGGTTTTAATGTTTTTTTCATATTTTCAATTTTAGCACTCAAGTCTTATTGAGAATGACCGATTCAATTGCAAAACGATTCAAAATTATAATATTTTCCCGTGGAGTTACACCGGCCCTCTTCGGCGCCTCGAGCGGTCCTTTAGAGGCGGATCCAGCAATTCGGCAACACCGGATTCCCTTCATTTAAACCTATGTTAAATAATCGATTCTTATCGGATCACCAGGCCCCTCCATGAATCGATACATCTCCATAGGTTTAAACGGAGCAAAACAATGTTGCAAATTTTCTGGATCCGCTAATGGGTGTCTTTTCATACCCCCAGACCCTCCCTGATGGGGTGCACTTCTGCTCCCCCCATAAAAAGTTCCTAGTTCCGCCCATACTCACACATAGCACTTGGACGACTCCCTCCCAATGCTTTTCATCGAGTGTCGCGACTGAATTCCATGCAAATCGATGAAAATGAAACTTCGATCTCTCACTCAATTGCCAAATTTTGCTGGAAAATCAAATTTTCGTCATTGAACCGTACTATGAATTATTCTGATTTTTAGTCCAACCTGGCAACTAGATCTCTCATCGTTGGAAGTAAGTAAGGACAAGGTTCTGAGTAAAGAGGCCCATGCAGGCGAGACGACGGTGCCGGTGGCTCGCAAAGTCTCGCGCCCGACAAAGCCGGAGCATCGTCGCCAGATAGTGCTAAAAAATCCAGCATTTATCCCAATTAACCTCATATAAAATATCAAGAGTATATCGCAAAATCTGGCGGCCTCGAGGCGGAGTCGCATACAAATCAGGAAGTAATTTAAGAAGTGTAAAGCTCGTTCGCCTAAACCGAGTCGCGAAGGCGAGGAGAAAAGTTGGCGAGACTCAAAAGCGAGCCTGAATTTCAGATCGTGGTCGGGGGCTTGTGTATTTGCGCGTAATTGGTCGCGAAACCATGCGGAAAGATTGCGGAATTAAAACCGCGAGTCGGGAGAATACAGAAGTGGGAGGAGCAGAGTAAACATTTCCCCGGCCGAGGGAAAGACAAGGTGCGTGTGTCTCCTCAACTTGCAATATTTTTCTCGTCGCTGTGTATTCTCTGATTTACTCCTCCGTTAATAAAGGACACGAGATAATAATTCCTGCATACAAAAGATATAGTTGACTGCGTAGATGTTCAAGCAATCATGTTTTCTACGAGCTGATTATTGAAATATTGATGGACAAAGCTATAGAGAAAGGAGACGAGGGAAAAGTGGAGCAATTCTACTGGTTGAAACGAATATTTTGCTTTTTGCTCGATTATTGAAACAATGTCAGCCCGACACGACAAAGACATAGCCTTATCTTAACCATGCAATATATCGCAATTCGATGGGTTAGGGCTGCTTTAAACTTACAATAATCGGTCCACAGGGTGGCCTAGTGGTCAGTTCGACTGACTCTGGATCAATAGGGCCCAGGTTCGAATTCCGGTAAGGGCGGCAAATTTTCACGGAACTGACGAGTGGATCTGCAGAAACAGATTCTACTCGGCCTTAATCCCAGAAAATTTCAAAATCTTGGAGCATGAATGTATAACTCCAGGATACCATTTACATATATCTATAAGTCACTGTCGATCTCTGAATGGCAAGGAAAAGCCAAAGAATGGTCAAGGATGGCCAAAGCAATTGAAAAAAAACAAACAAACACACAAACAAACAAACAAACAAACAAACAAACAAACAAACAAACAAACAAACTAACAAGCAAACAAAAACGAATGGTTCTTGTAGACTAAGGAGGAAAAGGCTCTACTTATTTGGTGGGGTTTCTCATGGGGCCCTGGGTACTGTTAGTTTAGTCTATTACTTACTTCCTTTGTCTATTGCAACCACACGCTTCTACCAACAGGATCGCTCCATTTTCAATTTGTCTTCTTTGTCCATCAACTTCAATAATCAGTCGGTAGATGTAGTTAGATATGGTTAAGTTCGTAGAATTATTTAGAGGTAGGTAAATGAGAACGACGAAAGTAGCTTAAAGAGGCTGAGCACTTTGCTATTTCACTCTTATTTTTTAAGAGAGACTAACCACGTGGCAAAAGTTATTTGAGCGTATGTGTCTTATGTACTGACCAAAAATCTTACTTTATTACAGTTCACTACATTTTGCGATAAGGAACTAACGTTTCTGTTTCTTTAACGGAACGCCTTACGTGTCGTCAGTTTTCCTATGCAAATTGGTGATTTTATTGATGGGCAAGAGATAGTGCTCCTTATTGCAAAATGAATCCAAGATGGTTGGTTTCTTTTAATTAGATATTAATTTTTATTCAGCTCTTCTCTTAACTATCAACATAATCAACTAATTGTGGGGAGCAGTACTGCAAAAATTTTCTCTTAATTAAAAACGCGAGGAAACAAGAAATGAGGAGAATCAAACAGATTTTACAGGTGCCTGCCATCGAAAATGATAAAATTAAAAGTCAAAGCGATTAAGCGGAATTGCAAGGACACAGCAGCGGAAAAAATGGACGCAGGAGAAACTTTTGCATTAATAGCCTTTTACTTTAAGGGGAGTCTTAAGTGAGTCTTTGCTCGTTGATTACGGAGGAATGGAACTCCTTCCGGCTGGCGCGGTGTAAGGTAGAAAAAGCTGGGAAATTCACTCGCGAGGATTTTCAAGGCGAAAAGCACAAAATAAAACTTGCCTTAAACCACCGCTTTTTAATGAAAACATAAAAATTAATGCATAATTAGAAAAAAAAGTGCCCACTTACTTAGCCATTTATGATAGGAAAACCCTCCTTTTCCTCGGATCGCGAGGCCGGAAACTTTGTTTTAAAGTTAATTTAAACTTCGCAGCCTCTATACAAGGTTTTCTTTATTTCGCTTACTTCCTTTAAGAGACTCCAGTTATTAAAAGTCAATACCTTCATTGATATTATGTTGATAAGATGCGGAATTCCGACGGCGTGTAAAATATTGTAAGAGTGGGCTGAAGGATTTTTCTTTTCTTTTCTTTTTTTAAGGGATAACTTCGTGAAGAGGACGATGGAGAAATAAAATTGTTTGACTGCTTGAAAATTGATTCTTGCGACAATTCAGGTATCCAATCGTTTTTACAAAATTCATTCTTTACGATGAATTACTACCGTCCTCAGAGAGGTCGCCATGGGTGTACTTAAGTTTTTACAGGAGATTTTTGAAATCAGATACTCGCACACGCTGTGTTCCTGCGCAATGACCCTTTAAACGACCGACGAGAGGCTATTTTTTTGTATACCCTGCTCGTTACCTCTGACACTAACACTGTATCTTTAACCCTCGGATGCCCAAGAAAAGATCGTCCCCGAGTTGTGAGGGGTCGATACATACAACCTTCACATACAGATCTACAAATACATCTTAAAGAAGGATTTAGACATCAGATTGAGAAAAGTGTGTGTTAATACAGCCAAAGATAAGAAAGATGTATTTGGGTCTCAATTTTAAGCGCTCAGCCGATAGGCAGCGCTTTTTGATTTTGACTTGCCTCTAGAATACTAGTATACTAGTATTACTGGTGCTGATTCGTTTAAATGGCGCACCAGCTCATCGATGTGTAGGCTTTTTGGGGGGGGGGGGCAGTTTTAAAATAAATAAAGCTGTGATAACCGTATTTTATGCTTTTAACGTAATGCGCAGGTAGTTACGATCATTTGTCAATAAGAAATTTCCTTAGCTGTAGAGTAATTCTTATCGAAATTGATCGTTGAAAATAAAAGAAGCCTAAAAAAAAACGCGCCTGATGAGCTCAACGGTGGCTATCATTTTCGGGAAACGAATAAACGCGTTTACGGTTTCCTTGGTAACCTTTGTTTGCTATCAGCTGATGTTTTATTGCCATTTCCCAGCCAAGTCGACGGAGTTTATACTTCCTTTCTTCACTAAATACATTTACTAAAACCTGAGCGCTTTTCTAATACGACAGTATTAGAACTTTCCCGCTTGTTTTACTTTTCTACCGAATCTAAGCGACAACTCATTGGCAACAAAAAGCGAGCAATGCGAGTTTACTTCTCGTGCCATCGCGCCTTCAATTTCGCAGATGCCGCACGCCCATCCATCAAGTACGAATAGTTGTATCTCTGCGCCGTCAACAACGAGCATCCTTTCCTTTGCTCTAGTTCCATATTGTGTTTGTTCCCGTATGTCTTTTTGTATTGGTGCTTCAACAGTTACGTGAGTAACATTGCCGAAGATGGAAGAAATTTATTCGGGCCTCGTTTTTTTAACAGATCTCCCAAATCTGACTCAGATTGCGTGACACCTGATTGGTAATTTAAAGCGAGGCATTGCGAGTTGACGCCTCCCGCCATCGCGCCTTCAATTTTGCAGATGCAATACGAACATCAATCAAGTACGAATAGTAGACGGATAAATCCTCAATATTGAAAAACTCACTAGGGACCATTAAGCAACTCTTATTCTAAAAATTATTCTTGGCTTTGATTCCCTCTCAGAACGGTGTAATTTTACACTACTCTACCATCCTCAAAAGTGCAGTTTGAAATGTTGTTTATACTAAGGTAAAAAAATAAATCATTTTAAATCTGGGAATATTTGATGTGATTAGGATAATCATACTCTATAATATGAAATTACAAGAGTAACGCATGCCGCCTGAGGCGCGAAGCGCTTCGGGGAGTTGGACCGAGATGCGATCAGGGGGCGTAGCCCCTTGTTCTATTACGTCGATGCATTGTGTGTCACCGACCATTATGAGTTAGTTAGGTTTTAAAGGAAAGAGAGGCGGGCAAGATTGGAGGCTCCTATCTCCAATTGTCCCCAACCGATTCAGGTTTACTCAATTCTCTACAGAACGGACGGAACTCGAATCATTTATGCAAATATAAATAAAGTTGAGGAGGGCAGGGACGCTCCGGCAACTACCGCCTTGTCATGGAGGCAAAAACCGCAAACCTTCGTGGAGTTGCCGTTGGAGTTAAGGTGAGGTTGGGTAAGTGGGCAGGAGTTCGGAGAAAAATGTCAAAATTTCAACTTCATGATTTTTTTCCCATCATTATATTGACAGTGGAGGCTACTTTTAAATTTTTTTTAGTAAGTACAACACCTTGTCTAAATGTAGGAAGAGTCAAAAGTCGAATTTCATCTTTCAATTTTTTCCCACAAATTTTCAAAAATTTCCCGTTTTTTTCACCCAGTTACCCAACGTCGTGGGGTAACTGGACTACCCCCCCTTAATTTTTGAGGGGGGCATTATTTTTAATTCTCATTGGCCAGAAGGTGATGTCCTGCTCATGAAGGTTTAAGAAAATGTCATTTGAATGTATATAAACATGTTTAAGTGGTTAAGAATGATGTCGTAACAGTTAGCGGCAAAAAAACCCTCAAATCTGAGAATTGAATAACGGTAAAAAAAAATTGTTTCCTTGTAGATAAATGCTTAGAACTTTCTGTATTACTACTTATAGAGTAGTATTGTATACCAGGACACTGTTTGGCCACTTTTAGTGAGATTAAGCATGATACATTTTTAAAAAATGAAAAAAAATTAAGCCGCAAGGCTGATCTGGGATAGAGTCAGGCGCCAAAAAGTTCCCTTAATTTTTAAGGGGGGCATTATTTGTAATTCTCATTGGCCAGAAAAGAATTTCCTTCTCATGAGGGTTTCAGAGAATTTCATTTGAATTTATATAACCATGTTTAAGTCGTTAAAAGTGATGTCGTAACAGTTAGCGGCAAAAATGTAATTAAGTAATGCTTAAGTTATGCTATAATTGACTTAAGTTAGAAGTTTAGTGTGCTGGGAACCCTGATTATTGGTCTTTGGCACTTAAAAGTCCACAATAGTCAATTAGTTTTGAAATTTTCAGAAGTAAACAAACACCGAAGCACAGCAACCTTGCAATGGGTAACTGGGCAGGTGCCACCACTGCCACCTGCCCAGTTACCTTGGGGTGGGTGCCCAGTTACCCCACAAAGGGAAAATTTTCAAGGTAACTGGGCATCAACCCTTTGCAGCCAGTATTTTCATCCAATTACGTTGTAATTACTCACGCATTACACAGATACATCATACATAAAGAAGCATTGTCAAAGTTGAATAAAATACTTGCTGGGAGTGAGATATGAGGCTCTTTTCGGGACCACCTCTGGCGTTGTTTTGAAAAAAAAGCTGTACAATTTTCGGCACTTCACCATTCACCATAAAATTTTTTTTTGAAGTTATGTTTACATGTTCTAGATGGTTTACGTCATAATGAAGGTATGCCAACAGTGAGAACAATTTTTGCACTAATCTGGTAGAAATACAGAGGGTACTGCCCAGTTACCCCACCGCCCAGTTACCCAACCTCACCTTATGCTGTTTTGGCACAGTGCCACGCATCGATAAATCTCGCAGTAACTCAACATTTTCGGCGGATAAACTTCCGGGTGGAAACAGGAGGAAAGGAACTTGTGGCGGAAAATGATTCAGGAGGTTCTATCTTCCAAGTTCTGCCCGGTCCGAGTCCCTCTTATTACGCTCGCAGTCGTAAGGCGTGAATGATCGATTATCAATATTTCCCCATTTGAAGATGAAGTAAAGAATCGATTATTAAGGTGTTCGTCGCGAACACCGTCGATCGATCCTTTTCCATAGATTTAAATTATAGATCAATCGATATATCGCAAAGCACGCCACGTCACTGTTAGATATGAACGGGATGACCCAAACATTGAACCTACTTTGTATAAGTCAGCACTATGCTCTAAAAAAGTGGCGTGGAGTGAATTGCGATATATCGATTGCTATGTCATTTAAACCTACGGTAAAGAATCGATTATTTAGGTTTTGCAAACACCCTGCTTATCGATCCTTCTCCATAGGTTTAAACGGCATAACAATCGATATATCGCAAAGCACGCCACGCCACTGCTCTAAAAGTGCCGAAGACCGATGGCTAAAAATCAGGCATTTTTAGATGGTGATCTTGCACACGATAGATATATAGAGATATAGCGTTTCCCGTTAAAGGGATTAAAGATAAAGAGCCAATGCCTGAGCAACAGCAGAGTCAGGGAACGCAAAATCATGAAGTATGGTATAACATCGAAAGTTTGGAGCACCCTAGTGTCAAGGCTCTGTATCGGAAACGCTTAGATGAGAAGCTGGGGGATGGACTCTCATCGGGTACCACGGAAGAGCAATATCAGTTCATCAAAGATTGTATCCACTCTGCAGCGAAAGAAGCCCTAGGTGTTCACAAAACCAGTAATAAATACCAGCATCCTTACTGGTGGGATGAAGAAATTGAAGACGAGATAAATCTTAAGAGGCAAAAACACCTTATATTTCTGTCGTCTAAAAAGACTGAAGATAAAGTTGCTTACAGGAAAGCTCAGTCTAAAGTTAGGAGCCTCATAACACGGAAGAAGAATGAAGCTTGGGAAAGCAACTGTTCTAGAATTAACACCTACCTAGGGGGGAGAAAAAGTGCTGAGAGCTGGAAGTTAATTAAAGGTTTACGTAGAGACATGAAGCGCGACATCGTTTCTCCGATATCACTTAAAAAACTGGAGGATCATTTTAAAGATCTTTTGACGGAAAGGCGCCCAGAGTTTCGAGACAACAGCACGGACAACGGAAGAATGAACAACTTGGAGATCCACACTTGTGACATAATTAAAGCGGTTAAAGAGCTAATTAATGACAAAGCACCGGGTCCTGGTGGGATTCCTGTCGAGTTGGTCAAGTACGGGACTGCCAAGCTCTTTGAGTGCCTCAGAAAACTGATGCAACAATGCATCAGGGGTGACGAGGTACCAAGGGAGTGGAAGGAGTCTTGGATCAAGGCCATCTACAAAAAGAAGGGAAGGAAGGACGACTGTAACAACTACCGGGGGCTCTCAGTGACCGGGACAATAAGCAAAGTGTACGGGAAGATACTGAAAGCGAAGATCGAGGACGAATGGCAGGATCACGAAGCAGAGGAGCAGGCTGGTTTTAGAGCTGGCAGGTCTACGATAGATCACCTCTTTGTTATTGTCCAGGTCATTGAGAAGAAAATGGCCGTAGCTCAGGAACTGCATTTAATTTTTGTGGATCTCCAGAAGGCGTATGACAGCGTGCCGTTGGTGAAACTTTGGGAGGCCTTGGAAAAATCGAATTTTAACGGGGGGTTGATTGACGCTGTTAAGCGATTTTATAAAGGGAGTTTTACCAAAGTTAAGTGCCATGGGGGGTTGTCAGCGGGATTTTATGTGACTAAGGGTTTAAAACAGGGATGTTGTTTGTCGCCAACATTATTTAAAATTTATCTCGAGTGCGTGCTAAAAGAATGGAAAAAGAAATGCTCTGGTATGGGTGTCCCTTGGGTGATCTCGAAACTCTGTTTACTCTGTGCTTTGCTGATGACCAGGTGGTGGTTGCTCAAGATCAAGATGACGCGGAATACATGATGCGCAAGCTAGTAGAAGAGTATCGGAAGTGGGGTCTGGAAGTCAGCATATCCAAATCTGAGAAGATGACTTTTGGCGGTGATCAGCAAAGCATTGAGTTGGAGGATGGGCAGCAGATCAAAGGCTGCGAGCACTTTAAGTACTTGGGAGTGCGGTTGACCCAGGATGGAAGGACGGATCAAGCTATCAGGGAAAGGAACACCTTAGCAAGGAAGGCTATAGCGATGTTAAATGGAATCCTCTGGGATCAGCGGATTTCCAAAGATAACAAGAGGAGGATATACAACGCTGTAGTCAAAAGTATATTAACAAACGGATGTGAAGTTTGGCAGCTGAGAAACGGACACAGGATATGCTAAGAGCAACGGAGATGGATTTCTGGAGGAAGGTCAGCTGGAATTTCTAGGAGAGATCGGGTCCGTAATGATAGAGTGCGTCAGATAATGGAAGTCGAAAATGACATCGTGTTCGACGTCATGACCAAACAACTTGTTTGGTATGGTCATGTCAATAGGATGACGGAAGAGAGGCTGCCAAAAAAGATGCTTGATTGGGTTCCTCCTGGGAGGAGACGTAGGGGACGCCCAGTGAGAGGTTGGCGACAGGGGGTGTTAAATGAAATAAGAGATTGTCAACTCCCTGATGACCTGTGGGAAGACCGAGCTTTGTGGCGATTAGGCGTCGCACAGCGCCAAAGAGCGCTATAAAAGCGACTCATATATATATATCTTGCACACGGAAAGCATTAAATTGCTAGTTTAAAAAAACGACTAAAATGTTTCAATGTATATTTGACGATAAGAAAAATGTTAATTTGCTTTTCACTATTGTAAAATGTACATTCACTGAAAAAACGAGATTAGGGCTGGGCCCTAGAATTGCTTCACCTCCACCGCCACAGGGGCAGGCCCTGCGGGGGTAAGGCCCAGCCCTACCTGGACAGGGTGCAGCTCTTACCAGGTAGGGCTGAACCCTGAAGTAGGTAGATTTTGGGCTCTACGCGCGCCGGGCCTGCCCCTATGGCGGTGGAGGTGAAGCAATTTTACCTACCCGGTTAGGGCTGGGACCTTCGGTGCAGGTACCAGCCCTAAACTCGTTTTTTCCGTGTTTGAAACATTACAGTCACTGTTTTTGAAGAATTGAATTGTTAAATCAGCAATCAATTTTTTCCGTGTCAGTCGGCAGCACTATTTTACCTCGATTTAAATCTACTACAGCGCTGGTCAACACGGGTTTGTTGGCCAAAAGAGTGATATAAATTCTGAGAGGAATTTTTGCGCTAGCTAATAAACCACTGGACAAGGTAAGAATTTAAGCATTCTGATACGCATTTCTGCTTCAAAATTTCAGTAGGACACACACAATTCCACATCGTACACTGCAATGGTTTTGGCAGGCTTCTCAGTAAGTGATGTCCCTTCCCCCTCTGTGTTGTTTAAAATGTAAGCAACATGCATAGCTGAGTCGAAGTGCCGAAATTGTAGTTGTCATAATTTCATAGCGCAACAACTGCAGCAATAACGTTTAATGTGCGATTTAACTCAAGGATATTAATGTCTTTTCTGTGAGCGGGAGGTTTGAATTTATGCATCGACAAACGTTAGTATCTGTGTTGGAAGTTACTGTCAGTAATTTTCGCTCTGCAAATCACACTCTGCGTGAAATTTTGATAAGACCATCAATAATCTAATGCTTAAAATCGCACCGTTTAATGGTCCATTCCGATTATCACTTCTGTTCCTATGGATTATCATTCAGCAGTTTTTCCCGGAAATCGGAATTTTTCCCTGAAAATCGTGCTTTTCCAGAGAAAAATCAATTTTCTGGAAAATCTGTTCACAAAGCAGAGTTTCCAACTTTGCAAGAATCGCCATCGGTCCTAGGACACCCTGTGAGGCAGCTTCATCACCTAATATTGATATTTTTAATGGACTTAAATGGAGGAAAAACAGGGTCGCCAATTAAAAAATTGTCAATCAAGAGTAATTCAAAAAAAACAATGCTGCCATCTCTCAAGAATCGCTACTCTGCTATGCAAAGGAAGGGCGACGTATGAACGTTTGAGAGTTGTCAAATTTCCCTTGATAAAACATATATTTTTGACAGCATTCATACAAATGTTACTTTGAAATTTTCAGACATTTTAGATTAAATCGCGTAAAAAAGTGCACTGGAAAAAAAAAACACATTGGATCTAGAGTCCAGACTCTTGAAAACATTGACAAGAAAAAGGACTCTTGATTCAATCACATTTAAGCTTAATTAAATCAAAAGGAAATCCGCTCAAATTAAGAGGCTTGGTTCTTGATTTAAGCTTAAACCTGATTGAATCAAGAGTATTTTTTCTTGTCGATGTTTTTAAGAGTCTGGACTCTAGATCCAATGTGTTTTTTTTTTCCCGTGTGTCTGAAAAAAGTGTGTGGGAAAATATTCACAATTTTTCCAGTAAATTCGGTTTTTATCGAAGGAAACATGGCAACATCTGAAGGCTCATACGGCGTTCTCCTTTAGCGCGGCAGTGCTGGACCCACGATGACCAGCCGGCCACCCCGATTTATTCATGCGAAACAAGTGCTCAATAATGATAAATTGGCCGAAACAAACTTTTGCTCCCCCGCTCCGGGAAATCCGCGAGTATTGATCGTATCATCTCGCGGTGATCGGATTTCTTCGCGAAGCGGTCGACAACCGCCCTTGCCCCCCCCCCCCTCCCCAGAACACTTGGCTCCCTTCTTGGTCCCAAGTTGAAGCTCAAATTAATTGAAATCTTCGCGCCGCCATAAAAGGGCCTCGGCAACTTCCGACGGAAACTTTAACACTCGCGCGAGTCGATCGCGCGATTGGCTCGCGAGATCCCGGGGCCGAAATCCATTAACTGCGTCGGCCGAGATGAACAAGAGATGGGTGTTGCGATATTAGCGGCGTCACAACTATATGGACGTATTTAAATCAAAATGAAATATACCCATTCTGACATGGGCCCTGAGATCCGTAAGTATACATGTATAATGCGGCTCGCGTCATGATGGATGTAGTTCCTTTTGATTTAAATTCGTCCGTATTGTGTTTCGGCCTGCCGAAGACTTTGCTCCGATACTGATAAGCTCATAAATCCCTTGACTCGACGACGGTGGATTAAGTCACTTCGCATAAAATTCTGCAGACAAATGGACGGTTTCACCAATCAGTTGCCTAGTTTCCGCGATCTCGCGTTAATTTTTTTTTTAAATACGAGGTATCCCAAAGTGAAACGCAAATATTTTAGAATCGATTTTTGGATTAAAACAAGGAGTGCGCGGCCATTTTTACCATCATGAGTAATTAATTAATTCCATACCTTGCTCTGAATATTGAGGTGTTGTCCCTGCAAAAGAAGTTTTCTCATTTTAAAAATCTGGGATGTTTTACCTGTAACACATCAAAGAAGGTGAAAAATTATTGGATTGTTCAAATATGCATGTAATTCAATATTTCTAAGTTTCACCAAAGGTTCGCACGATTAAAAAAGGGTAGTTGCAAGGCTTTAGATCCTGAGGCATAAGATCAAAATTCGACTGCTCATGTCTCCTTCATGAGCGCTTACATAGCTTACATCCTTTTTTTTCAAACTATCCTAGAATCTACACAGAGACACCTATTCACTCGAAGAACGAATGAACCTTCCATTGTACTTACCAAAAATCTCAAAGGTAACTTTCATAAAATTTTGAGCTTGAAAAATCAAACAATGAGATTTTCATGACATTTAAGTGTAATATATACACATTTTGTATTCGATGCGGTATCTGTACCGACGATACTAGGCAAAAGGTAAAGTTGACGAGGATTCATTTAAGTTCGACTCGACATGTTGCGGTACCATTCCGCAAGATGCAATGCAATTGGACGTATTTCTGCCAAACGGAACTATGTGAATTAAGAAATGATCCCCAAGACCCATAAGAATATATGCATAACAGGGCTCACGTTATAATGCGCATAGTTCCGTTTGGCAGAAATACGTTAAATTAAAACTCAGGCAAAAGCACCGCAACTGAAGGAGGATGAAAACGAGAGGCTAAGAGCTGATCTTAACACCGAAGAACTGCATACCGATTGTTCGGCGCCCAGCCCGGCGCGGGGGTAGGCTTAACAGTTAACACCCACCGTAAAACACAGAGCCAGGTCCCGCCGACAAATGCTTTAACGGCTCGGGCATATACATACCGAGTTGCTCGGACGTCGGGGAGGTCGCAGTTCCGATGACGATATATGGGCAATAACGTCACCTATAAGGCCCCGGTCCCAGGGACTTGCGCCCCCCCCCCCCTCCACTCACCCCTCGCCACCCGCCCACGAACGACGCCATAAATGTTGTGAATGCTTTTGTACGGGGAGCCCTTTCGGTGAGTGAAAGCCTTCCCGCAATACTGCCGTGCTAAGCAAGAACAACGTTATGAACATTCGAGAGTTGCCGAATTTCCCCAGATATATATGTATTATTGAGGAATGTTAAGCATATTGTTCCTTGGATTTTTTAGATATCTTAAGGTAAATCGCGAATTTCAAAATTTTCTGAAAATTTGGAGGAAAAATATTTGAAATTTTCCCAATGAATTCGTAATTTATCGAATCAAACTTGGCAACGCCCGGATGTTCATACGGCGTTCTTCCTTAGCGCGGCAGTACAGGGCTCCGACACTAAGGAAGAGCCCCGTATGTGCATTAGGACGTTGCTAAATTTCTTCCGATAAAACACAATTTTTGGAAAACTCATTCATGTTTTATTGCTACATTTTTTGGATATTTGTACTCGCGATTAAATCTAGTTTTTATGGAAATTTTTAGGAAAAATGTTGATGGCTTTTCTCAAAATTAGGTATTTTAGCGGATACATTTTGGCATCGTTCGAATGCTCTTGAGGCGTTTTTCCATGGAGCGGTGGAACAGTACTCGACCCGGCCGGCAGTCACTCGGCGTTAATTTCGCATTCCTTTTGAGAGCTTCACTCACTTGGACGTTTATGCTAAAAGGAAGTATGTTGCACACGAACTATATGCACATAGTTCCTTTTAGCATAAATACGTCCTCTTGTACAGTCGCAAGCGGGGTTCTCGTGTGAATCTCTTCCGACACTCAACTCGCTTTGGACTTGACACGGCGGCGCTCAGTAAAACGGGTCAATGGAAGATGTTGGACATGCGAATGAGAACGAAAACAAGCGGGAAAGTTCTATTACTGTCGTATTAGAAAAGCGCTCAGGTGTTAGTAAATGTATTTAATGAAGAAAGGACGTATAAACTCCGTCGACTTGGCTGGGAAATGGAAATAAAACATCAGCTGATAGCAAACAAAGGTTACCAAGGAAACCGTAAACGCGAGTAGAGTGGAAATGGCGACTTGCGGCCACCTGAGATATCGAAATGTAACCTAACCTAAGTTCAGTGTTGCCGTGTGACCTAACCCAAGTACAGCGTTGCCGTGTGACCTAACCTAACCTAACCCAACCCGACCTAACCTAACCTAACCTAACCAAACCTAACCTAACCTAACCTAAGTCCATTTCAGTCGCGGGTTGCGTGCCTCGCCGACGCAAGGTGCAGATATGCGGGTTGCATACCTTACGGACGGGAGGCGTCCTATGTTGGTCGCGCACCTCGCCGACGATCAGCGATAATTTGTGATGTGCATTCCTCACGAAACCCATGAAATGCGGGTTGCATACCTTACGGACTGGAGGCGTTCTCATGTTGGTCGCGCACCTCGCCGGTGGTCAGGGATAATTTGTGAATCGCATTCCTTACGATCCTCCTGAAATGCGGGTTGCATACCTTACGGGAGTAAGGCGTTAACATGCGGGTTGCATACCTTACGGAAGTAAGGCGCTAATACGCGGGTTGCATACCTTACGAGAGTACGGCGTTTACCTAGCCTAACCTCTACACCCCCCTCAAATGGATGACGTCATCCCACCCGCACTTTGATGTTCCCGCGCCGATTCAGGTGATCCTCTGTCAACTCCTCCTCCGGCCGCCGTTCAGGGTGCGACCAAGTTTAAACCGGCGTGGCCCGCTTCGCGATTTATCGATTGATCTGTCATTTAAACCTATGAAAAAAGATCGATTATCAGGGTGCTCGCAGCGAACACCTTAATAATCGATTCTTTACCATAGCTTCAAATGGCGAGATATCGACAATCGATCATTCACGCCACGCTACCGGTTTAAACCTGCATCAAAGGCGCAGAGCCGCGCTCGGATCGAACGCTGTCCGAACGAGTCTGAGCCTGCCGGGACAAGTCTGAACCGGTTCGGGTCTCTTTTCCTTCGAGCGACCGGGAACAAGTTCCGAACCTGCCCGACGTTGCCACCTCGTGACTCCTTCATCTCTGCGACGTTGCCGCTCCGTTCAGCCCCCCGGGTGTAATTTCACGGTTTTCCTAAATAAATAAAAATGAAGAAAATAAGAAATGAATAAAAAATAAATACAAATAATAAACAAGCAGAAAAATCCAACATGAATATGTTGGAAAAGCGTGCCGAATATAAATGTTGGACACAAACCTACTATTTTCACGTTTTGTCATTTGCATCAATTGGTACTTTTTGCTAAATTTGGGAGAAAATATTGATTCATGAACGTTGAATGTAAATTGATTTTAAAGATTCCGTCCAATTATCTTGATTTTAAGCTGATATGCGGCATTTCGCACGACCGTGATTTGGGCGAACTGCCGTGCATCGAAATCGCGTTGAGTTAATCTCTTTGGATTTCGAACTGTAACTTCTCTCCTATTCGGCCGATTTTTACAAATGAGGTCTCTTTTTATTTGTACTTTAACGGAAAGTAAGGAAAAACTCGCTAAATAGACGGAAAACAATTTTTTGTGAAAATTTGGTGGATCCTGGCGTCACGGTGAATGGTTAATCGGGCGTGGAAGATAATAGGTTCGACGAGGCGACCCTCTCCTCGCCGTCTTTTATTGCCTTGCTCGAAACCTGACACCCAAAGCTATATCGGGAGATAACTGCAGTGGTTTGAGTGGATTTCTGCAGGGCCACGGTTAGTACATGGTATAAAGAGTCACGAGGCTCATCACAGATTGCACTTGCAGTGCAAGACGCTCATTGGCTAAACAGTTTTGGCGGGAAAGAAGGTTCTAGAGTTGAGTCCTCCGAGCGTAAGAAAGCTTCTATGAGGTTTTTGTCAATGAAATAATACGGTTTTGACAGGAAAATGTTCTCAAGGGTTCCCAATTAGCAGTTCATTCGGTTTTTTGGTAAGAGACCATCAAGGCTTGACAGTATAATGGTTCGAAGACAAGAAAACGGGTCCGAGGAAAAAAATATTTGGACGGCCCGTTGAATAGCATTGGTTGATCGGTGTGCTGTACCATGGTACATCCGAGTGATTTCAAAAAGCGAGCCCTACTGGCACGCTTGATAGATAAAATGAAAAAAAAGAGAAAATAAACTTTTGTGTCTTAATGGACGAGACGCCGTTAAAATTCATGAATAAATTTTCAAAAACTTAAAGATAGACTCGCCCGTCTTAAGAATCGAACCCGGACCGTTCTGATAAGAACTCGATTAGAAATCCGGGCTTCTACCGACCGAGCAAGTCTATCTTCGGAACGTAACGGTGAAAATACTCCTACAAATAATTTCCTACCCACCGGTGTTGGAGCTTTAGACACCACCCCTAACCTTATATCGACCCAGTTGAACAGATAAATAAACGTAAAAACAAAGTGTTCCGTTTGCAATTTTTATTTCTAAACAAAAAAAGATTACATGGATTTAGCTAAAAGTAAATAATAAACATTTTAAATTCTTGAAAATTATAAACTTACATTCGTTAACGTATTGAAGTCGTGAAATTATAAACTTACATTCATTAACTTATTAAAGTCTCGAAAATTATAAATTTACATTCATTAACGTATTAAAAATGATAGGTACAATTGAAGATGTTATAGGTTACACGAATCCAAATAATAGTCTTTACATCAGATCTGGGAGGGATGAGAGTGACAGAGAGAGCGGTGGAGTGGAACAGCATCGTCCTACAGGAGGCTCGCGGTATAATTGTTCAGCAGCCGGTCAAATTTTACACGAATCGGGAAACCCAAGTTTAAAACCACTGAAACCAGGTTTAAAACCAATGAAACCAGGTTTTAAACCACAAAACACATTTAGGAACCACCATATTTTAGTTTAAAACCCAAAAACTGAGTCTAAAACCGATATAACCACATTCCAAAACCGAGAATCTCTGTTCAGAACCAGGAAACTCGAGTTAAAACCATTAAACACAATTGTCTCTCCGGAACCTTGTTAAAAACCAAACCGAAACCCAAGTTAAAACCACTGAAACCAAGTTTAAAAACCACTGAAACCAGGTTTAAAACCAATGAAACCAGGTTTTTAAACCACAAAACACATTTAGGAACCGCCATATTTCAGTTTAAAAACCCAAAAACTGAGTCTAAAACCGATATAACCACATTCCAAACCGGAGAATCTCTGTTCAGAACCAGGAAACTCGAGGGTAAAACCCTTAACACACATTGTCATCTCCGGAACCTTGTTAAAAACCAGAATAACCACATTGAAAAATAACCAAATTGAACCGAGGAACCCTGTTTCAAACCAGGAAAACCACATTGAAAACCGGGAAACCCAAGTTTAAAAACCACTGAAACCAAGTTTTAAAACCACTGAAACCAGGTTTAAAACCATGAAACCAGGTTTTAAACCACAAAACACATTTAGGAACACCATATTTCAGTTTAAACCCAAAAAACTGAGTCTAAAACCGATATAACCACATTCCAAACCGGAGAATCTCTGTTCAGAACCAGGAAACTCGAGGGTAAAACCCTTAAACACAATTGTCATCTCCGGAACCTTGTTAAAAAAACAGAATAACCACATTGAAAACCCGACAAACTCCAGTTCAGAACCGAGAATACCCCTCTTTGGAACCACTTTATCCAGTTTAATCTCCAAAAACCGGGTCAAGGAGGCAAAATAACCA